>NC_137023.1:14543641-14778641 GCF_032717465.1 Coenobita brevimanus | reverse complement strand
TTTTTCTTGTTCATTCTTTTACATAATGGCAGATGATATTCTTTCTTTACTGTTTGTTTCTTAACTGAAAATGAGTCATAGATCCGGAGTCATTACTCTCACTATTAATCCTCTCACGATCAGAATAAATTCAGTATTTATTCCAGTAAGCGCCTGACGATATTACTTTGTTGAGTATATGCCATAGGCTCTAGAAAAGGTTTTACTGTCGCCATTAACCTGCTTATGATCAGAATTTCTCTTGTATTTAATTCCAGAAAACTTCAGGCTATGCACTGAGGGTAAGACAAGCCCTAGAAACCTGAAAGAGATGAACGTTTAATCAGGATATACAGGCAGAAAACACATGTCCTTAAATGTGATACACCCTGTTTTGTATTTATGTTCTCTATGCTTGTAGTTATATACATTTTTTTTTTCAGTTATAATAGTAATTCAGTTTTGTTTGGGATTTAGAACAATAACATCTATTTCATCCTTTAGTATTAAAACCTTTGGTACGATGAAGACCTTTTTAGACTCTTGCCTGGTCAAAACGATTTTATTGACCTTAAGAGAAATATTTTGAACTTGAAATCTCAAGCATACTCTCTATTTCATTTTCCTCTTCACTACAAGAAGGACAACAAGTTGAATATGTTTGTCAAGTAACAAGTTTGCACCAAATACTACGTCGACGAACTTTTCGGGTTAAACAACGTCAAGGATATTTACTGTTGGTTCTCTCATGATGATTTTCCTTTCCGGGTGACACAGAGCGGTGATGGTAAGGCCAGCATCAACAGCAACAAGAGCCGTAGCCCGAGTGGTCTTCGTCCAGCGCAGTGGGAGCAAGGGTGGAGTGGACACAAGCAGGGTCAGCAACTGGTGCGCAACATCACCGCTGCCTCGCCAATATTCCGGTAAGATGTAATGATGAATATCTTGTCATGCCATCCCACAAAAACCATCCAAGGCTTCTGTAGTCTCTGTGTACTCTGCTTAATGTCTCTCTCCAAATCTGATTTAGATCCATAGACTGATGGACAGATAGACAGGAAGATAGATGGATAGATCGATAGCAGAATGCCAGAATTAGAAGACGAGGTACTTTAACCGTATTCTTAATTTATTAGGGAGACGTTTCGAGGTAATCCAATCCTCATCCTTAGACATAGCTAAAAATTGTACAACACCAGGTCCCAGGACTTGATGGAGTAACTTCAGCTGATAATCGGCCAAATTTTGATTTAAAAATGCCATGTCAACATCGGTTACTTTCCAACTGTTAAGGAGCTATTTGAGTAAAAAATGCTATGCCAACATGGGTTCCTTCAGAACCGTTACAGAGTTATGTGAGTAAAAAATGTTATATTAACATGGGTTACTTATCAGCCGTTAGGGAGATATAGTTACTGATGACCTATTGAGCAATAATAGTCCCTCTCTTTATTAACCCATAAGGTTATCAGTAACTGAAACATCATAACAGTTCAGAACTGGACCTGCGTTGATACAATGTTTCTTACTCAAAATCAACCGTTGTATTACCTCCTCGAACAAGGTATAGATATGGATCTTCTGTGGCTCCATCAATACAATAAAAGATGAGCTCTAAACTCCCCTGTGTGTGTGTGTGTGTGTGTGTGTGTGTGTGTGTGTGTGTGTGTGTGTGTGTGTGTGTGTGTGTGTGTGTGTAGGGGTGGGGGAGGGGGAGGTAGGTGGAGAAAACTTGTAAGTCATCTTGCTGGAGGTCCATGCCTGGTGGTTGATTGAGTGGGTTAGTGAGCGGATGGGTGGACAGACAGGAGGATTGGAAAGGTGGGTGAGCAAGGTGTGTAACTGGCTGGGTGGGCAGGCAGGGTGGGTAGGATGAATGGGCAGGGTCGGTGGCTACTATGACCATCTCAGCTGAAGAAATCGTATGTTAAGAGCTGACGTAAAACACTAGAATTATTCTGACGTCATTTTCACTTTCCTGTTTGCCTATGTTGACGATTAATGTGTTTTGTAGTTCCTTTGACGGCTGTTATGCTTTTCTTATCCTCCCCTTCCTCATGCTTATTACTATGCTTTTTTATGTTCTCCCTTTCCCTGTATGTTGATTATTAATCTTTCAGAGCTCTCTCTGTTCGATCAAGCCAACTATCAATTCCTTTGTGTTTTCTCCCACCTCTTGTGTTGATTGTTATATTTCCTGTGTGTGCAGGGTGGAGGGGCTGCAGGCAGGGCAGGAGTTCAGCCTTGTGATGAGGGGGACCGACTGGGAGGGGGTCGCTGCCCTCGTCTTCCTTAGTGCTTTCACTCTCAAAGACAATGCCCAAACTGTCATCGGTGAGTGCACGTGACCTTCTTACTATCATCTCAAACACGCTTAATGATCACTATCATCATCACTGTTTTTTCTTCGTGAGCTAGTTTCCTTGACATGGTGGTATGCTTCTTATAAATAAGTAAAGTATATAATTGGTTAAAGTAATAGAAACAGATCTCTTATCAGTCACATAACTTCAGCTGCAGAGTATAGTTCCTGTACCATAACGCAGATATTCTTCAAACTCTAGTACATATATATGTACCCTAATCTAGCAGCTTTTTTTTCCAAAGCTCAGTGGCAGAAGACAAAACTACTGTACGGTTTTACATCCTTTTCAGGGACTGGTGAGGATTCTATCCTGGTGGCGCTGTGCACTCTAGGTGGAATTGCTCCAATATCCACCCAAGAGCCACACCCTGATTATTTCCTTGCATTTCGCCGTGGGAAGGACCCTGATCCGACTCTGGTGAAACGCTGTCTACCACAAGGGGGCGCTAAATCCCTACACAGTGTATGTTTTATACCGTACCTGTAGGATGACCCTACAGAAGCAGTTGCTTACTTGAGGTCGAGGAGTTTGCACCGCCAGACTGACCGGGGTTAAACAACAACAACAACAACATTTCCATAGCACTCCTTTACTAGCACCTTATTTTACTGTTAATCTTTTGGTACAGATGGAGATAGACTATAAAAATTTTAGGATAAGAAAAAGTTGATGTTATTTTGGGCACAACTGTATCTCACCACAGTGTGCACAGCGTAACGAACCGAAAGTCTTTATTACCAAAAGAACTGCCCTCATAATTCTCTGAGATCATGTTATGAAAAAATTCAGCTAGGAGTATATGCCCGCCATCATGTTATCCATCCAGGTTTACATTATATACTGTCTGCTCTTGACAACACACTCCAACCACCCCACGCGCCTACATTTTGTTATTGTAATTTCTCCCCTCCCGTCTCTCATCGTCCGCCCTTACTTGTTGTTTTTTGCTGTAGAACTGATCACATTTTTCGCATCTCGTTAGTTTTCCATTTATTACTTTATCGTAAGCACAGTTCCTCCACTTTTCCATAATTCCCCTCGCACTCTTTTGTTGGTTTGCTGTTGCCTCCATAGCCCTTACCCCATGTTCAGTTTCTATGCCTCACACCCTACCAATCCCTCACGCATTACCAAGCCCTCACCCCCTACCAAGTCCTTATCCCCTACCAAGCCCTCACTCCCTACTAAACCCTTATCCCCTGCCAAGGGGAGGCGGTGGTCATGTAGTTAAAGAAGTGGTGTGCTGTCTTAACGGACGCGAAATCGATCCCAGACTGAGACAGGGAAAAGGTCGATTTCTTTTTTCTAATTTCAAGATATATTTCATTCATATTCTACAAGACCCACCAAAGTGTTATATACTCCACTGATACTATTACATCAGACCCTTTTTACTCTTTCTTGGGCCAGATTTTCTTCCTTTTGCAGCTTATTTCACGTATGTCAGTAGTCGATAAGAGCCTCCGTATCCTTTCCATAGCACCTTATCGTAACTAGTACAGAAATCTACTCTATTATACTGTTACAACTTTGCATTCAAGTGGAAGCAATGGCAATTTTTGGCCACGATGGAGTAAAAAGGATATAATCATAAATGGGACCGCCCTGCCAATATGGGCGTTGTATGTTAGTCCCGAATTGGTGACATGTGAAGGAGTATGGAACGGAGTAATATTGCTGAGCCTCAGGGAACGGATCCTCAAGTCCATGTCGAAAGTCGAATGCAGAAAAAAATATAAAGTGGAAAGAAATCCCTCATTCTCTTCCTAGAGTAACCAAGGTCCTCGCCTAACCCCATGAACCTCTTCATTCCTAACCGTCGTGTTCCAGGCTGTTTTTTATTTATTTATTTTTTTGTCAGGATTTTTGCTCTCCATTAAGTTTTTTTTTTTTTTATGTATTTGTTCTTTGTTCTTGGGTCAGCCCCACACAGTATTTAATAAAACATTCTCTCACTTAATAACTGAAATCATGCCTTTCAGGCCTTTAACACACCTTACTTAACAGTACAGTTATCAATTGAGAGAGAGAGAGAGAGAGAGAGAGAGAGAGAGAGTATCCACCCGATAGACCCTTCAGTATATCACGCATACTATAATACATAGTTCACACAGCCAGCCACTCCTCGTGTTAAGCATTCATCACATCTATCTTACCTCTGTCAACACGTTTACACGTTATCTGTGCTATCGTCGTTAGCGTGGCATATCCCATAATTCAGTGGCGTGGCAGAAGAGACTCTGGGGGTCCGTGGCTGGAGAATGTGAGGGATTTAAGGGATATAGGAGAGAAAGGAAGACCATAACGAATAAGGATGCGACAAAACCCTGAAGGATTGGAATGCATTAGGAAATGAAAGGTTCAGAAAGTGAAAGAAGAAGAAGAGATACAGGATAGACTGAAGGGATAGATAACGGAAATTGTGACAGAGTGGAAACGAATGGAAAGAGGAATATGTACAAAAGAACGCGACGAAAGTATGTGGTGTAGGAATGGACGCAAGAATAAATGAAAGATGAATTGACAAAAGTAGGAATTTAAAGGAGGGTGTGACTGTACGAAGGAATATGTGAAAGGATGTGACAAAACGAAGGAATATGTGAAAGGATGTGACAAAACGAAGGAATATACGAAGGAGGTTGTGGAAAAAGTGAGGTGATATGGAGAATAATATGCGACACAAAGGAGACATGTAGGACAGAGAGATAGATTATATGAAGAAGGACACGACAGAATGGAGGAACAGGGGAAGAGCGACCAGGAAAACAATAAGAGAGGCAACGTGTAATAGCATCAGGAATGAAGGAAGGAGGGAGGGAGAGTGTGGCTGGTGTAAGATGGACGGAATAGCGGTATAAACAGAGAAGGCGGTGGATCAGCGACACAGAAGCAGAAAGTGGCGGGAGGAAACATCGAGAAAAGAAGGGGAAGGAGCTGAGCACAAAAGGGAGAAGTGATAACCCCCAATGCCAGTTTTATATATAGTGTTATGACGGAGGAGGTGTGATGGATAGCACTACCCCGCTTTATGACCCCTCAGAAGAATTCCGAAGATGGAGGAGGAAGCGGGATGGTGTGCGGTGAGGGACTGTGTATAAAGATTAGGGTTTGTGGTAACTGGATGGTGAGGGGTGAGGGAGAGTGTAAGAGCATAGTCTACAAAGGCAGTGTACGGTATGAGATAGCGAGACAGTGTAGGTAAAAGGTGTAGGGCTTGTGGTAGCGATATTAAGTGTGATGAGGGGCATTGTTGGGTTTGTTGGAAAATGTTGGAAAGTTGGAAAACTGTGATGAGGGACAATGTTGGGTTTGTTGGAAAAAGTGTGTTGTGAGGGACAGTATAGGGTTCGATGCAGTGAGCTGTTCTGTTGTGAGGTATGGAATGATCTGTGGTGAGGAACAAGGTGATATGTGGTAAGGAACAGGGTGGTGTGTTGTTAATGACAATGTGGTATATGGTAAGGGGCAGGGTGGTGTATGGTGAGAGACTAGGTGGTATGTGGTGAGGGAGTGAGTGGTGTGTGGCGAGGGAGTGGGTGTTGTGTGGTGAGGGACAGACAGGATGGTGTGTGGTGAGGGATAGGAGGTGAGGACTGAATTAGTATTAGCAAGAGAGTAAAAGAATGGTGTGGGAGGATCACAGAAGGATGGTTATAAATGTGTGGTGTTGGATGGGATTTGTAAAGTGAATGAGAATAAGGTGAATACTCGAAGCACCGAAACAATTTCTACGAGTGAACATATATATTATTTTTTTTAAATAAAATTACAGATATTTCATATAATTACAGATACTTAACAAGATCAGTTGCAATCCGGGCTTTTTACGACTTTGTAGATTTTCTTTTACTCGTTTCTTGGCAGTTTGTTGGACAATTTAAAAAACATGCAATAGAATAATAATACATATTAAAGAACACTTGTTCGGTTATTATTTGGATACAATTACTTCAAAACTGGGGCTTGCCTGTCAATTTTCTTCCCCGAGGTATACTGTACATATAAAAAAGAATCATATTGGAAGAGATGGGTACTAAGCCTCATTTAGCTGAGGAATACAAGGAAGAAGAAAGTTGGAATTAGGATAAGAGATATAGCAAACTTTCGTCCCCGACCGTAACATATGCGAAAATGATCTATCAAGGAATAGGAGCTAGAGACCATCTTTAACGATCTAGAATACAGGTGGCATCGCTAAGCTTTATATTTTTTCAGCTGGGAACAGACATCGCCGGGTCTCTGTAAAAAACATTGAACAATATACGCACTGTGCTTTTTTCAGTGAAGTGAAGTTATCGGGTTATGTATAAATAAGATTGCAGTTTGCTGGGAATTCCCAAGTGGGTAATCACTCATCCTATTCGTGGAGTACAAGGGGAGTTTCGAGGAGACTGAATTGGGATTCCATTAAGCAGCACATCTTGTAAGTGCCCTAAGGAAATTCTCGTATGTAAACTGTTTTCAGGTGAATGTTTTACGTTCACAAGGAATATATGAATATCAAAGCCAAAAAAGCTTCAGTCTGAGGACGTCTTCTATAGTTTATTCTTGCTATATCCAAAATATTTTTTGATAGGCTTTTGAATATATAGTGTTACAGTTTTCAATAACCCACTTATCACCAAGTAGCTCTCCTACGCTGAATAAAATTGTCTGATGAGCAAAATGGTACTACAAGATTGCCAACAGTCTCAAGAGAATGCAAGATGGTTTCCACACAGCTACAGTACACTGACATGCATCTATGCAAGTTGATGTAAGGATTACTGAACATGTAAAAACATAGCATTTCAAAGTGTGTGTGTTTTTTTTTATGACTGACGTTTGATCCCATAAATCCAATTAAAAGACCTACAGCAAATAAGTGAACAAGGTGTCCAGGTCTATCGGCCCGAGGAATAATTGCCCAATGTTTGAAACGAACTAGTGAAGAAATAAAATTAGCTCCACGCTGAAAAGGCGTTTGGAAGAAAGAAGAAACAAGTGGAGGAAATACAGTAGCTTTCTACACTCTGATATAGAAACCTGACACTGATGTTCGTCCATCGTCAAAGGGGGTTTATGAATTGGGCATGGTGAGCAAAAGAATGGGTGAATGAGTTGAAAATCTGGTGGGCGGTGGGTCTAAAACAGGTAAATATATCATATAAAAGTTGGCGTTGTAGGATTAGTGGCTTGAGGATAACAGGACATGTTGAGAAGATATTCCAATAATTGAAATGTCGGGGAAGGAGGGGGGTTGGCGAAGGAGGGGAGGGGGGAGAGGCTTGTAATGAAACGAGCCTGGGTGACATGGAAATTGGTGGAATGAGCTTGAGTTGTGGTGATGGGTGAAGGACATGAGATAGACCCTGTGTAAATGGGTGCTCTACGGGTCAGTGGTTTGAGTGCACTGAAGATTTATGTAAAAGTTTCGCAGCAAGAACAAAAACAATAATAACAACAACAATAACATCATCAAAAACAACACCAGCATAAGCTCTGGAAGGGGTAATGAAGAATTGGTTGTTACCGTTCATGTATATTTACACAAATTGTCTGTGACCTACAGTATAATATGACGGCCTACTACTATTAACAAAATCTATATTTCTATTGCTTTTTATAACTAAGCATGACAAAATGGGATACACTTCATAATGACTCAAAATGTGTTACGAGTACTCGTGACTACAGTAACAACAAACGTAACAGATCCACTGAAAGAAGCTGTGTGACCTTTTTTATAAACTTTTATTCTACTGCATTTGGAAGGCACGTTGGTTGCTTTATTGACAGTAATTACTTGTAAATCTGTGTAAAAAATGGGAGAAATGGAGTTCCCCCGAGCTAAGCCCTGTATTGGACTATATAGCCCCGCTAGGGTTACAGGAGGGAGCTACCCCTCCCGGCACGGCAGCTCGGGCGAGGCTCGAACTTGCAATCCCCCGATTACAAGTCCAGCGCGCTACCACTGTGCTACCCCCCCCCCCCCCGTAAATCTGTGTAGGGAAACGATATTCATGGACACATTCAAAATATTTCTAAGTCATCACTATCATCATCAACATCAGCAGCAGCAGCAGCAGCAACAGCAACAGTAGAAGCAGCACCAGCAATTTGTGGTGGAGGATAATAATCGTCTAGCATTTTTCGCGCTGACGTATTGTCTTTTGATTTGCCTTGTTCAACATCTTGTCAGTATTAAGTGTGGTACTTCTTTTCCGGGCTAAGAAGTTACTGTTTCCACTGTTTTTTTCCCTCGAAAGACAGCCATCAGACCTGAACAACCACTGACACTCTTATATTAACTGATTTTCTGTTACACGCGCCATTTTATAAGTGACTGCGTTTTACTGTCCACACCAGCTTCAGCTCTTCCATAAGTTAATCTCAGTCATTGTCTATTTCACCCAAACCTTACAGTACATGGCCACCATTTCTTTACTCTTACTTCCTCTGCAATTCTGGAAGTGTGTTCCTTCACCTCACCGGCTCGGAAGTCACGCCAGCAGTAAAACACCGAGTCAGGAATGCAGCTAACAAGACGCTTCACTAATTGCATTCCTCCTTGATTATTAACCTGCGTTTTTAAAAGATCTTACGTGCAGGATTCTCGGTTCGTTTTGCATTTTATTGGCAGCTCTCATTGTACCTCATTTTGTTTAGAGTCTTTTACGCTCGAGTTCCCAGTTCTTAATTCTCTCAACATGGTTAAGTCTTTTTCACCTAAATTCTTGCTACTACTAAATAATCTTTATTCAGACAGAAGTGTGACCAAGCACTTAAGAGTGCTACCAGGGCTGTACCTAGACCATTTAATCTGAAAAGCTTTTTCTAAGCTGAATAAAAATGCATGGTTATAACATAAAAACTTAAAAAATGGTCTTCGTTTTCACGGGGCTTAGCAAGATTTCTGAGAACACTGACGCAAAAATGAAGCAATCCACACAACTCTTCATCCTTTCACTGGCATAAGGATAAATCTATTGCTGAATGACGACATCAAGCTCGCTTTACTCTGATGGAAAAACCAAATGATTAATTCTAATCCAGAGTAAAGCATTAGTACCACGAAAGACATAAGAAAAACGCCATTTGTTTGTGGTGAACTCAGTAAATAGATTAAATCCGATAAGATTCTGCCTGGAGAAATAAAACATAGTCGTCACGAACATCTTCATTCAGAAAAAAATCTACTATGTCAAAAAAAATTATTCTGAGGTCACACACACACACACACACACACACACACACACACACACACACACACACACACACACACACACACACACACACACACACACACACACAAATGAACAAATGATGTCTTCGTGCTCAAGGGTAATGCAGGGGCGGTTACTTGTATATTCATGCAATATATATCAGCAATTTTAACTTGGACTAAAACTGCCATCCCTCGATTATGAATGCTGAGCTAGATCATGAGAATGTCAGTGGAAGTTGGAGCTAGTTACGATGTCTTATGGAATATAGAGCAACAGCATATATAATTCTGCCAACGACCTATGCCAGTTAAACTTCAAAATGGATATCTCCATCAAGAATTACCTGAAATAAAGTACTAAAGTTGTCCTCATCATGAGAGAGTTAATGAAGGAAATTTGCTATGATAAAATGAGAGAAGGACGACTAGGAGGATAACGGAAGAAGAGAGGAATAAGCACAGTACACGAGGGATGGTGCCAGGGATTATTCAGTGTGGTTAGGCATGTGTGGTGATGAGGGTCCTTGTAGATTTTTCTGTCGCTGTTGCCTCAGTGAACTTTGGGTTTAAATGTCTGGCGTCATATATAATCACATACATTTATTCTGGAAGACCGTATTACACTGAAGGATCAATAAAGTGGCTGCATTCTTTATTTGGCTTCTAGACAAACAATAAAAAATAATTTTAATCTTTGCTTCCATCACTGTTAACAGCATGATTTTTTCGGCCTAATTCACGCCACCTTCAAACGTTTTTATTCAGATTAAGGGAATCCTTTATTAAATTAAGATATTAGAGTTGTTTTCCATTAACCTTTATCAGTATGACGACGCCATTTTCTCTGCGTCGCAAGATTACAGGCATATGAAAGGAACACCTATTATTAATATTCTTGTTGGAGAAACATTTTAAATAGTTTTAATGCCACTCATTTTTACAGCGTCAAACTCTCATGGTCCCTTCCTCACCACCGCCACAACGCCAGCTCATCCTACTCATTTCTTTTACGTACAAACTTTCATTCACGAGAGATATTGTGAAATTAACATGCACTGCACTGAAACAACGAGTCCTTAGGGCCCAGATACACTTGCCCCAGAACAAGTGATCGTCAAGAGGAAACGAGGCTCGGGGGTCCGTCGAACGTTCAGACTCGAATACTGAAGCAGCTCTAGCCCGGTGCTTCGTTTCGTCTTGTCAATCAGATGCTCGGGGGCAAGTGTGTCCAGGCCCTAAGACACCCATTTGCAAAGAGTAAACTTCCCTGCTTCAGTCTCATTGCTAACCAACATTCCAGCCAGTCCACCCATTCCTTTACTTACCACTACCATATCCTCCTTACCACCATATCCATTTCTTTTGCTTCCTCCTTCCTCCCTTGACGGTATCAAAGCGTGAAACTGCTCATGTGGACGATGAATGAGCCTGTTTCGAAAGTTTTTGCTGGAACCAATAATTCTGTTAAAATCCAACAGACTGGTCATATAAAATTCTCTAGGTTCAAAATGAAATTAACAGTTTGTCATAATAAGCCGGTAGGTGACGATGGCCAGCTCTAAGCGGGCCGTTGCGGTTCAGCCTGTAGACACAAAAGACGATCCGTATCTGGTTAGATGGTCAGAGTCTTAATATATCATATCCTGCCACTCTTTAGACACAAACTAAACCACTCAGAGAACAAAAATACTGGATACTTGCATAAACACAATAAACATACTTTTGTTTTTATTAAACCTCCCGTATTATGTGTTGATTTTCTTCGCAATACACATATCTAGTCATTTTAAACAATTTCAACAACATTGAAATCTTTTGTGGGGGCTGAAAATATGGATATTTCTCATTGTGATTTTGTTCACTCTTCTTAGTTTTCACAAGCGTGTATGCAAACATGTTACAAATATTTTGCGCTTCATTGAAAAGCACAAGATGGGTTTGGGAAACTAAAAATTGCATTGTCACGTTCACCAGACGTTTCTCTTCAATTTGTTAAGAAAAATTTAGATTTTCGAAATTTGGCAAAATGGTGCTGGAGCTGGCCACTCGGTCCCGACAATTTCTGAATACGTGACCACTGGCGGGCTACAGGCCGTTGCTAGGCAACTACTTGTTTCCTAGCAACCAAAACCTTGCGGACATAAGTAGGTCATAGGCTGCTCATAGTGTCCGAGTTTAGTCGAAATTGGTTAATTCTGAATGGTAGAAGTGCCTGTCACAATTAAACAAGACTGCAAGGGATGCTGAGGAGAATCTTCACAGGGTTGCCACTCGAAAACTAGAGATAGGGAATGAATTACCTTAAGATTATGCATAAAGATGTATGAGCTTTCTACACCCATTAGTAATGCTTCTACAGCTAAAAATGTGAAAACTACTAAAAAGTGGCTGTTTGGCTGTTGCTAGACAATATATAGTTGCCTAGCAAACAAAACCTTGCGGGCACAGCTAGGTCATATCCTGTTCATTGCGTCCAGGTTTGTTTAGAATCGGTAAATTCTGAAGGGAAGACTCGCCTGAACAAGACAAGACAGTTGGCGACGATGGTCATCTCTAAGTGAATCAAGCTTTGTCAGTGACTAGAAGTGAGTTTCGACACAAAAATCATTCCTATATGGAGGTACTCCAATGCAACATTCCAAACAAGAATCATGGCCCTGGCTTAATCATCTGCCGAGCCTTAAGATTTCACGAAAGCAAGGTTCTAATTTAAGCGCATCTCATATTTTCTGCACTCAATGACCTTTGGCCCCTGACCTGGTAGATGTAGGTAACGCATGTACGAAGTAAATTTCATGTACTCATTAACGTCTATAAGCATGGAAACTGTCATTCAATTCCATCCATCCACTGTGGAGCTAAGGAACTTGAAATTCGCGGAATGACCTACCAGAGGTACGACTTCTAGGTGGGGTTGCCAGTGACTGGAAGTGAGTCTCGACATTAAATGCCATTTTTGTATTGAGGTAGGCTACTCCAGTACAACATTCCATCCAAGAATCATGGCCCTAGCTTAATCACATCTGGAGCCTTGGCATTTTGTGCAAGTATAACCATGATTTTAGCAATTTTCACTGTTTTCGCATTTGATGACTTTTGTCTCCTGACCTGGTCAATGTAGCACACAGCTGTACAATAGGAAGCTGCGGTACTCGTCAATATCTATAAACAGACAAACTTTCATTCAATTCCATCGAGCCACTGAGGAAGTACGGGGGCATATTGGAAAACCGGTACTGGTTGCTAGGGACCCTGAGGCCAATCTTCGCGGGGTTGCCACTGGAAAACTAGATGAGAGAAAAATGGATGGCACACCGACATGGAGTGACCTCAAAATTAGGCCCAAGTAGTCAGAGCTTTGTACTTCCAGTAGTAATGTTTCTGCTGGTCAAAATGTGAAAAGTACGAAAAAAAAAAAAAAAACGGGTTTTCAGCCATTGCTAGGCAACGAGTAGAATCCTTACATTCACCTTAAAATTTCGTTACTCGTGCATACCTCGAAATTCATGAATATTTATTTGCATTCCTAAGCAGCACATCATTATTTGTAAACATTAGTGCAGTAAATTTTCATTCTGTGTCCAGTATCATACTATTCTCCTTGCCATGTGCCCTCTACTTGACCTCCCGAGATTACACTGAACTACCGAGGAATTACATTTCTGCGTCAGATTCACTGTCATATGAATTTTCACAAGTTTCTTTTTCTGGTGTAAGTACTGCCTCAATACCTTCACTTCTCATATTGCTATTTTAGACGTTATATAGCAAAACAGATATACGATTAGTTTTATTTAGCAACGTTTGTTACAAATGTTGTGCAAGTTTTTGCAATACATGCCTATTTTTTGGCGATTTGCCGGAGATATTAGTGCTTAGTAACGTTCTCATACGTATTGAGGGCAAGCTTAGTTACGTCTGTTAATCTGTATCAGCAGCTCTAACCACTTACCACCTTTATTGCTTACAGTTGCCTGACACAGCCTGTATTTTAAGTACTGTCACACAACATGTTTGTATACACTTAAATATGAATGCTATATGCAACTCATGAAACTTTTTATTTTCAACCACTCACAAAGTGGGAGAACATTACGATTTGCTTGCAGCCGAGCGTGTGCGTGCGTGCGTGCGTGCGTGCGTGCGTGCGTGTGTGTGTGTGTGTGTGTGTGTGTGTGTGTGTGTGTGTGTGTGTGTGTGTGTGTGTGTGTGTGTGTGTGTGTGTGAACCAAAACAAACGGACAGTTTGCGTTTAATTTTAACTAAATTTGGTGAAATCGTTAAGGGTCGACCTGTGGGTTAATCAATTGATTCTGAGAACAACGGGTCAAAGGTCAAAGTCACAGGGTTAGGGCAACTTCGACAGTTTCTAGTTCAGTTTCTAATTCAGTGCATTTGGGGAGTGTTCATGTTAAGGCAAGAATGGACAGATTCGATTTTGAGGATAAAAGTCAGAGTTGTAGGCCAAGGTCAAACTCAGACCCTGATGTCTGTGTCTGAAAACTACAATAAAGCAGTTTTATCTTATTTGAATCAAACTTCGAGGAAGCGTTAAAGATCACCGATGGGACTGGCCGACTGCTGATCAGTATCACATGGCAAGATTATTTTAACTTTTTTTTTTTTCAACTCTTTAGACCAGTCTTTGTGGCAGGCTTCATGGGAAGACAAACATAAAGGTATATGACTTGGATACTATTTGGAAAACAATTAAAGGAAAGGGTCAAATCCCACAGCCACGGGGGAAGGTCAAATGAAAGATTTGATCCGTTTTGAGCCAATCCAGGTGAAAATGTTAAGGCTTAGGCTAGGATGAAGTAATTTAGATTTCTACACCAATTAGCAGGAGCTAGGGTCACAAGGCAAAGGCAAATATTCGGCCCATAGACCAACTGCCAGGCGCAGTTGTTGTACCCATTCCTTTTGCACCCGTGCATACGGAGCGAGAACGGGTGTTATGTTTTGAGCATTGTGTTAGTGTGTGTGTGTGTGTGTGTGTGTGTGTGTGTGTGTGTGTGTGTAGGTACCTGGTGGCCGAGTGTGAAGGCTAGTAAGTGGATGGGTGTGGAGGGTGAAGGGGGATGGGCAGCGTGGGTGGGTAGATGGGTCGTCGGACAGGCAAGCAGGGTGGAGAATTAGATGGGTGAATCGGTGGGGTAGGCAAAGTATGTGAGGAGAGGTGGTTGGGTAGGTTGAGTTCGTGCATACGTCACATGGAAAGAACCGACGGAGATGCCCTGTTAAAAAAAAAAAAAATGACCACCGTGGAACAATAGTTGAACTACTGTCCAGTGCCGAAGCTCCCACATTTCTTCTGTCCTCCATCGCCGGTAACATCTTTATGACTAAGATGGTTATAAAACAGTTAGAAAATTATCCTTCAGTTGTTCTAACAGTTCTTGCGACACTTTGGACTTTTTCCATACTTACAGCAATATATACGCTAGCTCCTCATACTCTTTCTGTTGTTCATATCGCTACTGAGCAAGCCTATTTTTTGTAACTTGTAAACTTGGAGAAGGTGTTGTTGTTATTAATTCCTTTCCAGTGCAGAGATCCATCAGAAAATTTCCGTTTTCATTTATGCCTGGTAGTTTCCAAGAATTGTCCAAATAGACACCTCTCGTTAACAATACATATTTTGTGATTTAGATGCTTCACAGATTAACTGAAGTTCTTAGAAGTGCACGTCTCCATGGCGACAAGAAGTCTGTCAGTAAAATAACTCTTCTTCAGTAGTAAATACTTAGTGAACATCTTAAGAAAAAAATGTAGATTTATGGTTAATGCTTTAACGTCGTCAAAGATGGTCATAAAGAGACCAGGAGATATTCTAGCATGCCACTCCTAAAAAGAGGCAGGGCAGAGAAAGGGATGGGGGATTCAGTTATCCCCGTACCCTGAAGATTGGGTCTATGAATGTGCGTGGATGTAGTACGATTGAGGCTAAAAGGGAGGAGATTGGGAGAATGTTTGTGAGAAGAAAGTTCGATGTGTTAGCTTTGAGTGAAACGAAGATGAAAGGGAAGGGTGAGTCTATGTTTGGAAGTGTGAATGGAAGATTGTTTGTTGTTGATAGAGGAAGGGCAAGAGAAGGTGTGGCCTTGTTAGTGAGTCCGGAAGTACAGCAGTGTGTGATTGAATGGAAGGAGGTGTCATCGAGACTGATGTGGGTGAAAGCGCAATTTGAACGTGAGTTGTGGGTGTTTGTGAGTGCATATGGGCCTGGCGGTGAAAGGGATGAAGAAGAGAGGGAGTCTTTCTGGATTGATGTTGATGAGTGTCTGCAGAGTGTTGGAGCGAATGTGAATGTGTTAATGATGGGAGATCTGAATGCTAGAGTGGGAAATGTAGCAGTTGAAGGCGTAGTTGGTATGCATGGTGTGCCTGGAAGAAATGAAAATGGGGAACGAATGATAGGGATGTGTGTTGAGCGAGAGATGGTGATTGGAAATACGCTGTATGAGAAGAAGGATATTTATAAGTATACATGGGTGAGACAGGAGGGTAAAAGGGTTGTTGATAGAGCTTTGATGGACTATGTGGTTGTGTCTAGGAATGTAATAGGAAGATTGTTGGATATGAGAATTCTGAGAGGGGAGGGTGGAGGTATGTCTGACCACTACCTGGTGGAGGGAAAGTTAAGAATAGGTATGAGATGGGTGAGAGCTAGGAGGGTTAGGTGTGGCAGGGAGGTTTTGAAAGTGAGTGAGTTGGATAAAAGAGAGAAAATGATAGAGTATCAGGAGAAATTGAAAGATGAATGGAACGCAGTGAAAGATAAGGAAAATGGCAGTGTGGAGGAGGAATGGCAGTTGTTTAAGAGTGCTGTGGTGGGGCATGCAGAAGAGGTGTGTGGTGTAAGACGTGTGGGTGGTGGTGTAAGAAAAGGAAGTGAATGGTGGTGCGAGGAAGTAAGTATGGCTGTGGCAGAGAAGAGACGTGCATATGAAGTGTGGCTGCAGAGGAAGGATGAGGTGTCATATGAGAGATATAAGGAAAGGAGGAATAGGGCGAGAAGAGCTGTGCATGATGCTAAAGTGGCAGCAGATGAGAGGTGGGGTAGGCTGCTGACTGAGAATTTTCAACAGAATAAGAAAATGATTTGGAAGGAGGTGAAAAGGGTGTGAAAGGGAGAGTCAGGGAAGGAAGAGCGAATAAAAGCAGAGGATGGAAGGATGTTAATTGAGATTGATGCAGTAAGGAAGAGATGGGCAGAGTATTTTGAAAGATTGTTAAATGCAGAGGAGGAAAGGGTAGCTGAGATTGTGGCAGATGGAAGGGTGCAAGGAATAAATGTGTTGGGAGAGTTAAATGGTTCTTTGATCACAAAGGAGGAAGTGGAGAAGGCAGTAAAGGAGATGAAAACAGGGAAAGCTGCATGTATGGATGGGTGTGCGGTTGAATGCCTGAAGGGTGGTGGAGTGACTATTGTTGATTGGTTAGTAAGATTGTTGAATGTGTGCTTTGTGAAAGGTATGGTGCCAATTGACTGGGCAAGTGCTTGTGTGGTCCCGTTGTATAAAGGCAAGGGTGATAAGTATGAATGTACTAGGTTTAGGGGTATAAGTCTGTTGAGGGTTGTAGGTAAGGTGTATGGTAGAGTGTTAATTATGAGAGTTAGAGAGGGTAAAGAGGGAGTAATTGGTGATGAGCAGTGTGGCTTTAGGAGAGGGAGGGGATGCGTGGATCAGGTGTTTGCTGTGAGACAAGTGTGTGAAAAGTATTTAGCAAAAGGCAAGGATGTGCTTTGGGTATTCAGGGATTTAGAGAAAGCGTATGACAGAATTGATAGGGAGGCTTTGTGGACTGTTTTAAAATTGTATGGACTTGATGGTAGGTTACCAAAAGGGGTGAAAAGTTTTTATCTAAATAGTAGAGCATGTGTAAGAGTGGGAAATGCTGTGAGTGATTGGTTTCCCGTGACAGTGGGGCTGCGACAGGGATGTGTGATGTCACCTTGGTTGTTTAATATTTATATGGATGGTGTTGTAAGAGAGGTGAATGCAAGTGTTTTAGGCGGAGGTCTGAGTCTGGTGAATGTCGATGGTGGAGAGTAGAATCTTACGCAGCTGCTGTTTGCAGATGATACTGCACTGGTGGCTGATTCAGAGGAGAGATTGAGACAGTTGGTAGAGGAGTTTGGAAGCGTGTGTGAAAGGAGGAAATTGAAAGTAAATGGGAATAAGAGTAAAGTGATGAAGTGTACGAGGTTGGTAGATGGTAGGGGGATGAATATAGTTTGGAATGGTGAGTTGCTTGAGGAGGTGGAGTGTTTTGAATATTTAGGGTCGCATGTTGCTATGGATGGAAGAACAGATGCAGAAGTGAAGTTTAGAATAAATGAAATAGGAAAGGTGCTGGGAGGAATGAAAAAAGTGTTTAGATGTCATTCGCTTAGAATGGATGTAAAGAGAAGGCTGCATGAGGGTGTTGTGGTACCGACTGCGTTATATGGGGCTGAAACATGGAATATATGTGTAGCAGAGAGGAAAAGTTTGAATGTAATGGAGATGAGGTGTCTGAAGAGTATGTGTGGAGTGACACGTATGGATCAAGTGCGAAATGATGAAGTGCAAAGGAGAACTGGAGTTGTTCGGGAGATGGGTGGTAGAGCTGAGCAGAGGGTGTTGGGATGGTTTGGGCATATGGAGAAAATGGATAATGAGCGATTGGTGAAAAAGATAACTAGATCTGATGTGAGAGGTGTAAGGCTGAGAGGGAGACCACGAATAGGATGGATGGCCAGTGTGAAGAGAGCACTGGATGCGAGAAGGATGTCTGATGAGCAAGGAAGAGTGGCTGTGCGTGACAGAAATAAATAGAGAGAAATTGTGAATGAATAAATGATGACGCAGCCCTGAGGGGATATTCTCCCGCATTCGGTCTGATTAGCAAGTCAGGTCAGGTGCGAGTAAGGGGATGGGTCTATTATGATGTGGCAGGGGTAAACCAGCTCTGCTGTCGGGCCCTACTGCTGATGTCACTGACTGCACTGCGCAGTTGACCCATGTGTGGTGTGGTGCGGTGAGGATCTGTCCCTTCTCCCCTTTAGGGCTAAGATGCGAATGACTGTGTTTGAATGGATGAGTAAATGGAGAGTGTGTCGTCCTGTCTCGGCTACCTCCTTTTCCATGGGGGAAGCAGCCTATGTATATAGATAGATAGATAGCCACTCATGCATATCATTATCTGAAGGATATGAGGTGAGTTTAGCTATCCTTGGTGTTTAGGCATACACATCTACTGGCATATACTCGTACACAGTGGTAAAATTCCTTTGTCTGTGGTAAGTGACAGTTGTGAAGCGACAAATTCAGCTGTCAAAGCGTACTTTGAGGTAATAACCATCCTGGTTCAGGAAAGGCAGTGACAGATGAAATTCTTGGACAACTCTGATTTAGCAAGCATTTGCATGAAGCTCGTGCAAGGAAAAGTCGAACCGTGTAAACTAGCTATTAGGTCAGATTTCTCTTATATGGTGGTTATTTTAAGAAACCCTACCTTCGGGCTCACGTGCAAACGTGCAAATGGTGAAACTGAATATATTAAAATAGTCTGGTTCCATTTAAATTAGGGTACAAATCACACATGGAATGCTTATTCCTACCATGTATACACTGCACAGAGAGATCTTTTAAAAACCACAAATATTGAAAGAATATTGCCAAGGCTTTGAATCTAATGAACACTGGGCCAAACATTTCAGAAGGAGACAGTGCTAAAACCCCTAAATAACACTGAGTTCATTACAAGTTGAATGTAATTAATTTTCTTGATGGATTAGGAAAGCTACGCTTTACAGTGTGACAAAAGGAAGCGTGTAAAACCTGCTAAGCAGGTTTCACAAGACAGATGATGAATATCTGACATGAGGCCTTCGTGTCCTCACGAATTCTGGAACAGTGTTCGTGCATGCTTGTGAAAACCTATGCATACATTTGCTATTGAATGTTAGCCTGATATGACATTGTGTATAAAAATAATTAGAAGACTGAACTAGGCTACTAATAGCCGTGACTGTGATTTACTGATTTCCACTTTGTACCTGTAAACTGGCTGAGTACCCTGGTATGGGGTATTTACAGAGAAAGTAAGTTTTGTGTTTAGCCTCGAAATTTACCCATCAATCAATTTCTCTTCCTTTAGAACTGTGCCATAAATGACGGTATGACCAAGGGATCATCGTCCTTGTTGATGGCTTCCCATAATAGCCTAATAAGTTCTGCGTTGGTTATTCTCCAGAATCTTCCAAGGAAAAAAAAAAAAAGGAATAATTGCAGCAAAAAGCTGTTATTCGATGCATTTTCTTTAAACAAGTGGCATTTCAGACGGTCTTATTTCGTCGCATGTAAATTGTTGTATATTTCAGTGATCTTTTTACTTCCTCATAAACAGTGCATCACACCTTCCCGAGTATACATTCAGAAGTGCCGTCTAGGGGTGATAGCCTTGCCACCAGTAGCAGCGGAGGAGGCAGCGGCAATGCGAGCGGCAGTGGGGGCAAGGCTGGCGATGCGGGTGGCGGGGGCGGAGGTTGGGTGGCAGGGTTGGTGCCACCCATGATGCTGGTGCTGGCCGCCGCCCTCGCCACCATCATCATCCTCGCACTTGTCATTATTATCATCCTCAAGACACGCGCCACAGGGACATACAGCTCCAGCAAGTCTGTAATAGTAACGTGATACTGCACCTTAACATCTATCTATCTATCTATACCCCGACGCCCTAATCCCGCAAAGGATGGCCGCAGACAAAACGCCTCCAAGTCACTCTGTCACCCACCATTTGACTACCCTCCCCCCAACTCACCCCCCCCTCCCTCAAATACCTCTCAACTCCATCCCTTCACCTCATCCTCGGTCTACCTCCTCCTCTCCCTCCCTCCACCTCACCTACATACACCCTCTTAGTCAGTCTTTCATTCTCCATTCTCTCCACATGTCCAAACCATCTCAGTGTATTTCTCCTAATCTTCTCAACCACATCCACATCCACCGCACAGCATTCCTTCACTTCTTCATTCGTCAACCTGTCCCTCCACGTCACTCCACATGCTCCTCTCAAGTAACTCATTTCCACTGCTCTCACTCTTGACTTGTTCCCCTCTTGCAAAGTCCATGCCTCGCTTCTATACGTCAGGGTAGGGATCATAATACTATCATGCAATGACTTCTTAACTTCCATACTCACCTCCCTATTTCTCATCACTGCTTTCAGTGTACCAGCAACCTTCCTTCCCTGCTGTACCCTTTCACGCACTTCATCCCTCAAACCTCAAAGTTCCATCCTTACTCATCACACTACCCAAGTACTTGAATGCACTCACATTCTCCATATCCTCACCATCTAACCTCACTGCACACTCTGTGACTTCATTCTTCTCAAACACCATAACTTTACTTTTGTTTACATTAACTTTCAGATTCCTCCTCCTACACACTGTCCCAAATTCATTCACCAAACCTTGCAACTCCCATTCATCTTCACTCAACAATACTGTATGATCAGCAAACAGCAACACCGGAATCTTCCAAATCTCACCCTCATTCATTAGAGCCACCCCCACATCCACTGCCCTACCTTGCACCTTCTTTACAACCTCATCCATGTATATATTAAACAGCCATGGAGACATCACACAACCCTGTTTCAGTCCCACATTGAGATCAAAGAACTCACTCAGCTCACCATCCACTCGCACCATAGCCCTAGCTCCCTCGTACATACTCTTCACAGCACTAAACAATTTCCCCTCCACTCCATATATTCTTAATGCCTTCCACATACCTTGCCTATCTATTCTGTCATAAGCTTTCTCCAAGTCCATGAAGGCAGCATACGCTTTCCTTCCCTTCTCTAGATACTTCTCCACTAAACATCTTAGAACAAATATCTGATCTACACACCCTTTTCCCTTCCTAAATCCCCCTTGTTCTTCTCCAACTAGCTCCTCTGTTTATATGCCTAACCCTATCAATGAGTATTCTACCATATATTTTACCAGTCACACTAAGAAGACAAATACCCCTATGGTTACCACATACTTCTATCTCCCCTTTTCCTTTGTATAAAGGAACAATTATACCTGATTTCCAGTCCTCTGGAACCCTTCCCTCTTCCCAAGCCAATCTACACAACTTCCATATCCACTCTACAACAATCTCACCCCCATACCTAAGCATTTCACCAAACACTCCATCAATTCCTTGGGCCTTTCCCAACTTAATCTTCTTCATCGCTTCCACTACTTCCACCCTACTGATCTCTTCCTCCCTCCTCTCATCTCTTCTTCTCCCAGCCATTCCCCAACCACTTATACTCGCACTGCTCTCACTCTCTACATTCAACAAATCCTCAAAGTGCTCCTTCCATCACCTCAATTTCTCTCTCTTCTCCACCAACAATCTATTATTCCTATCTTTCACTCCCCTACTATTCCCCCTTTCACACTGCCTTACTTTCTTTACCTCCTTCCAAAACAATTTCTTACTCTCCCTCCATTTCACATTCAGATTCCTCACAAACTCTTCATCCACTTTCTTCTTACTCTCCTTCACCAGTCTCTTAACCTCCCTTCTCCTGCTCACATATACCTCTCTCTTCCCTCTCTCATCTTCTCCCCTACCTCTACTCGCTAACCATTCACTATAAGCCTTCTTCTTTTGTTCCACAGCTCATTTCACCTCATCATTCCACCATGCTGTCCCTTGCACACCCTTGCATCTCCACCTCACGCCACAAACCGCCTCACACGCTGCGCCTATCTCTTCCATGAATATCTTACATACGTCTTCCACCCCTTCCATCTGCACTAGCTCATAATTCCCAGTCTTTCTTCCACTATGCTCTCATACTCTGTCATTTTCTCACTATCTTGCAATTTCTCCACTCATCTCACAGGAGCTGCTTCCTCCTGTCTTCCCCTTCGTCTCCTCAACCAATTTCTTTGCAGCTCTACCTTGGCCATCACTAAGTGATGGTCCGAGACTCCATTCCCCCACCCTCTCCACACTCTTGCATCCAACACTTGTCTTCTCATTCGCTCATCCACACACACGTAGTCTATCATTGCCTTTCGTTCAACAAGTTCACCATCCATCCTCCTCATTACTCTCCATGTATACTGGTGGATCATCTTATGACGAAAGTAGGCGTTGGCTATTGCCAACCCCTTACAAGCAAAGGTGTCCACCAAAGCACTTCCATTCCCATCTACGTCAGCTGGCACACCCCACTGACCAACCACTCCATCCACTCGTACATTCCTAACTTTGCCATTCATGTCTCCAATCAACAGCACTCTCTCGCTCCTCTCAAACTTGTCCATACACGCTTCTACTCTCGCCCAAAACTCATCTTTCACTCTTGCCACTTGATCCTCTGTCGGGGCATACACACATACAATCGCCCACGCTTGTATACCTACTTTCATCCTCACCCATATAATCCTTGCACCCACTGTTCCATACTCTCTTATATTCTCCTTCCACTTCTTGCTTACCATCAGACACACTCCCTCTCTTGCCCTCTCATTCTCATTGACTCCCGCACATATACCTAAACCATATTCCCATTCTCTTACCCTTTCACCCTACCATTTAGTTTCAGTCAATCCACATATATCCACTTTTGCATCCTCAAGCACCTGAACAATCTCTCTCTCTTTCACTTCATCATTCACTCCTCTCACATTCCACGTTCCCACCCTAAGAATGTCCTTTGTCCGTTCCGTAGTCGTCAACGTATGGTCCGTCCGGGTCCGAGGCGCTTTATTCGCTTTTTTAGTTAGTTCTTTTTACGGGGTGGGGCACTAACCCACCACCAACCCTTTTAGTTGCCTTGTACGACAAACAGGGATACTGGGGGAGATAATTATGAAGAAGAGAAGAGGATGAAGAATGGAAATGCAGCAAATGATGACGTATACGCAGGGGAGATAAATGTAACAAAAATGGGGAATGAATATTTTGTGTGAAATATACAAGAATGCCTGGATGAATGGAGGTATTCCAGTGGAATGAAGAAAGGCTTATATTTTTCACTTATCAGAAATGAAAAAGTGACCAAACCATTTGCAAAATTTATTACGGAATGGTATTGCTTTCGTAGCCCCGGGCTCAGCTGAATATGAACACAGTTGAGTTGCCTGAAGCTGCCCTTCTGCAGCTTACTAGCCTCCAGTCTGGGGCAGAAAGGTAGTTGAGGGAGTTTGCATAGCCAGGCGGCAGAGCTGCCAGGTTACATCAGTACCGTCACGTGAAGGCACCACTCTCCAGCACCTGTCGTGCGATACGTTTCGTGACGGTCAGTGAGAATTTATGTTGAATTATAATAATACAGTTTGGATAAGAAGGATATCAGAATGAATGGTGGGCAAGAAGCAGAGTCGATTTAAAAGTGGTAGGGGGTATGTGGATGAAACTCTTTCAGTAAAGGGGATAGATGAGAAAGTTTGTACGAGGAACGGTCATTTATTACTCGAGAAAAAGCATGTGGCAGAGCAAACAGAATTGGATTACCTAATCTTAATTGATGGTGTGAATGGAAAACAACCTTATGCCCTAAAAGTATTTATAATAGTGAATTATGTATAAGAGATGATGGCTAAGCGAGTTGCATGGTATCAGTGGAATGAAAGAAGGGTGTGTGATTGGCTTGTGAAAGAAGTCCTCTCTAGAAATGTCGTACGGTGGATGCAGATTTTGATGAATGATGAAGCAATGTTTAGTGCCTGAGTAGCTAAATACTCCAAAATGGACCTAGAGCAAGCTAACTTACCTCTCAGATTAACTATTCTCGAAGAAGAAATAACATCGACGTTGAGAACATCGGCTAGGGTTCCAAAATTTCTGGCCTCATCACTATTTCTAAATAAATGCATCTTTGAACTGAATGATTTGCTGTAGACCAGTGGTACCCATACGGCGGACCGCGGTCCAAATCCGGACCGCGACAAGCACTGGTGTGGACCCCAGTGACTTCCTTCTTTGAATATACAGAATGTAGTTCATATCCAAGAAACTAAGCATTTCAGATTTATGAATGAGTTTTTTATCACCTGAATAATTAGCATTTCATATAGTTATCTATTTGTAGTATTGCAGTAATGTCTTAGGTCTCAGGACATGGGTATTACTGTATATACTGTTTTCATTATAAAATGCATGACACAGAAAATTAAACTTCGTGGTTACAAGACAGATGAGTGAGACTAGTATCTAACAGAGACTATTAGTTTTCAAACTACTCCTGGTGATCACATTCCTTGAAATAAAGTGAGTTTCATCAAACTCCTGGTGATCACATTCCTTGATATAAAGTGAGTTTCATCAAACTAAATACCATGGCATCTCTGTGATAATTCTTCTCCGTGTGAATACTATGAAGCAAGTTGCACCAAGTACCCAGTGATTGTTGTCATTATCTTGTTCAAATGATAGGTTGACAGGAGGGTACTGAACTTCTGGACTGGTTATGGGTGGACAGTACAAAAGTGATATACTGATGTCGTGATGTATTTCCGAATATACTGAGTCATTATATTTTAAAATAGCTATTATAAATTGTCCTGCAATTCCATAGATCATTTACATAAGTATTATGACATTATTATACAGTGTATCCAAGCACTTAACGAACTGACTTTAGAGCCTTGGTTAGTTTTGTGCAAAAAAAAAAAAAAAAAAAAAATGTACCCAAATGAGTCCAAGAATCAACCATTTCGGAGCTACAGTACATTTGTTGTTGACATTGTAGACAAATTGGTCTCCCTCGTAATTTACTCACAAAGCTATCAGTAAACATAGCACCTTATCAGTTAACAATTGGTCCCATGCTGAGTTTCCCCCCTTAAAGTTAGGCCAAGAATCACCTAAAGTTAGAACATCAGGTCTTAAGACAACCTGTGTATACCGGTAAAGTTTATTTATTTATTTTTTTTTTTCTGGACCTCAACTGTACAGGAAGTGGGTGTAACTGGACCTTCAGACAAAGTAACTGAAGAACCCTGCCGTAGACTATGCATGATTTTCTTTGTTAATTCTTTATCAAGTTTCCACCTGAGACTTTCACTTCACAAAAGTTTTGCTTCCAAAGATCCCTTCTGCCCTTGGTCTTCAGTCCTTAATCATTTTGGATCTCTGACCATCGAAAAATATATATATATATATATATATATATATATATATATAAAACAGCTGCTATATTTAGCTATCATTTTTCCTTTTCATCGATCTTTGTCTGCATGCCGTTTATCTCATTTTCTCTTCAATTGGGCTCCTTAGCTTCGTCTGTATGAGTAGTTATAATTGTTCCTTCTTTGTAGGTCTTGCTGCTCTTTCTCCCTTTTTCTTCCCTTAAGGTTGGTTGCGCATACGGAGCGATAGTATTTTTCGTATCTCTCCTGTTGAATGTAACTGCGTCATTTTCCCCCGTTTTCCTTGCTTCTTGTTTGGGAATTTCGTTGTACATAATTTTATCTGAAGATAAATCATATGCATTAGTAGAGTTTACACTTATACACTCGTTTGTTCTATCTATACAGTGTCTTAGTGTTATTATATCTGCGCTCGCGAAGCGAGAGAGGATTCATGCCTTTATGTGTGTGTGTGTGTGTGTGTGTGTGTGTGTGTGTGTGTGTGTGTGTGTGTGTGCAAACAAAATAACTCAAGCGATTTATATCCGGTTATAACCAAGCTCAGTGGACGGACAGAGGGTTAACCTATGAGTACAACTTTTGGTTTTAAAACAATAGGTTCAAAATCAGTGTCACAGGGTTAGGTTGAAGTTTGTTCTAGTAAAGTAAACTTTTAAAAAATAAAGCAGCTTAGACCAAACCTGGGGAAAGGGGTAAGTGTAAGGTAAGAATGAAGGCATCAACAAAAGGCCATGGTCATTAGATAAGAACAAAGTTCGACTCGTGTGTCTCTGAACAAAACAACAAATAATGTCGATTTGGATTAGACGAAATTCGGTGGATGGGTTTACCATTTGTTTTTGAGACCAACAGGTCAAATGTCAAGGTTACATAACAAAGTCAACTTCAACTGTTTTTTATGTGATATAGACCAAATTTTGTGGAAGGGTTCAGGTTAAGACAAGGAGAAAGATACTCAATTTTGGGAATGTTTAATGTACAAAGTCATTGAGAAAAGTTAGTCAGTGTCACTGGGCAAAGTCAGTTCAAACAGTTGTGTTATACTTTGAACCGCACTTTGTGGCAACGTTAATGGTAGACAAGAAGCAAGTAAATCGATTTGGAGTGCAATCAGCTGATGGCCAAGGTCACTTCCACAGGAGTACCCACTATTGTTTAATAACATCCAGCTCAATCCTGCATCATCCTTGAACATGCTTGGGGTTTCATTCACTTGGGACCTATCTTGGAAAGATCATATTGATTCTCTTGTAAAATCTGCTTCCAAGAGATTAGGTGTGCTAAGCCGACTCCGTGCCTTCTATACCCCTCCACAGCTATTGACTTGATACACAGGCTTTATTCTCCCCTGTTTAGAGTACAACTCTCATGTGTGGGGAGGCTCCCCACATACAGCTTTTCTCAATAGAGTGGAGTCAAAGGCTTTTCATCTCATCAACTCTCCTTCTCTTACTGGCTTCCTTCAACCTTTGTCTCTTCGCCGCACTGTTGCCTCTTTATCTCCTTTCTATCGCTGCTCCAATGGTCACTACTTCTATGAACTGTCTGCTTGCATCCCTCCACCCCTTCGACGGGTGCGTAGCACCCGTCTAGCAACAAACTCTCATGCCTTTTCTGTCTAACTCTCTAATGCAAGAGTTAACTGTTACTCCCAGTCCTTCATTTATGGAACAGGTCAACTCTGGAACTGTCTCCTTCTGTCTGTATTTCCTACTTCCTATGATCTCCAGTGGTTCAAACGCAGTGTGTCCAGGCATCTCGAAATGAACGGATCTTGAATTTGGCTCTCTTTTGTATTGTTTTTGTTTTTTTCTTGGAAGGAACTGTTTTGTGGGCTCAGCCTTTGGTTCCTTCTTCCTCGCATAAAAAAAAAACATGGTAAGGTCATTATTCAGTCTTTACACCTGCCTGTTAGCGCGAGTGTTGCGCTTTCGAAGTGCTCTTTCTTGTTTACTTATAGTTCTGGACTGGAAGGGGAAGGGCTATTGAACATCAGTCTTTGGGCATCAGACAGCTTCTTCAGCCAAGGTGAGAATGGTTAATAAGTGATTTTGCGGCTCTGTAAGAATCATGCCCATCCAAAAACGTTGTGAATAGTGTTAGTGAATCATGAACAATGGAAAACAAATGAGGTACTAGATGCCGAGGCCCATAGTTGTACATGTTTTCACGAGGACTGCTCATTTATCATGTGCATGATTTCACGAGGACTGCTCATTTATCATGACTCTGGGTGTCTTCGAACCCAAAGGGGTTATCTAGGCAGCATTGGCTCAAGCAGTGTTCTGTCTGCCTCAGAGAGTTGTTAAGGAGTTTCTCTTCAGATGTGCAGCCGGACCCACGGTTCTTCACTGAGGTCTGGGTAGGGACTAACGTCTCTGGCAACATCCTCCACCATACTTGAGAAATTTCTAAGAAAGGACACAGCCTTTTTTCTTTTTGAAGAGGCCAAGTCTTTCCCTCAAAGCATACACCTTAACTCTCCACCCCTTGACAGGACGTATGAGTATATCAGCACCACCAGCATTTCCATAGACATCGAGCTAGAACTCCTTGATCTCAAACCCTGTCAACTCGATTGACAACCCCAGTCTCAGCCTCCTCATGTTAAGCATGACTATTTATTGACCTTGTGCCGCCTAGTGTATTAAGAGCTAATCATTGCCATCAGGGATCAGAAGAAAAATAGTTCTTTGTCACTAGGGATTCATATCCCTCTATGAGGATTTCAGTACTAAGGAATCATGGGAATGACTTACACTCCAGTTATGTATTCTAGTTGTTCACAATCCCCAAGAGATCTCTTACAAGTGATACTTGATATTAACCCACGGTGTCCCGTCGACGTTCTTTAATGTATACACGTTTTGTCACTGCCAATCCCGTCGACGTACATAAACGCGAAAAAATTGCAAGGTCCTTAATTTGCACAATTTTCAATTTTCGCGAGTGATTTTTGGTATGTATACACGTGACACCTTCCTCTACAAGATGCCAGGCAGGGACAATGCCTTACCCAGCATGACCTCCTTCCCCCCCCCTGCATGCCATTGTCTCAGCAATTCACCTGTTATCAGCGACCTGGCCAGTATAGCCATGTCATGCCACGGTACGAAATTCAGGGCCAGAGTGATTCCCCAGTCAATGACAATGTAGAGGACAAACTTTACATAGCATTAGAGGAAGAAACAGTTAGAAACGATGATCAGGTAATGTGGCAAAAAAAAGGTCAGGTATTAGTGAGTGAAACAATGCTTATAATGCCTATATTACTGCTTGAAAACCAATATACTCTCGTACTACATATAAATTCGTACCAAGTAAATAAATAAATACCATTTATGAGTGGTGTGAAATAGTTATTCTCCCATAGAACTCGTTTTCTTTGGTGCCAGCCTGATAGTAAACCCAGTAGGGTAAGGAGGTACTCCTACCTGTATCGAGTATTTTAAACCTCAGGTGAGCGATTTCTCTATGAATTTTCGATGTTTCTCACCAAAAGCGAAGGTTTGAGCCAAAAAAAAAAATTTTCCTAAAATGGTCGGGACTGGGGGGAGCCAGTGGTGGAAAAGTGGTTGGGATGGGGCGGGTTAAACTTAGATATTCTTAGCACTTTCTTCAAGGTCTGTCGGTTCAGAATAACGACAAGGGACTCTGTCTCTGTCTGACTTAGCCTGAAAAATGATTGATGACTGGCGTCAGATAACCTGCGTGAAACTTATCGGCATATTCCAATAGCGGCCTAGTACTGCATCCTCTTTGCTTTCTGAGTGGGATGTCTCACATTTCAGTTTGGAGCTTCCAGGTTGTTAACAAAACAGAATTTTGTAACTAAAGTCAATTGTGTGAGAATAAACCTGCTACCCTACCCCAAAGACCAACTCAGCAAATGTCAGTGTAAAGGTGCCTGCAAGCATGATGTCAACCAGATCATTTCCTTACCATGGACTTCATATTCAATAATGAAAAACCACATCATATCAAATGCAGCAGCTCATCAGGCTGGGGATGACCACTTTTCATAACAAAGGTGTCTTTTCCTGCAAATTAAAAGGCTCACTGTTTTCAGTGTCTCCTTTTGCATGTCTGTCATCAAGACCACCACACGTTACCTTTAAGAATCATTTAATAATATTCATGGAAACACTACTCTCCCCTCCTCAGTTTGTCATGCCAGCGTCTGGCTAGATGCAAAGCTTTGACCTAACCAGAGTTATCAGTTGTCACAAATTACTTAGACATGGGATGTAAATTTCGGTTTCTGTAGGATCACCAAGATGAAGGTCAGTGGTCGCTATTTCTCAGGCATCTAATATATAAAACACAGTGTGTGTGTGTGTGTGTGTGTGTGTGTGTGTGTGTGTGTGTGTGTGTGTGTGTGTGTGCTGTTTTTGCTTACTTTTTTTTCCCAGTTGTAGACCTCTATTTGGACCGGGTTATAGGCAGGATAGAAACCCAAGCAGCTTCCCTCCAGGGGAAGTCCCTGGGAATCCCTTGCTATGCAGGGTACCTCTGCTAGTCTACACATAAATACCTAGAAGCTTCCAGTAATTCTTAGATATCTGTTCAGACACTGTTGTTCTAACCGGAATAGGTCTCTAGTGTTCAAAATAGACTTATGGACAGCAGTTTTTTGCATCTGACATAATATGCATCGCATACTAAGGACTCGATATTTTCACTGTGGAATGGAATACCTTAACCTCTATTTACCCCTCCCAGCTCTGTCTCACTGAATACGGTGGAAATTGTTACTCTTTTGGAGGACTGTTACTCCACTTTGGTAAACCCATAGTTGGTATCTGAACCTATTGTGCTGGTACCTAAGCTCAGAAAATCTCATACTAAACGACCCACAGACTCCCTTGGTTAGAATACGAGTGACATTACTAACCTTACGGGCCTGGATGTTTCAAATCAAGTTGACTCCTCGTCCCTCATAGACTGAATGACAAAGGTCACTGGTAAGGTGATAAATTCTGCCTCCAGAGTCAAGTAGGACTCCTGCTGCAGTCGTACGGCCAGTTTGTCAACTAGTGATTAGGCAGTTTTAATTGCATTCAAAATTTTTGACTTTTGACCAAACTCTTCAGATGAATACAACTGGGTTTTCATCAAGGACTATGCCGCCCTAAAGGGCCCTGTGAAACGTTAGTTCGATGTCACTGTTCTGGACAAAATGTTTTCTGTGGAAGATCTTTATGCAACTAAGTGCAAAGCCTCGTCCTCATTGTTGGTTGCTTACATAGGTCCTTAATCTTATTACCCCATCACCATCAACACACTGCATTTTACTTCACGGTCTGCAACATTCCACCAATGTCTCATTCCACAGCAGTAGCCACAGGACCCAGAGTGTTGGAACCAAGGACAATGATTAAATTCAGGACTTCAACAGTTAATGCATGAAACATAATTATCCTAACCACTATACTCCTCCAGCATTTGCAAATAAACAATGAAAGCAATTCCTTGTGCACGAAGCCTCGGCATATTCCAGCTATCTTATCAAATTCTTAATCTCCTGTGCTGAAATGGTAAAACTTTTCGGTAATCCTTAAGGAGACAGGACTATCTCTTCAGCAATAAAAGGAAACTGCTTTTGAAATGGTTCAGTGACTTTGTAAACGTGTACAGAAGTGCGTTTGCGAGTATGAAAAGGATGCGTCAGTAGAAAAGGAAAGTATAACTACATAAGGGACAGTTTAAGGTAAGACAAGGTTTCTTAAGGTAGCATGGTTAGGATAAAATAGGCTAGGTTAGGTATGGGTAAAGAAGGTTGGATTACGTTATGAAAATTTAGGTTAAGTTTCGATAAATATGCAATGATAAGGGTAATTTCATTCAAAAATGGCGTTCCAAGATGGCGTCCGTCTGTCTGTCTTTGCACACCACAAGATGCCGTCTGTCTAAGGAAAACCTTTTTTTTTTTAAACACTTTTCATCATGTTTAAAAGAAATAGAACAACTGAAACTTGAACATACAGTCAGAAAATACTTAAAAGATCCCATAAAGGTTAAGTTAAAAGAAAAAAGGAAAGTTGCAACATAAAATGATCCTTTCTCCTCGAAGATTACAAACTTTTCTTGGCATACGCCATATGCTAACATACTGTCCTTTCTCAGTCAGTAAATGAAAGGCGGCTAAGCTGAGCAGGATTATTTAATTTGCACAATGCAAATCATCCCGTGTAATGTAAGTACTGATGTTTAATCTCAAGTTCTAAACTGGATGTGTGGAGAGAGGAATGCGCTGCATTGTCTGTACAATTGTTTTGTGGTGTACCGTGGTATGGGACTACTGAATGACTGTGCAACAGTTCACAGTGTATGTGAACGCGCCCAGAAACAATCTGGATTGCATACTTGTATAATGTCAAAACATTGCACTTTGGAAAGTAAAAATTCCATTCGGTGATGCCAGATGAATTGCAGTTTAAAACACTTGAAAATATGCAATTTTCTACAATGAAATCCAGTGCTTGAACAAATAATAAACAATATACGTCCCTATATACAGTGCTGTATAGCTGCGTATACCCTGATCTAATTTCATGGTCAAACAGCATCCTGAAAAAGAAAAGTGAGCATACGTCATGTGACTATGCATACCTCCCGTTACACCACTGCTTTCTTTTAATCCAGTGTCTAGGAAGTCTGGAATTTTACTCAGCAGAGCCAACTCACTCACTAATGTATTCGGGATGTGTTATGCTCTATACAGCTGTGTTCCACAGTTAGCGGATTATGCTTCGTGCCCAAAGTGAATGATGTTCACAAATGGGCGTATTCATTCTGTTCAATCCTTCATTTGTCTGCACATTTAATTAACTTAGACATCAACAAATTCTTTATGTAGGTTCTACTTGCAGTCAGATATCAATAAGTATATGTGCTTAGAAGCAAGTCACAATTACTTCTATCAGAGTACTTGGAGTTTTCTTCTGGATACAAGTTATGTATCGTGCTACAGTTTGTCAGTGCCCTCATAAGCAGTACTTCAATTGTGAGATTTCAATTTCATCAGCTAAGTAGCCAATATATATGTTCGCTATTACACTTCCAAGTTCGATGAATGCCTTCTTTCCGTACGAGGTTCTAAACTGTATATTGATTTAATAATGTTTGTCTGTTGCTTCTCTTGGGCCTCTGTGTTTTCAGGTCCATCTGGCACTATATACATGACCCCCTCTCTCCATAAAGGAAAGCAGAGTTATCGAGCAAAACTCCGTGAGTCTCCTCCTTTACTGCTGTTGCATAAGGTTGTTCTTTTTCTTCACTACCGCCGAGAAATCAGTCTGAATTCCTTTGGTTGTACACTTCATCCATCTGGCGTAATTCTTAACTACTCAGGACACGAACCTCTGAGAGCTAATAAACTAGGGAGTACTTTTAAATAAAGCCTTCCACTTGGTGGATGGAAGGGCCTCCCTTGGCCCTCCTATCTTGCTGGCTACCCTCATACCTTCACGTTCACTTTCTTCTGTTGTTAAATAAAACTTGGGTATTAATGTATGATATATAGTCACGTGTTTTACATAAACGCATCGCTTAGTTCGCAGATGCAGTTATCACCAGGAAAAGGAGGCCAAATGATGTAACCTTCGGCAACAGTTACATAATAACGATCCATAAGCAAATTTCACTTGTAAATAATAACAAATAAATGCTAACATATACTTAGGCACTAAAATTTTTGAGCCAGTAAACAGAGGGAAGTATTTAAAAAAAAAAAAACATGACGTACAGATGATGCAGCTGTGCTACTTGCTTAAACAGGCCATATACAATTTACTTCAGAGTATAGCAGATTGCTGATAATGGGGTGATGTGAAAGTAAATATGCAGAAAATAGAGTCAACTAACGGTTATTACGAGCCGTGATAGCGAAGCCACTATTGTTTTCAGTTTGTCTGTCTGCATGTCTGTTGGCACGATAACTTCGCAACCGCTCAAGAGAGCATAAAAAAACTTTACAGGTGTGTAGCAGGGAAAAAATCGATCACAAGTTCGAAAGTGGTGACAGTTAAGTCAGGGTCTGAGTGTCTGTTTCCACGATAACTTCGCAACCGCTCAACAAATCGTCACAAAATTTTGCAGGTGTGTAGTAGGGATGAAAACATCGTAAGAATTCGAAGTTGGTGAAACTAGGCCAAGGTTAAGGTCATTTTCCAAGCCGCGCTAGATATGCATCGGTTAGCGGCTGGTGTAATTCCCCCCATTGGGGGATCGTCTACAGTAGTTGAAAATGAAAGTGACTGTCATGTGATGCATTGATGACTGTAGACACTTGAATTGCTTAAAGGTTTTTATTAACCCAGAACAATTACAGAAAGCAGAGAATATGTTTAAAGAAACTAGAGAGGAGTGTGGCTCATGGAGAAGGGGTTGTCAGTGGTACAAGGGACCTCATATACAATAGAGGAAAAAGTTTACAATAATGAGCTTCAGGAGGGCATCACAAAGGTGTGTCATTGTTGATAGTAACTTAGGGATGAGAATGCTTTAGTAGGACATAAATGTAAACAATCAAGAGATGAGAGCAATGGAAATGGGACTTTAACCCGTGGACTGCAGCAGGAAGGTTGCGAAACAGGCTCTTGGTGCGGCCATATCGCCAATAAAACGACCATTGCAGTATGGCTTCAGATGAATACCATCGTCTTGGAAATGGTATTACACACCCGCAGATGAAATATTTTTGCTTGGTTCGCCATAGGTATGGAGTTATTGTGGTTTAAAATTTCCCAATTGACAGGAAACTGGCAATTATAAGAGCGGGGACACTACTGTCAAAGTTCCTGTGGGTAACTAATTAGTCAAATAATCCATAACGACCATAATAATGTTCTACTTTCGATAATACATTTCAGTCCCTTTCTTTCTTTAGTCACTGTCGCCTTCATTCAATTTCATCCAAACTTTTTTTTTTTTTTTTTTTTTTTTTTAGACAGGTTTGAGACAGGTTTGTAAATGATGTAGGAAGTATATGAATTTCGTTTCTTGGCCCAACCTCGTAGGTGGGAATGAGACGATAGACAGCCTTATAGCCCATGATAATTACGTGACGCTGCTCCTACGAGAAACTCTGTTCTGCGTTGTTATTAAAAAAAAAAAAAAAAAAAAAAAAAAGGCCCAGATGAAGTAGGTCGTATGTCCCGAGCTGACATATGTGGAGTAAGTTGTATGGCGTGGGTTAGGGAGTTTGCATGCATTCCATAGAGAAGGTAGGATAAGAAGCACTAAGATTAATGAACATGAAAATTAAATCGCTGGTGAAAGGATAGAAAAGAGTTTAGATGGTATCTCCATATTAAGAATACTGATTTTCTGAAACCCCTAAGATTTTCACTGTATTTCTACTAGTTCGCAAGAATGCGACGTATCAGTGTAATACTAGAGTGCTGTTGAAAAATGCAAGAGTAGTAAACTTTATGACAGGTGTACACAATAAGGTATGGAACGTGTCTGAGCCATGTGGCTTTTCATGAAAGTGACGATAAGCACTTATGTTCAAATTCACCACTTCCACGTAGCTTCCACCTTTCGCTTGGGTTGAAATGACTGTTCGAGGGAGCGACCGAGCTTTAACCCTATTCTTTAGGCGAAATTTTAGTACAAGTGTGGTCACAGGTGTAAAAGATGGGTTTTGGTGTAGGTGGGAAAGCAAACTCAGACTTGCATTACTTGATTTACTGAATCGAGTAGTACAGGTTTGGCGTGTATCGAGTTTGAGTAGTTACTGGTGTGAGGGAGAGAAGAAGAATTTGCTGAGCCTGCAACAAGCCTGACTTAGCTATAATAGATTACTGAACAGGTATACAATGCATGCCTATAACTATATCTTACAGCATATTCACAGCAGTTCTCCCCCCGGTAGACGAATGTCTCGCAAAATGAGATGGCAAGGAGAGAGAACTGAGGTATGAGTGTGTTTTTTTTTTTATTGCGAAGAAGAAGGAAACAAAGGCTATGACCCCGCAAAACAGTTCCTTTTGGGAAAAAAACAAAAGCAATACAAAAGAGAGCCAAATTCAAGATCCGTTCATTTCGAGATGCCTGGACACACTGCGCTTGAAACACTGCAGATCATAGGAAGTAGGAAATACAGACAGAGGGAAACAGTTCCAGAGCTGACCTGTTGCATAAATGAAGGACTGGGAGTAACGGTTAACTCTTGCATTAGAGAGTTGGACAGAAAAGGCATGAGAATTTGTTGCTAGACGGGTGCTACACACCCGTCGTAGAGGTGGAGGGATGCAAGCAGACAGTTCAGAGGAGCAGTGACTTACTAGAGTATAATTGATAATATAAGGAGATAATAATAAGATACTATTATAATATGAACAGAAAGTGTCCATGATGCCAGTAAAAGGAGTCAACAAGGATGTTAAAAGTTAAAGGCAAATGATTGGGATTATAAGGGGTGTCCATGTGCAATACAAAACTGGGAACAAAAGGAAAGCATTATATGTCTATGTAGTGGAAAGTAATAAAAGCAGTTAATAATATGATAGAATAAGAACAAAAACCAGTTATGTAACAGTAAATGATAGTAAATATATGAAGGGGAATATGATAATATGAGTGATAAAACTATTGAAGTACTGTCGCGATAAGTCATAAAACTACAGTAATATACAGTATAAGATCCTCAGTGTGAAAGCCAAGGCTTCATAATGATTAGATAACAAGGTATATATAAATATTCAGACTGTAATCTTTTCCAGCTTTTCAGAATGTAAACTAAAGTTTCCATACTTTTCCAGGAATGTTAAAAACATCATGCAATTAACTGCAAGTGATTGTCCACAGAAAGGAATAACACGAGTAGTATCACAACTACACACACACACACACACACACACACACACACACACACACACACACACACACACACACACACACACAAGTCCATATCAACAACTGTGATTGGCAGAGGTGATCTTGGTGCTGAAGGTGGTGGTTGGGTTGTGGGTGTTGATGAAACACGTTCTATCATCTTCCCACTGTTAATCACCTCAGATCCTAGATCAGGCTCCGTATTTTTCACATCATTTCCAGATTTAACAAATTTCTGTTTTTTTCTTGGCCTAATTTATAACAGTTCTAATTTCATTATTTTTTAATACGTTTGACAAAGCAGTGACAGAGGACTGTTATGATCAAGAATACAACAAAGGTGAGTACACACGCAAAAAATGGGTATATAAAATGCGGGTTCAAGAAAGAGTGATGAAGGAAATGAGACACTAGAAAGTTCATAAGTCAGAGCTTTTTAGATAATCAATCATGTCCGGGTAAAAATAGGTAAGATTTGCTTCATGAATAGGGAAGGTGGAGGAGATAATAATAGGAGCAAATTTTCTAAATTATGAACACGAATGGGATAATGTTGGTGTATTGGAAATGTAGAGAGAGAACTGACTTTATGGAACAATAGTCTGGAACAATATAAAGATCGAAAGTGATTTAAGAGGAATGTTTGGACTGGTAACACTAATTAATGATAGTGGATCAAGACAACAGAAGTGCAAATCTTTCACGTAAGTGCGGAAAACGAGTATAGGCCTATCTGGGGCAGGAGTGAAGAAGCATGCAGAAGAAATAGTTTTCGCTGAAAAGTTATGGATTAGACAACTCTTGGAGGGAGCTTCCGTGATAGGGAGGACACTAATTTGAAATACAGGGCAAAGACGAAGGGACATTGCAACTGATGAACACGAATGTCAGAGGTCAGACGAGACAAAGATACCGGGCATCATTGTGATCGTGAGAGAAGAGGAAAGATTCAGAGTACACCGATCCAGTGTATAGGGAACCATTGATAAGCAGAGGAAAAGTGATTTGTTGAAAGAGATCGAAGGTAACTGAAGAACGAAGTGGAATGTAGGCCATGACAGTCGTGGAAAGAAAAGCAGCTTCCATTACAGGATAATACGGTACAAGTCTAAGCTGGAGACGAAGAAAGGAGCAAACAAGACTGAAGTTAAAGTGCGTCCATCCCAAGGCTAAGCGACGATCTGGCAACGAACAAGATCTAGCTTAATATGACCACTGATGGCATCTAGCAAAAGGTGAACAAAATCTTAGACATGCAATATTGATGACTGGGGAGACATGCAGTGAGGCAAGACGGAAGGTGATATTCAATGTTTCTATGGCAATATTAATAATTTGATTCAGTTTTACTAAGACATCAGAAACCTTGTTCAATAACATATCCATTTCCTTCATGTGCTGTGGCAATAACAAATAATTTATGATGAATGTTAAGCAATGTATCCTGTGCCTCCAACGCCAAGCCAAAAGTTTCTACCTGCGTCTGAAATGCTGACATATCACTACATGTTGCTAAGCCAAGAATACCACCAAGAACCTTGTCACCGAGGAAAGAAAATCTTGCTTTACACGTGATCTTCCAAAAGGGCACTGTGAGGCAGGGAGCCATTTTAACTAGCAAAATATTTTTTCTATAAAAAACATTTCCCACAGTAAGGATTCGTACAAGGGTATCCAGGAATATCTGCTGACATATTATTTGACCAAATAAGCAAGTAGGGATCGTGTGGTGGACAGTTTAATAGCAAATTTGGGGAAATCTTAGATAACGCCCCTCTTCCGGTGATGACTTGAGCTGCCTGAAACCTCTGTCTGACTCTCTTCTTCATTTCTGCAACATTCGCGGCCTTTCCTCTAACTTTCGCTCTGTTGATCACGACCTCTCCTTCTCTAAACCTCACCTTCTTTTTCTAACTGAGACAGCTGTCTGAGGCAACTGACAGCAGACACTGTATCCTCCTACTTCCTCTATACTCATTTCAAAGCCAATGGTGGCTGTTGTGTATATGTATGCAACGATTTATCTTGCAAAGTGTTAAACATTGGCAGTAAAAATGTAAGAGCAAGATATAGCATGAATAATGTCCAACTTGATAGGGTAAACCATGAAAAAGAAATAGGAGTTATAATAACAAATGATTTGAAACCAAGCAACCAATGTACAGAAGCTGTGAAGAAAGCCAATAAATTGATTGGATTCATAGTTAGAGCATTTGCATACAAATCCGATAATATCGTCGTCATTTTGTATAATTCCGTAGTACGCCCGCACTGGGAGTATTGCATTCAGTTTTGGTCACCGTATTATAAAAAGGATATGGAAAAGCTTGAAAGAGTGCAGTGAAGGATGACAAAGATGATACCTAGATTGAGAAATAAACCGTACGAAGAACGCTTAGAAGCCCTGAATCTCTTTACCCTAACAAAACGGAGGATACGAGGAGATTTAATTCAAGTATTCAAGATATTCAAAGGACACGATAACATGGCTGTTGATAAATACTTTACAGTTGATCACTCGAACTACACTAGACGCAATGGGCATAAAAGAATTGGCAAACGATTTCAGTCGCATGAAGCTAAGCATTTCCTCTTCAATAGAGTTGTAAATATATGGAATAAATTGCCCTCCAACATAATAAATTGTAATACAGTACAAACCTTTAAAGGTCGCCTGGATAAGTATTTGGCATCCAACCCCCAGCTTAATATGTTTACTCCTGAATAAAACACTTGTGTATGTATAATTTTCTATTCTATTTTATTTTAGTTCTTTTGAGCCTGGATCAATTTATTAAATGCAAATATAGTATATGAACAGACTAGGATATGTACAGATAGCCTTGAGTTAACGGTCACTACTCATACTTTCGACCTGTGATGGGCTGTGGATCACTGAGGGTCCCTGTTAGTTAAGTGGCCACCATTGGGATTTTTTTAATGTACCAGGGGTTACTGCTTCAGGAGGTGACTTGTTTGCTTGTCCCGCATGGGAAAGTTCCTAGTCTCATTGGAATGAATAGAGCTGGGGCCTGATTGACTGCTACCTACCTTAATAGCGACAGGCAAGGCTGCCGCACCACCCCTGAATATCCACACTGTGCACTGTGCAATGTTCACACTATATCCGCAGATGCCCCGTCAACTTAGCATACCCGTACATAGTGACATGCATTCCGATTATTCATTGTACTTTACTACTTCCTCTTTCAGGTTATTCATACTGGTAGATTATAGATAATGTATTATAGAATGTAGCTTTTCCTTTTCAGTCTTTCCCATGAAATTTCCATGTCAGTTTTTCCATGTTGCATGGTGGTTTTTCTCACTTTTTCTTGCCAGTTTTAACTGGAGGGTTTGGAGGTGGGGGGAGCCTTCTTGCTTTACTATCCTCATCCTTCAGGATGTAGAGTTAGATCTCGTAGTCACAGTCTACTCTGTAACAAACAGCCTCGAAAGGACCAGAAGGTCTGTTGCTGTTTGCTTTCCTTTGTACTCCTTTGTTCCTGAACTCGATTCTTCTGAATTCTCTACACTCTGGTTTCGGCTTTCCTGTCATTCTCTGACTATATATATCCGCGCTGTTTACTTATCTCCTAATTCTACTGACTATCAAAAATTCTTCTACTATCTTACTTCTGTGATGGAACACATTCTATCCATTTCTCCTTTCTCTGAAATCTCCATTCTAGGAGATTTCAATGTTTACCACCACCTTTGGCTCTCCCCTTCTTTCACTGACCCACCTGGTGAACAAGCCTACACCTATTCTATCCTTAATGACTTAGAGCAGCTTGAACAGCACCCTACCTGTATCCCAGACCGCCTTGGAGAGAGCTCCAACATACTTGACCTCTTCCTTACAACTAATCCTTCTGCATACACTGTTAATCTTTTCTCTCCGTTGGGCTCCTCTGATCACAACCTTATCACCTTAACCTGACCTATTGGTCTGGTATGGCCTGTGGACCCTCCAAAGAAACGTGTCTCTGGCACTTTGGAGATGCGGATTGGGAGGCCCTCAGGCAGTACTTCTTTGATTTTCCCTGGAATGATTATTGCTTCCATGGCCGGGAGCCATCTGAGTGTGCCTTGCGCATTATGGAGGTTACTCTCTGGGGCATGGAAGCATACATTCCCTTCTCATATCCTCAGACTAATGCATAAAAACCTTGGTTTAATCATGCTTGTTCTAATGCTGTCCGCAACAAGGAGTGGGCCTATAAAAGGTACCGGAGCCAACCCACCCCTGCATCACATCTTTTATATGTTTCTGCCCAGAATCATGCTAAGTCTGTTCTTCGCTCTGTTAAAAATAATTTCATCCATACTAAATGCTCTCAACTCTCCAAATCGAATTCTTCTCGCTCCTTCTGGCACCTTGCCAAAAACCTTTTTAACAACTTTACCTCATCATCCTTCCCTCCTCTTTTCTACTCTGATGGTTCTGTAGCTATTTCTTCTACTGATAAAGCAGATCTCTTCGCTCAGACTTTCTCCTCTAATTCCACCTTAGACGAATCCAGTGCTGTTCCTCCAGCACTTCCCCCCACTGACTTCCTCATGGTTGACATTAAACTAAACTTTCTTCAGCTGATGTATTTTCTGCCATCACAGGCCTCAATACGAATAAGGCATATGGGCCTGATGGAGTCCCTCCTGTTGTTCTCAAGAACTGTGCTTCTGTGCTTACACCCTGCCTAGGCAAACTCTTTCGCCTTTGTCTTTCAACTTGTACCTTTCCTTCTTGCTGGAAGTTTGCTCTCATTCAGCCAGTTCCAAAGAAGGGTGACCATTCCCAACCCTCTAACTATCGTCCAATTGCTTTAACATCCTGTATCTTAAAAGTTTTTGAGTCTGTTCTTAAAAAGAAAAATTTTAAAGCATCTTTCCTATCACAACCTTCTTTCTGATCGTCAGTATGGGTTCCGTCAGGGACACTCCAATGGCGATCTTCTCACCTACCTTTCAGACTCCTGGTCATCCTCCTTTCGGGACTTTGGCGAAAGCTTTGCCATTGCACTTGATATCTCAAAGGCTTTCGATCGAGTCTGGCATAAATCTTTAATTTCTAAACTGCCCTCTTACGGTTTCTATCCTTCTATCTGTGCCTTCATCTATAGCTTCCTTTCTGGTTGCTCTATAGCGGCTGTTGTAGACGGCCATCGTTCTTCACCTTGATCTATCAACAGTGGTGTTCCTCAGGGCTCTCTCCTAACACCAACTCTCTTTTATTCATCAATGATCTTCTTAGCTGTACATCTAACCCTATCCATTCGTACGCTGATGATTCCACTTTTCACCTTTCTATTCGGTTTCTGCAACGTCCATCTCAACAGTTACTTCAACAATCAAGGGATGAGGCTATGGCACACCTAATGTCTGACTTGGCTTGAATCTCTGACTGGGGTAAAAATAATCTCTTTTTTTTAATGCATTAAAAACTCAGTTTTTACACCTATCAAACCGTCAAAATCTTCCACAGGAGTACCCACTACTGTTAAATATCCAGCTAAGTCCTGCATTATCCTTGAACTTGCCTGAGGTTTCATTCACTCAGGACTTATCTTGGAAAGATCATATTGCATCTCGTGAAATCTGCTTCCAGGAGATTACGTGTCCTAAGCCGACTCCGTGCTTCTTTTGCTCGTGCACAGCTGTTGACTCTATACACGGGTTTTATTTGCCCCCGTGTAGAGTACAACTCCCATGTGTGGGGAGGCTCCCCCAACACAGCTGTTTTCAGCAGGGTGGAGTCAAAGGCTTTTCATCTCATCAATTCTCCTCCCCATACTGGCTCCCTTCAACCTCTGTCTCTTCACCAAACTGTTGCATCTTTATCTCTTTTCTACCGCTACTTAAAGGGTCACTGGTCCTCTGAACTGTCTGCTTGCATCCCTCCACCTCTATGACGAGTGCAGAGCACCGGTCTAGCAACAAACTCTCATCCCTTTTCTGTCCAACTCTCTAATGCAAGAGTTAACCGTTACTCCCAGTCCTTCATTTATGCAACGGGTCAGCTCTGGAACTGTCTCCCTCTGTCTGTATTTCCTGCTTCCTATGATCTTCAGTCTTTCAAACGCAGTGTGTCCAGGCATCTGGAAATGAACGGATCTTGAATTTGGCTCACTTTTGTATGTTTTTGTCTTTCTTGGAAGGAACTGTTAATCCGGGCTCAGCCTTTGGTTCTTTCTTTCTCGCATAAAAAAAGGCATTAAGACATAAGCATTGATAATATGTCATAGCACAATGTGTAACACTAATGGAGTGTGTAGTATCTGGTGGAGACATAGTCTCTAGCTAGGAATGTCAATACACATGATGTATTTTAACACACCTTTATAGCTCAGTCATTGAAATAATTTCGTGATACTGCAGTATAACCAACTTGAGCCAGTTATCTGACGTCATGGAAACTACCCATTGAAAGATACCACACACACACACACACACACACACACACACACACACACACACACACACACACACACATGCACTCCGGTTGGTATATAAAGGGTGTGAAATCAGAGAGGTAGGAAGAGAAGGAGAGAAAGAGAGAGGCCGAGAGAACGATCAAGGGCAGAAGCTTGGAGACAGGGTAGCTTTGAAGTTTGCTGTCACACTATGTTATGCTGTCAACCACGGCCCGCTATAACTGTGTGCAGTAAACTCCATAACCCAGGAGTGCCTATAACTAACCTCACCAATGTTACAAGATTGACAGAGTGGCCAATGAAAAAGCGTCACCTACGCCAGAACAAGCTTTTCAATGCCCCATGATTTTATCAATAGCTACCCTCGTTAATCTCCACTTCCTGAGCTACGATTATCTACAAAGGCAGCACTATCAACGCTGGTAGCTGCTGCGATCTACGGTACAGCTACGATACACCTACAATCTCTATTTATCTAATTAACACCTCAGCTACAGCTACCAACAAGGCAACGAACTTGGCGCTCTGAGGACTGGATACCCGAGGGTCGTACTCACTATCTGAGCAGTTGGTACACTGACCACCTGTGAAGGTAGGCTCACCATCTGAGAGCGACTAGTTAATTGTGGGGACCTGTGCAGCTAGGGATGGCACTACTGCATGATTGTTGGGGAGTGAAGGCACCATTTGCCTCCTGCCTCTGAAACATTGGGCCTAGTTTCGAAAGTGCCTGTCCCGACTGTTGATAGCATAGCATATTTTTATGGTCGCATTTGTAGTGATATTGCTTAGGGTACTGATGTTGGTTAGCGTGCTTATTGTACTTTTTCCATGCAGGTTGCTGGATATTCTGCCCTTGGCACGTGCAGAGGGGGGATGCTGGGGATGCTCAAGCACCTGCCCCTTTGCCCCGTGCCCCATAAGTGCCCTTCTCAAAATTATATATATATATATATATATATATATATATATATATATATATATATATATATATATATAGTAAGGGCTCAGTTTACTTCACCGTCGACACACACACACACACACACACACAAAATGTCTCTGCACGTTACTGGCCCTTGGTCCTTTTTCTGCAGCTTTTTTGGACCTTAGCCATTATTCTGTGAATGGACTTGATGCTGAGATTCGCACTGAGATGGCTTCCCAATCTTGGCAGTATTTTTCTTGTTCTAGGGCTGTTGTCGTTTACGAGTCTTGTACGCATATGCCGTTAAGAATGTGTCAGCTTTCTCCACCATTTGGGTGGCACTCTTTACTTGGCAAATCTTTAGTTGAGCAATGAGCTTCTAACCTGGTATACAGCATAAGGTCAACCGCCCTCTCTCGGGTGATAGGAGTTTTGTCTCTCTCCGTCCTCTCATTTAGGTGTGCCGTTAGACGATTAAGGAACTGGTTGGTAGTCTCCTTTTCTTGTAGATGCACCCTCAGGAATGGAATCCTCGTGTCGTCTGCAGTAAGACCGTATGCCTTGATTAGGGTGGCTTTCAGCATTTCTAAGGTTAAATTGCCACTCCGAATTATGTGCAGAATATCGAGAGCTGGGCCCTCAAATAGGCTAAGAAGTTGGAGATGTTTGACTGACTCATCGAGTTGATACAGCTGCACCATGTCCTTGAAAGGGCCATGAATGGCTCAATTTGCTCACCGTCTTTATAAGAAGGGAACGATGTGCGGCGATGCCAGGACAGGTGCTAGAGAAATGTGTTCAGAGTTTGTGTCGCCATGGCCCGATGCTGCCAAAGTCTGAGAGCCTAGCTTAAGTTTCAGTACTTCAGGCTCGTGCTTCTCACATGCCTCACTATCGGCACGATCAAGCTCAAGGTATTCACGTTCACATTCACGTTCTCTATCGCATTCCTCGCGCTCTTTCTCACATTCCTCTCTCTGTTCACATTCATGTTCATGCTGTTCGTGCTCGTGTTCGCAATGAAATGTATGCTCTTCGCAGGCATCACTCTTGCCCTGAAGGACATATCGTTTTATGTCATGGGGATCAGTAAACCCCATATCTTTGGCTTCCTGTATAACCAAGTTAGAAGCTATGGTGCTAACGCACAAAGGCTGAGTGAAGTAAAGAAAAATATGAAAAAGAAAATCGGGAAGCCACGGCTCAAGAAAAAGAAGTACCGGAAAAAAAAAATGACGTATGAACTGTGCTGTTCTGCAATTGAGTGGTAATAATTCAAATGCCAGAATACAGGCACAGGCCAGTGGTGTTCACTTTAATCTCTTTAAACAAGAAAACAAAGAAATCCACAAACTAACAGGGGATGGATTATCGCAATAATTAATAAAACAGGAATAATGACCTGCTAAACAGGAACCATCAGTAAACTATTTCCTATGAACTTTAATTATTAAAGCTAATAAGTAGCAAGGAGTAAGTATGTTATTATTTCGTTAGTCTTAGCTTTGAAGCTTGGAGTTAATATCCTTGAAAGAGGTCGCCACTTGTCAAGGGGGGGGAGGGAAGGGAGGTTACCACTTGTCAAAGGGGAAAAAGACAAATGAAAAAGTTTTAAGTTTTTACTCTGTTCTGACTTTCATTGCCGATTTTCGGACTACATGAAATTTATAAACTTCCTTTTTAAATAATACAGTGAGAAATAGTCATTAATGGATGCTGAATAAATAAGTACTGTTGGCCTCTAAAGGAAGGACCCTTGCCCCCTGACAATTAATAATTTACCCTGGAACCTAGTAATACTAAACCAGGCTCTTGCTTTCGCCTCTCCTGTCTTGTGCAAATGGCTTTATTGCGAATTAATATAAACAAACTGGCTTCACTACCAGTCTTGATTAATATCAAGAAAAGTTTTTTCAAACTGGTAGCAGACCGAATTAAGAAGAACTGGAGATGTAAAACACGATTTTACATTCAATCAAGATCAAAAGAAAAGCTGTGAATTCATTAAATACAACAAAAAGAATGCTTATGTTACAAAGAAACCAAATCAAGTAAATTCACTCACGCAATCCAGCTACCTAACACTCTTAAATCCAGAAAACAAAAAGAAAATGCTGGTAATAAGTGAGATACGGCATCACAGAGCTGCGAGACGATCGCTAGTCGATATATGGTCTCCGCTGATGTCTGCTCACACTGTTTTGGGTATATGTCGAGACTGGATGCAGAGAATTGCGAGGACACTGTGAACCACTGCCTGAAATTCACCTTCAAGACACTAGGGGTGATCTCCGCTGGCCATTGCCCTCACACTGCACTGGGAAGCGCATCCATCTCTCGACAACGCTAATCTCCAACTATGGTGAGTGGAGAAGTATGGCGTCGCAGAGCTGCAAAATGATCCGCAGATTGAGAAACGAGGGGTGGTCTCAGGGATTACAGGGAAAACTTCTCACACTCTTGTGCCGTAGATCCACCCCTCGGAGCTATCCCTCTCCAACCGACTATGTTTCTCATGCCTGCAGGCTTGAGCGTGAGAAATGGGCTGGGCTTCCTGTCCCAGCATTTCAGGAACGGGCGAACGACATATAAATAATAATTTCGCTCAGTGATGCCCTTATGTTGTGCATAAGGACAGTCACTCGTGAAATAATGATAAATGTTTTGAAAATTTGTTCCAATCATAGTGCTGGTGCGGACAGTTAACTGGGCGAAACTCATTGGGATTTCCCACTAATGTTCGTAGGTTCTTACAATAATACAATGTCACGAATTCCCATAATAATACATTGTCACGAATTCGTGACACCAAGTTAGTGATCTTGACAGGTTGAGGAAGAAACACAAGAAACAATGGGACGGGTTGCTAACCAAAGCTTTAGCCTATACTCGTTAACAGGCGCAGAAGGTTATGAAGAGGTAGCAAAAGTAAAAGTTGGCAGAGGAGGGAGAAAAGCTATGGTTGGAGATCCTGTAGAAGGAGACGAGGCTATGGAAGATGCATTACTTGGCGTTTCCTAAGATGTTCCACCCACTGCCATCACATATTACAGGTGTGGTCACAGGTGTTCTGATGTAGGTGACAAAGCAAACTCAGGGTGGTATTACTTGATTTATCAAGCCAAGTAGTGGCCTACAAGTCTGGCATGTATGGAATCTGAGGTCCACCTGGTGTGAGGGAGAGAAAAAGAATTTACTGAGCTTGCAGTAAGTTTGAGAGTCACAACAAATTCCCTAACGTTTATACAGAGCATTCCTGCAACTACATCACACAGCTAGCTATACAGTAAGGCATTTACACTGCAATCTAGTGTGTAACATTCTTGCCCTATATGGCTTGTAAAAGTTCCGTGCTTGAGGAACAATGAAATTTTGTGTTCTTTTGAGAAATTGAATCATATTGAGGTACGTCATATCCTCTTGAAAGTGTCATAATAATTGGCTTCCTCTGGTACATGACTTTTTTCCCCAAAGAGGTAAATGGGACCGAGAAACTACGAAAATACTTTTGGTAGGCAAAAAAAATTTTTCCTCCTTAGCTATTAGGCCAATCATGGCATATAACGCTGTTTTTTTTTTTTTTTTTAATCATGAAAATCGACTTCCAGTGGTGCCATTCATTTCAGAAAATGGAGTCAAAAATTAATGTAGCCGAAAGAAGTCCCACCTCCTACAAAAATGTTTGTTGGGTTACGTTCCACATCTTTATTGTATACTTTCCGTAGAAAATCAGGTAAGCATATCGCGACTTGAAACTCGCTCCAAAGCACTAATTCGTGATCTTTGCTCATGGCGACATCACCTAACAAAATCGCTCGCACATAGTCTTTCATATAGGCTAATCGTTATTCCTGAACCGATATTTCACCATATATGTAGCAAATCCTGTTGTTAAGAGTGCTTAGTCAATCAAACGCCAGTAAGTTCAGGGCTATAACAATTTTATGAATACTTGTGGCATTTGTATAGTTTGATTTAAATTCTGAAAATCAGTTTCATAAAGGTCACGTCAGTTTTTGTTTATTTACTTCAGAATGGCATCAATAATATCTGTAAATTCAGTAATTCCACAAAACTGCACGACCAGATGTTGCCCTAATTTACACTCCCAGGCAACCGGTGGCCTGGAGAGCAACTTACGCTGGATGTAACTATTCTCGCTTGTTAACTTGGGTCTCCTGCCGAACAATAAATTAATTTAGCCAAAATTACGTGCGAGTTCTGAACGTGCTGTGACTTGGCAAGATGTCGCGCTCTTAAGATACTTAATGACACTTCCAACACACCTGATCTGGTGTAAGGTTATGGTCCAGATCAAGTACAGTATCCATTTATCCCTACACCTGCAGAATACATGCAATTTTTACCTAAGGCAGACGTAACGATTAATATTCATATGACAAATTAACAACAGATAAAGCCGTAGCAAAATATAACAGTTAGTTATCGGATCTGTCACCAGACTATAACATTGATATGTGCAAACATCAGATATCATATTCATGTCTCATCAGTTGGCATTATACAGACTAAAAAAAAAAAATGATTTCGATAAAAGACAGAACTGTCTGTACCCTAGGTTAACTACTTTAATAACAGTTATGCAAACGTAAATAGGCTATCAGTTATATGCATACTTTTTCCGACGATTAACGTACCATCGAAAGGGTTAACCACATACAGATTTAGTTTATAACAGATTCTTACCCTATTGCTATATAAATAATTGCTGTTGCTCCTAGAATTTGCATTTGATTCTATGATGGGATGACGGAGAGAGCAATACCAGCAAGCGCAGTAAAATTACAACGACAATAAGGATGCGGAAAAGAAGACATGCTTGTCGCAGTTCGGCTGTCGAGTAAATAATGTATTGAATATAAACTCTACAGAAAATGGGGTTGGGTGAATGTACAAGAGATAGAGAGTATATATGTTTGTAGTCAAATACGTGGTTATTGATAGATGTATCCTTCGTACCCTCTTTTCGTGACAATGTACTCGTGTCTGACATACCGTAACCAAACCTATCATCGATTATGAGAAAAAAAGGGAGAAAAATGGAAGAAATAATTAGCCATTCAATACACTAAATCAGCATGAAAAGAGCAACCGATCTTAGAGATTTCAAGAGGTACTGTAAAAAGTTAGTATGATCGGCTTAATTTGCAATTACGAATAAGGAACCCGAGTGGAAAGGAAACTTTCCTTTATCATCGGGTGAGTTATTGGGACATACAGTAGTTCATAAACCATGCTTTTAGAAGAAATTCGCGTCTTATGTTGGCCACCCTAAGTGATATCCATACACTGCAATATTATAAAACTATGAAAAGGTGGTGATGTAGTTCATTTGTCTAGCAAAAAAAGAAAAAAAGTAAAATCTTGGGAGCTACTCGTTTAGGGAGATTTTGATGGCGTCAGACCATATATATATATATATATATATATATATATATATATATATATATATATATATATATATATATATATATATATATATAGTGTGTGAGATGTCAACAGGTATTATCAGCTTTACAGAGACTGCTCATGGGAATTCTATGAGATCTGAAACCAGGGTGTCGTATCTACAGCCTTCTATCAACAATTATAGGACAAGTATTGTGAGCTGTACAGCTGTCTTTGCCTCCCTTAGGTTGTGACATCACCTGAAAGGTAACCTTTATTTTTTTTCCCTCGATCATTAGGCAAATTAAATTCCATGAATAAGAATATAATAATAATGATAATCAGAAATGAAGATCGCATATTATTCATTATTGTATGTTAGGCAAGTATTGATTACATTTTCCAGCAACAGAAACCAACCAGTTACTGTAAATAAAGCTGTGAAAAGCATTACTGTGAGTGAAAGAATTTGATGGTGAGAGGAAGCACCATAGGCAAAGGAAAACTTAAAGACATAAGAATGGAATGTGTGAGAAAGTGAGTTATCAAGGATCAGACTAAAAAAAACTTGCAACAGATTGAAATGCATGGATGAAGTATTTACTTAGTACTGGAATGGAAATGTGCGGGTGCTGAAGGGTTTAGGCACTGTTGTAAAAAAAGATGGTAGTGTGGAAAATAGAAAGAAGGAAAGGGTAAATCAAGGAAGGTGTCAATACCAGTGACCAAAAACAGGAATGCGAGCGTGGGATTTCAGAAGGCATTTTATGAAAGAGTAGGCCTATTTACTCCAGCACTGATGTACAGTAGTGACGAGGGGGTAAGATAACTTGAAAGAAGTTAGTTCAGAATTACCTTTGGAGTGATTTGGAGGGAAATACGGACAAATTAGAAGATAAATGAAAAATATGGTATGAGGATGATTTTATGAGAAAAGTAAAATGAAACTATGTAAGGTGCTTTGGCTATGGGAAATGAAATGAATATGACAGTGAAGTGGGTGGTTGATTGATTGATTGATTGATTGAAAATAATTACAATCTGGCGGCGCAACTGCCAGGGTCATATGCCGCCGGATGACAAAGTTGAAGGCACGGCAAAAATAAAAAGTGTCTATTCAAAATAAAGTTAATATCTGTTAATAGGAATAAAACACTAAAAGTAATAAAAGAATGATTTATAAAATAATTTCTTATAAAAGTGGAAGGAGGCCCGCCTCCTGAAGAAAACTAAAAACATCAGTAAAATCGTTAGAGGCCTCACCAAGCATCGAGGATAAACAGTAGGCACCATCTGCTCCCCCATGCCTATGAAGGAACCTCTGACGCAGGCCCCCCAGACTCGGACATTCGACCAGCAAGTGACGGACAGTAAGGGGAACGAGGCAGTCATCACAGTACGGTTGAGTTTCACCACACATGAGGAACCCATGTGTAAGCCGAGAATGCCCAATGCGAAGCCTAGCAAGAGCCACCTCCATTCGCCGAGGCATAGAGGGAAGAACCCTTGGCACAACCACTCTCTGAAAGGTTTCTTTTAGTTTATTGTGAGAAACACCATCCCAGTGTCTCTGCCAACACGTACGAATTGCATACCGCAAGTAAGGTGTTACATCAGAAACAGGTAGTGGGTAGTCAGCTGGGGCTGTTGAAAAGACGCAGCTTTAGCTAAAGTATCTGCCCTCTCATTGCCCACCACACCAACATGTGCAGGAACCCAACAGAAGTCTACACGGCGGCCACGGCGGCCAAGTAGAAAAAGCCACTCTAAAATTGATAAAACCAATGGATGGGATGCATTAAAAGACTCCAGTGCAGACAAAGCACTACGTGAGTCACTATAAATCACAAAAACGGATTGGCGGAGAGTAAAGATGATTTTAAGAGCATACAAAATTGCAGTCAGTTCTGCTGTATACACTGAAGTAACGCCAGGAAGGCTACCGCCTCTACTAAAGGAAGGGAAGACAACACCAAATCCTACTCCAGAATCAGTCTTAGACCCGTCAGTATAGACGGGGACAGAACCCTCATGAATGGAGGCATGTTCTAAAAAAGAGAGAGAGGGACACCTGAGAGGAAGTGAGCCCTTTTTTCAACAACGGACCTACAGAATGTCACGCGAGGGAGTAGCCAAGAACCCACCCTTGGGATCCGATGTGGACAAATTGCCAGTCTCGGGAGAGAGAGGGCTAGCATAACAGACCGGACCCTGTAACCAAATGGCTTTGGGAAATTGGGACGGGTCTCAAAAACAGAAGATCGGGAATCCTGTGAGACAATGGCACAAGAAACTGAGTCTGGAATGCGGTGAAGACGATACCAACACCTCATCATTAGCAACTGGCGCCGCAAGTCCAAGGGGAGTACACCAGCATCTACCAACAAACTTGGAATTGGGGATGATCTGAATGCCCCGGTTGCCAGACGAACACCAGCATGATGCACAGAATTTAACAACCGGAGGCGGGCATCTGTTGCAGAGGAGTAGACCTCACACCCATATTCAACTTTAGGAAGAATAAGAGACCTATGCAAGAGGAGGAGGGTCTGACGGTCAGCACCCCAAGAGGTATGAGCTAAAACCCTCAAAAGACTCAAAGCTTTAAGACAAGCCACCTTAACAGAACGAATATGAGGAACCCAGGTTAATCTTCTATCAAACAGAAGACCCAGAAACCGCGTTTCTTCTACACAGGATATTCTTCTACCATAGAGATACAAGTCAGGGTCTGGGTGGACTCCTCGAAGACGACAAAAATGTATAGCCACTGTCTTTGCTGAAGAAAAATGGAAACCGCGTGCTTCTGCCCAGTCAGAAATTCTATTGAGAGCCAGCTGCAACTTCCTCTCTATCAGAGACATTCTAGACGCAGTGAAGGAAATCGAGAGGTCATCAACATATAGTGATCCTTGTACACCATCAGGAAGTACACTGATGACGCTGTTAATGGCTACAGCGAACAGAGTGACACTAAGGATACTCCCTGTGGTACTCCATCTTCTAGTGCTCGGGCATTAGAAAGCACTCCTCCCACTCGCACCCTTAAAATTCGGTTAGATAAAAACTGTTGAATAAAAACAGGTAAGCGCCCACGAAGACCAAACTCATGAAGAGAGAGTAAAATACCATGACGCCATGCAGTGTCATATGCCTTTTCCAGATCAAAGAAGACCGTGACCTGGTGTTGGTTAGTGGAAAAAGCCTCACAGACAGAAGATTCCAAGGACAGTAATGCATCAGAGGTAGATCGCATTTTTCAAAAACCATACTGGGCAGGGGATAAGAAGTCACCTCTCTCTAAAAACCACACAAGCCTAACATTGACCATCTTTTCCAAAACTTTACATATACAAGACGTCAAAGAAATAGGCCGATAATTCGTCGCCTGTAGGTGATCCTTACCTGGTTTGGGGATGGGGATAACTACAGCAACACCCCAACAAGCCGGAAACTCCCCAGAACACCAGATCTTATTAAACAGTGAAAGCAAAAACAACAGGGACTCATCAGACAGGTGGCGTAAAAAGGCATAAGGAATATCATCAAAACCAGGAGAGGAATCATGGCACTGCGACAGAGCTGACTGGAGTTCAAAAATTGAAAATGGAACATTGTAAGGCTCTCCCCAGCAGAGGCAAAACTGAGACCACGAGATTCTAGGCGCCGACGGCAAGCCAAAGGTGTATCTGCATCCTTCTTTGACACACTGGCAAAATGGTCAGCAAGCAATTCTGCAACAGCAAATGGATCAGCCACAGTTCCACCTGGTGCAGATAAAACAGGAGGGGATGGAACAGTAAATTTACCTGAAATTTTCTTTACCCGGTTCCACACCTGGGTGATGGAAGTCCTCGAATTGATGGAGGAAACATAATCCTTCCAGGACGAACGCCTGGCCTCCTTTAAGACCCGCCTCATATGAGCTCGTGCCCTCTGATACGCCACCAAATACTGAGGATCCCCACGGTGACGACGAAGTCGTGAGAAAGGCGATTCGTTTGGCTCTCACTGCGGAACTACACTCCGAGTTCCACCAAGGAACTGGACGTTTAGGAAACTGACCCTTTGTTTTTGGAATAGATAATAGGGCTGCTGAGTGCAGCACGGTATTGAAATATGACACAGCCTCCGTAAGACAGCCAAACTCATTGACAGAAAGGGAAATGGAACTTAATTCCCTGAAATATGGCCAGTCTGCCTTATCCAGAAGCCAGCGAGGAAGACGTGGCTGAGGTCCACCTGCACTAGCAGTTAAGAGTAACGGAAAGTGGTCGCTGCCATACAGGTCTGGCAACACATCCCAGTTAAAATCTAAAAGAGCATCAGCTGAACATAAGGACAAATCAATGGCAGTAAAATTTCCTGTCTGGCTATGGAAATAAGTCATTATATTGGAGTTTAAAATGCCTAACTCCTCTTCATCTTCCACTAAAGAGGCCAGCATAACACCCCGAGGGTTGGCCTCACTGTTTCCCCATAGTGGATGGTGACCATTCATATCGCCTAGTAACAGAAAGGGAGAAGGAAGGCCATGAATAAGGCGTTCCAGATCCGCCCTTTCAACAGTTGCACTAGGAGGTAGATAAAGACTGCAAACTGTATACTGCCGACGTAAAAACATCCGGACAGCGACAGCCTGCAGGGGAGTAGAGATGTCCATATGACTGCATGGAATATCCTCGCGAAGGAAGATAGCAGCACCTCCATGACGACCTTGACCCGGCACAGGATCTGAATAAAAGGCATGGTAGCCAGAGGGACCAGAAGGAACAGCATCACCTACCATGGTCTCCTGGATGCACATGCACAGAGGAGTAAATTGAGAAACAAGATGACAAAGTTCCTCATAGTTAGCACGTAAACCTCGACAGTTCCACTGGATGATAGAACCCATAATGGAGGAATGATTAAGTGCGGGACTGTACACTTGACAAGTGAGAGGGTTTGGATTGATGCTTATGAAGGCCCTTTGCAGGGGCCTGCCCAGCACCAGAAACCCGCACCCTCTGTCGAACATCTGTGGGCAAACGAGAGGACGAGAAAGGATGTTTTACCACACTCCTTCTTGGAGTGGGCATACCAGCCTGCTTGGAAGGTGGCCTGGATGGAGCCCTTGGCAGTGCAGGGCGGCCAGTGGCACCACTAGAAGTTCCAGATGTGGAAGTGGACTGTACAGGGTCAGAACCCTGTGAAGGTGATATCGTGAGTGTTGGATCCGAAGCACTAAGGGTCCGCCCAACATCCTCTTCGGGCTGGGACTGGTTCACAGGCGGACCAGGAGCTGCAGTTTCTGTCTTGTCAGACCTCTCAGCAGCAAGCGACCGAGCTCCCTCAGGATCCGAAGACTCTGAAGACCGAGAGGGTAATGGCTTCCTGCCCTCCCCACTCAGTGAGGGCCGGACAGCCGACGAGGAGCCCGCCCCAGAACTCACCTCTGCCGAAGCCATAGGCTTCGAAGCAGGTGGAGGAGTGGGCTCCCTCACTGTAACCTTAGGAAGAGAGGGAACAGGAGAGGTGTTAACAGAAGGGTCAACAACAGAGACCTTAGGTGGCCGGTCCTCAGAATCAGAGGACTCTGACGAGCAACGGTGACGTTTACCAGGGGCAGATGGAATCTCAGGCATAGTGGCTATGGCGGGAGAAGTCCGATCAACGTGGACATCTGCCACCACCACAGAAGTGTGCAAGTCGTCAGTCACCGAAGTGGGAGAGGAAACAGTCAGAGTAGCAGTTGGGAAAACATCATTCTTACCTGCAGTACTAACCTTGGGGACAGCATTCTGCATATCGTGAGTGGAAGTTGTGGGTACTGGAGTGGGTCGAGGCTGCCTCTGAGATACAGGGAGTCGCATTGATGTTCTAGAAAGAGCAGAAGCATAGGTAATTCCCGGCTGAAAGAAGAGTGTGTGGGCTCTCTTTTTGGCTTCAGGAAATGAAACCCTCTCACGTGTACGAATGGATAGGATCTCCTTTTCAAGGCAGAATCTTGGACAATTTTTTGATGAGACAGCATGAGGACCTCCACAGTGGTAGCATTTAATAGGTCCTGTACAGTCGTTGGAATGGCTTGATCCACCACAAGAAACACAAATACCAGGAAGTCCAGCCTGTGCACGGCGGCAAAATTTGCTGACATGGCCATATCCCTGACAGTGGAAACACCGCCTTGGGGTAGGCACATAGGGCTTCACAGGAAGTGACAGCCAAGCGAGCTTCACAGATGTAGGCAGTGTCAATCTGTCGAATGTTAGGAACAATGTTGGACTCGGGGTTAAAATACCGTCGATCTTCTTCTGGAGGCGTTCAACTTTCACCACGCCTGAAGCCTGCAGTTCCTCCAACAACCTGGCCTCCGAGAATCGAAGGAGATCACGCGAAAAAATCACTCCTTTACTTTGGTTAAATGTACTGTGTGGAGTACAGGAAACCTCTGATCCAGAAGCTGAGGTCCAATTCAATAGTCTTAAGCTCTCTTCAGGAGACGATACTTCTATAAGGATGCATCCATCGCCCTGTGAGGTTATTCGGGGTTCTCTGCCACATGCTGAAATAATATTACGGTGTAATTTAAATATATCAGTATCCAGCACAGATCCACCTATGGAGGATCTGAGCACCAGATACTTAGCAAAATGTTCAGGCATAGTATTATCTGAGCCGAACTCGACAGCCGAACCAACCAGACGTGGCCTCCTCCTAGTCCCAGTTGAACGCTGGGGCAAAGGAGGAAAGTCACCAGTGGCTTGGAAAGGCTGTAGAGTGGCTATGAGGGTGGGAGCAGTCTGGAGAACTTCCTGGGACAGTGGCAGTGTCGTCAACATTTTTTTGTGTGTCACCCATATTATTTTGCAAGAACTTCATTCCCCCACCCCTCCACCCACCACGGAGTCCAACAAGGGGAGGTCATATGCCAGGGATAAACACCTCTGGCGACCCCAGAGGTAGCAGGAGAGTATACGCAGGTAACCACCAAGGGACCCTGACAAGGGTGACTCCAGGACGATAGGAGCCACCAGGTCCCCCGGGTGCCTGCTTGACCCTAAAGCCACTAGGTGACTAGCCTGGATGGCTAGCCAGTGACCAGTCGATTGACCTGGTCGGGCCCACCAGGCCACCCGTCTAGCCAGAATAAGGGACCAAAGAGGTGTATTGCTAGCTGCAGGGCGCACCATGCAGCATCGCTCAACCTCCAGGACTCCCGTCTCCCAGCATTACGGGACGCCACGCACGGCAAACACGTGGGGAGGCAACAGTCCCGCCCTAGATGGCAAATGGGCAGGGACTGACATCACCAGGAGGCCTCCTCTACCAGTGATGTAGGGGGTGCTTGGTCCACAAGGCCGACAAATGCCGAACCCTACAAAGGTAGGCTTGCCTCCCAAGTAGGTGGCACTGCCAACCATGCTTCAAGCCCCACCACCACGTCAAGGTGACCCCCTACAGTGGGGGTGAAGTGGGTGGGACGAGAATGAAAGATAGGCTCACGGTCAAATCTGTGAAATAAGATAATAGAATATGTAAGAGAAGGTTCTGTTTCGCTGGACGAGGTAAGAGGAATCATTACTGAGTATGAACAGGAAGTCTGAAGCTTCTCTTGTTCGGACGACTCCTCATAGGATGCGGCCTCAGGTAAAAGCTGTACCTCATACCAATTAATCTGGCCAGGCATGTATGGCAACACTGTTCTTGCCGAGATTCTGATTGGCTGGAGGTGTTTGTTCGATTTCGTTGTTGCTTAAACCGATACTGTCTTTATTATCAGATGTGATACTGAGTTTGTCAACAATACAATCGTCAAAAGCAATAAGAAATCCGTTATATACTTATCAACAATGAAATTTTCGTAGGAAGATAGAGATATGAGTCAACAAAGTATTATAACAGTCCAAGTCAAGGTCAGCATTCGAACAACTCTTTTAAATCTCCGACACTCCGTAATATAACAGAAAATTAAGGAAACCTGCTTAATCTAAGCGTTGGTGTAACACACATTTAAATTTTAAGATCAGTCCGCACCCTTAAATGGTGCCACAACTCTGAATAATTAAAAATTCTAATGAAAAGACGAGCTCTGCGGGGAGGGAGGTTTGAAAAAATCGGGAAGAAGCAAAGCAGGCTAAAGGAAAACTATTTCATTATATATCCTCTATTATCACAGTGCGGACTGATCTTAAAATTTAAATGTGTTTTACCAACGCTTAGAGATTAACCAGGTTTCCTTAATTTTCTGTTATATTACGGAGTGTCGGAGATTTAAAGGAATTGTTCGAATGCTGACCTTGACTTGGACTGTTATAATACTTTGTTGACTCATATCTCTATCTTCCTACGAAAATTTCATTGTTGATAAGTATATAACGGATTTCTTATTGCTTTTGACGATTGTACTGTCGACAAACTCAGTATCACATCTGATAAAAAAGACAGTATCGGTTTAAGCAACAACGATATCGAACAAACACCTCCAGCCAATCAGAATCTCGGCAGGAAGTGTTGCCATACATGCCTGGCCAGATTAATTGGTATGAGGTATAGCTATCAAGACAACCTTCTACACAATCAGTGCCAGATATTTAATCTATAATGAACACTAAGATTTGTTGGTGCCAAGAATATTAAATATACAATGTCCAGACAAGCGGTGTTTGAGAGTACTTCTGAATTACTTATTATACAGTCCTTTATCGCCCATCAAGAGAACAAAGATCTGGGTCCCATCCCTGAGTGGCATCATCTGAAAAATATACCCTGACCACCCTCGGAAGAGCACCATTATTGGCCACATACGGTTGGAAGCTAATTGAAAAAACACTAGTGTGTGTGTGTGTGTGTGTGTGTGTGTGTATACCATATATATATATATATATATATATATATACGGTTGGAAGTTTCCTGAATTATCACTAATATATATATATATATATATATATATATATATATATATATATATATATATATATATATATATACGGTTGGAAGTTTCCTGAATTATCACTAATATATATATATATATATATATATATATATATATATATATATATATATATATATTCTGACGTATTGGATGCATCTTAGTAGAGAAGCTTCTGTTCTCATGGCTGTATTATTACAGTACTGATGAACTGTGAATCTGTGAATTTCGAAGGTGTACCCCCTCCACAATATGTCTACCCCCGATGTATATATGTCCCCCCCCAATGCATACATGCCCCCACTAAATTTGCTAGGTCAGCATGCTCTCCCACGCCTGAAGACGGCGTTATTGCATCAGTTCTTAGCAGACAGCCGACACGGGCAGACTGTTTTACTGTGAGCTTGTAATAAACTCCTTATCTAGCTGTTTGTACACGGAGTTTCTATCACCAAAGTATTGCAAGTTACATCTGGTAGCAGCGGTGTTTCGAACCATCACATTCTGACCGCCTCCTTGGATTTTTAGTGATACAACAAGATACACGACGTCTCGCATCTGCCAGCCTCGCCCCTCCTCCATGCCTCTAGTGCTGTAATACCTTGGCTGTGCTTTTCGAGTGTACCATTTTTCTCACCAGTGCTCACCTCTCAAACAACCGCACCCATACGCCTTGTTCCTGACCGCACGTGTCGCCGTCGCCGACCTACGCACCTGTTGCACCTGTTCCCAGCACCTGTTCCGGACTCATCATAGCTCCTGCCCCCACGGTGCCACTTATCACTGTCTGCCCTCTGCCTGCCCACCACCATTCTCTGCATTTGCAACTCACTGGCTCTACACCTGCCTTGCGCCAACATCTGCCTCACCACCCACCACCGGCCTCCGACGTCGCCCGCATCTGGTCTGCATTACGGAGTCTCCTAAGACCGCCACTCCCTGCCGGTGATTCATCGCGGCGTCTCTTCTCCTCTCCGCCCAGCTGTCTCTACCCCGCCACCCCGCCCCGCCCCGCCCCGCCCCGCCCCAGCCCAGCTACGCCCAGCCACCCTGCACGTCATACATCTCGACCCTCCCGTTTCTACTGTGTAACTATAGTATATCTTTCCTTTCTCTAGAGATTATCCTCGATTTTCTCTACAGATTGGTTATTGTAAATATTCCATCTCATTTCCATTACCCCGTTTTCCTCTTCACCTACGTTATTTATAATCCATCTCATCCTTCGCCTTTTATTTAAACCATCCATGGCCGCACCTTCATTTATTTTCACACCTAGTGTATTCCATTCTCTCATTGTTATTTATACATTTCCACCTACATATCCATCTTCATCCTTTCATCTTCCATTGCCGCATTAAATGTCATACTTTCCACGTCAACCGCTTACCACCAGCCCTCTCGACCCGGAAACATCACCTGCTCATACCCAGTCTGCCGACTCTAACACAATCACTCATTTACGAAGTGGCAAAGAGTACCACCGCCCTGCACCTGAGACTCCCGTTTCACTTCCCGCAGAATCACTTCCTACCCATCCTACCCTCGTAAATCCAGATACCTCCTCCTCTACTCCAGCCTCTACACTCCCTTCTTCTTCCTCTACTCCTTCCCCTGTCGTTCCCTCTCCTGCCTCCCTTCATACCCCGTCTTGCTCGCCATTAACTGCCACTACCTTCTCTCTCTCCCACACCTCTCCTGCCGCCACTTCTGCACTTCCAGCCATGGCCAACCCTCCACAGTCTATCTATCTCGACGATGCCAATCGTCCCAAATTTACCGGTCAGGACCCAACTTGGTCTGTCTATGATTTCCCCAGAGAAGTCGAAACCGAAATAAATAATAGACAAATTACCGAGGAATCGCTCAAAGTAGCTTACCTCCTCGGTCGCTTGCATCACGGTAAACCAGACATCGGATCCGCAATCCGTGCAGGGCATTTCGATAGCATTCGTACCTTTGCTGATTTTCGTAAGGAACTCATCAGCCTTTGTTGCCAGCATTCAAATACCACGTCTCTCATGGGATTCATTAATCTCCTAAACCAACTAGATGAGGACTTGCGCATCCCAGAGCAATATACCAAGCTCCGCAAAGCTGCCGCTGCCATGAAAGGAACTAGTAGCGAGATGCTCCAATTACTGGTAGGCAGAAAATGGTTAGAAGACAAGAATGGCGTTCCAATGCTTTCACTCACCAACTTTGCTGACTTAATTGGTTACCTCAGATTCCTTCACTGGCTTACTCCTAAACAGCGACAGCTAGCCTTGGAAATCGGTTTCAATCCAGGAGATAAAATTATTCAGGTCACTAAAGCTATTCATGAAAGAACAGATTCGAACTACACGCGTCAGGGCACCACCCAACCCTTGGCCTCCTCAGTCTGTCACATCTTCACTACCCCAGACCAATCTCGCTCCCGTCCCACCACACGCGGCAGACCTGCCACACATCGCTCTCCTACCGCAGGTCGTGATCAATCTAGCGCCCGATGGAACAGACAATCTTCGATTCTTTGCTGGTACTGTGGTCATCCTGGAGATCGAGCATCCAGTTGCGACCGTACATACAGACGTCCTCACTCCCAAACCAGACAGCGTACGCCTTCCCGCTCACGTCGTCCACACTGCAAATACCACAAATCAAGCACGACTCACACCACTGAGGAATGTCGTTACCTCAACCGCCCACAGTCGGGGGAAGCGCCGCTCCCGTATCGGACCAATATCACGTAGAACCAGAAACCCAACTCCCCATCCGCCATGTAGGTCCCATAACATCCTCGGGTTTAGTCATTCTCGGAAGCAGTCATGACATACCAACGTCATTCTTCTTGGACACAGGATCTATAGTAAATCTCCTCTCCGAAAATTCCTTACAAATTATTCATCGCCATCACAGCCACGTCAGTTTCCTAGAACCACCAGACATTCGCCTATGTGGTGTTAACGGCTCAGAGTTTAAGGTTAAGGGAAGAGTCATCCTTGAAGTCAAACTCCACAGAGATTTGCCCCCTATCCTCATTGAATTTCATGTCACTAATGACTTACAGTATCCCGCAGATGCCCTTATTGGTTTCTCCACCATGGCACAACATTCCATTGCATTATTACCTGCTTGTGGTAGTATAGACATTTCTGGATTCCCGGTTTACACTATGGAATGTCCCCGTCCTGTTCTTACGATCAAATCAGTCCTTCAATTACCTCTGTCCCTATCACTACCCAAAAGTCCAACCCAGTCCAACCCACCACTATCATCATCTGAGAATACAGAGATCATTCCTTTACTGACTGCGAGCAAGGACATAAATTCCTCAATGTCTCCTGATGCATCATCTCAGCCTTCGAACATGGCTCTTACATCCTCTCCCGACAACACTATCGCTGCCTCAGACATGTCTCAGTTACCTACCTCACACAGTCTGAATGATCTTCTCCAACACGCAGAGACGAAACGTGCAGTAACGAATACGTGCACAATTTTGTTACCGCATGAGTTCACCAAAGTCTCTGTTTGTGTTGCCGGTGCGAAAGAAGGAGTGGATGTACTAACCCTACCTGAGACGTGTTGTGTGAATGGCTTGACTTATGAGTCAGCATGGTGTACAGTCTTAGAGGACAGTTTATGCTACCTGTACTTGCTCAATGTCACAAATGCTCCACTAAAACTTAAAAGTGGTGTAAAGATTGGAGACTTCCTAGTATACCCAGCGGCCGTAAAGGTGTGCCAGGATTCCTCAATTCCTACTATTCAGACTGATGATACGCCAATCGGTGTATGTACTGTTAACTCTACGGGATCTGCGCCGACGCATTCACCCGATATGCTCTCACATCTCACTTGCACAGATTTCCCAGAAAATACGCCTCAACTCCTCGACCTTCTGACCTCGTACAAAAACGTGGTTGCCTTACCCGGTGAACCGATGGGTAGAACAGACCTTGTCAAACATACGATTGAACTACTCCCAGGAACTCAGCCGATTTACATACCAGCGTATCGATTGCCTCACAGCCAGAGAAAGCAAACAGATCAAATGGTACAGAACATGTTAGACCAGGATATTATTGAACCCTCCGTCAGTCCATGGAATAGCCCACTTTTCTTAGTACCAAAGAAGAACGGCAACTTTAGACCAGTAGTCGACTATCGTAAGGTCAATTCTGTCACCGTTCCAGGCCGTTTCCCGCTACCTGTCCTCACTGATTTGCTAGAATCCCTTGGTGACAATAACATAGTCTTTTCATCTTTAGACCTCCTCAGCGGGTACTGGCAGGTCGAAATGGAAGAGTCCTCTCGCCCAGTCACAGCCTTTAGCACCCCTTCCAGACATTTTCAGTTTAAGAGACTCCCTTTTGGTCTGAGAAATGCTCCTTCCGTGTTCATGCGACTTATCCATTCAGTCTTCAGCGGTATGATGGGACACACTCTTTTTGCTTACCTAGATGATATCATTGTTGTGAGTAAATCCATCCCTGATCATTTTACCAAACTCCAGCAAGTCTTTGAAAGCCTCCAGCTCGCAGGCCTGAAAATCAATCTCAGTAAATGTGACTTCCTGCGAAAGAAACTCAAATTCCTAGGCCATGTCGTAGATGCACAAGGCATTCATACTAATGAGGATAAAACTAAGGCGATCATTAACTTCCCAGAACCTACCACTACCGACGCTGTACGAAGTTTCCTGGGCCTCAGTGGCTATTATCGTCGCTTTATCCGGGATTACGCGAAGATCGCCGCTCCTCTGACCCACTTACTCAAGCAGAATGTGCCCTTTGTTTGGACTAACGACCAGTCACAGGCTTTCCAAAAGCTAAAGACAGCTCTTGTAAATGCCCCTATTCTAGCATTCCCTGATTATACCACACCCTTCCTTCTCTGCACAGACGCCTCAGGCACTGGACTTGGTGCCGTTTTGATGCAACTCGATGAAGCATCAAGGAAGCGTGTAATAGCGTATGCTAGTCGCACCCTTACAACCGCTGAACGTAACTACAGTGTCACAGATCTCGAAGCGCTAGCGGTAATCTGGTCCTTGAAACATTTCAGAGATATAGTCTATGGTTATCCAGTGCATATCCAAACAGACCACCTTCCACTATGTGATTTGTTCAAGAATCGCAACCTAACAGGTAGACTAGCTAGATGGTCTATCATCATCCAGGACCTTAATCCCACTTTTCAATATGTACCAGGCAAGTTGAATGTAGTCGCAGACGCACTCTCACGTCACGTAGCAGCAGCTATAACATCACTGCAGCCTGAAGTAACTGAAAACACTACACTAACGTCAGACGTTTTTCGAAACTTTCAACGCCAAGACCCCATGTGGTCCAAAGTCATTTATTTCCTAGAATCTGGCGATGCCTCGACCTTACCTACTCTGCCAGTATCACTAGATGAGTTCATGCTAGATGATGACCTCTTGTACAGGAAAACACTGCTAACAGGCAAAAATATGCCCAATCGCGAAGTACGCCAACTTGTTGTCCCCACTGCCCTGATACCAAAGGTTCTTCATATTGTTCATAATACTCCACAAGCTTCCCATCCAGGTAAAGACCGATGCTTGCGCCAAGCACGTCTCAAATACTATTGGCCAACCATGCGCCGCGATATCAATGCCCACTGTGACTCTTGCCTCTCCTGCCACCGCCACAAAGGATCAACCGGCTTACCAGCGCCTCTCTTACAATACCCAATCCCATCACGACCATGGGAAACTGTCTCAATCGATCTCTTAAAACTACCTCTCACAGAATCTGGCGCTGAGTACTTGTTCGTAGCGGTCGACCACTTCTCCCGCTACTGTGTCCTCGTACCCCTCTCCGACAAGACCGCGAAGAGCGTTGCACGTGCCCTTGTAGATCACGTAATTTGCCCGTTCAGTACCCCTCATACCATTCTTACTGACAACGGTACAGAGTTCAACAATAGCCTTCTCGATGAGATCTGTCGCCCCTTTCATATCAGTAAGTGCAATGTCGTGCCTAACCATCCGGCTTCCAATGGCCTTGTTGAACGCCACAACCGAAAAATCTTAGAGTGCCTCAGACATCTAGGCTCCCATAGTTCGTCCTGAGATGACTGGATTCCCCAAGTGGCATCCTCCATCAATAGTTCCATCAATGCATCCATTGCTGAATCTCCCTTCTTCATCCTCTTTGGTTTTGACAAGGACCTCCCATACTCTCTCTTATCCTCAAAGCCAGAACCCATCTACAACATGGATGATTATGTTAAACTAAAATTGGCCAACTTCCAGACAATCCACCAGTATGTCCAATCCACTTTGGCTTCCTCTCAGGAGGACATGCTGCAGCGCCAACATAAGTCCGCCTCTCCTATCACTATCAGTGTAGGCGATCTTGTCTTTGCTCATTCCCATACGCGTTCCTCTAAGTTGGATGACAAATTTACAGGGCCCTACCGCATCCTCACTCAACAAGGCAACAAATTTCACCTCCAGGACCTGTCCACTAGGGACACCAGACGGGTCCACGTCGATGACTTAAAGCGAGCACCCCGTGGCCTCGTGTTGGAAGAGTCACTTCCACAACCTCCTGCCCCCTCTTCCCCTCCTCCCATCCTTCAGTCTACCTTGTCTCCACCTATCCCTCAGTCTCCTTCATCTCCATCTCCACCTGCTCATTCATCAACCAATCAATATCGGTCCAAACTGCGCTCTGCCCATCAACCTCTTCACGACCTCCCCCATTAACTCTACCCTGCTTTTCTAGGTACGATGTTAGCGATCTCCCTGCTGGCAGTGCTGACCCTCCTGGGGTCTGGGTCAGATCAGGACGATGGTGGAGTACGTCCCGGGGCCTTGGTCGGCTCAGGAGGCGAGGTCTCCTTGCACTACGATCTTGCGCCCCTGGCCGACGTAGCCATTGCCCTACCTGCCTACGCGCACCAGCTCCACGGAATCAGGAACCATCTCACGGCCCTCATGGGGACACACAACCCGAATGAGTATCTCTATACCCTTTTCCTCCCACTCTCCTGGGAATTGCCATACATAAGTCACAGATTCACTGAAACCCAACTCAATGATGTCACGTCCACTCTTCACCATTTCACCGCTATCTTACAACGCCACCTTTCCGATCTCAACGTAATCTCTCAGTTCTTCTACCTCAAAATGAACATGGATAATCTCCAACTGGCCGTTGACTCACTCCTGTCTCAAGTATCTACCTTGGTTCGTATCCTGGTCGATGCTATCAATGGACGAGTCACTGCCTACTTAGTACCTGTCTCAGCTCTCCGTTCTGTCCTGGAATGGGCTCACTCCACCTTAGGTCTCTCCCCTGTCCTCCCTTACTCCTCCCTTGAATTTTATTATCCTGTTCTCGAAGCCACTCTTCTCACCACATACGTCGTCGTCCATATTCCTCTCCGTTCTGCCATAACCTTTAACCTTTTCCACATCATTCCCTTCCCTTTCCGCCTCAACAACTCCTTGTTACAGGTATCTGTTCCTTCAGAATATTTCCTCCTCTCCCATGATCATCTTTCCGTTGCCTTCCTTTCTTCCACAGACCTCCAGCAATGTTCCTCCCTTACTCCGACCTCTCGTCTCTGTGCTGCCCACCTTTTCGCTATCTTCCCTAGCAGTGCTACACCCTGTGAGTCTGCTTTAGTTCGCAAACATTCCATCTACTCGGCCTGTTCTTTTGTCCCAGCTCCTGACCTCCCGGTCCACCATGCTCACCTCAACCATGTCCAGTATTTCTTCTTTGCTGTTCCCATCTCTGTCACAATCATGTGTCCTGGTTCTTCCGTTCGCTCCGTCCCAGCTAGTGGTCTCTACAAAGCACCTGACTATTGTACTGTCAAATCAGAGTCCGTCATCACTTACGCCACTCGCTATCACCAAGCTGTTCGTAAACACTCCTATGACATCTTTCAACCAATCGACATGCCTTCATCCCTACCATCTGCCAACATTACCATCACCTCCCCTCATTTGCGCATGCTCACCTTCCTCAATGACTGATTTCCTTATGGATCAATTTTCTCTGGCCTTCAGCCGTTCATGGGTTCATCCAACAGTTGTGTTTCCCCCTGTGGTTATCGCTTTCATAGGTTTTCTAATCATCATCTGTGCAGTGCATTGTTGTGTCAGAAAAATGGAACATCGACTCCAGGAAATCAGAGTCGCTACAGGCATAGTACGCCCTACCCACGACGTAGAAACTCCCGGTACTTAGTGCCCTCGCATTCCGTGACTACCATTGCCATCTAACAATTACCCAAACTGTGAACAGCACTCTGCCTACTAGAAAATGATGGTATTTCTTTCATGCATTGCTCAGTGACAGTGTATCCTACAGAAAATCAACAAAAAAAAAAAAAAAAATGAAGGAAGAACAACACTAGAACTCTCATATCTACTCCTTGTTTATCATGTATCAAACTATTATTGTGCAATTCCTATTATGTTTATATATACCTTCGACCCTTACTGGATTTGTACCTATTATTCCTTGTATGTCTTATATGTATATATCCTTCTAATTCCCTCCCCTCCACATGGCCATGTCCCCCCTACTGCCCCTGTATCATACTTATCCCTTGTACGAACCTCCCCGGTCCTGCCTTCCTACTATAATCACCCACCATTTAACTCCTGGTGTCAGGAGACACCATCTCAGCTACCCGGGGGAGTAGTGTACCCCCTCCACAATATGTCTACCCCCGATGTATATATGTCCCCCCCCAATGCATACATGCCCCCACTAAATTTGCTAGGTCAGCATGCTCTCCCACGCCTGAAGACGGCGTTATTGCATCAGTTCTTAGCAGACAGCCGACACGGGCAGACTGTTTTACTGTGAGCTTGTAATAAACTCCTTATCTAGCTGTTTGTACACGGAGTTTCTATCACCAAAGTATTGCAAGTTACAAAGGTTTATATATCGAATGGATGAATGTGTGGATTATGTTCTGTGGGCACTTTGATAATGCTGTGGATCTTCACCTTTAAGTCTTTTCCATTTCCTGTTACTGGAGCTTTTCAGTCCCAGCTGTATTAGCTTACTGGGCATAAAACTGGGCTAATGTAAAACTTGAAGATCGTTTTTCAATAATTACTGTATGAATTTCCATACGACTTTTTACTCCATGTAAAATACCGCAAAACGATTGAAAATGTGCAAGAGGAGTCATTATAAACCAAGTGAGCTAGATGAAGCCTGAATGAACCATTTCACTACTTGGCATTTTTCCAAAGGGGTATAAAAGCATTTAGTTGTAGATATAATTAAATTAAGGATTTCACCATACTGTCTCATTTAGAACTAACGCAAAGACCCTCGTCCACAGTGGATATTCTTGCACAGTTTCCTTAGCAACTTCTTTTGCATATAGCACACCTGACACTTTCCTTATACATTACAGTAATATCTTCTAATATAGGCAAAGTTTTCATGAATAACACACATGCAAATATTTGCGTGTCATATAGACTTCAAATGGCAAGAAAAAAGTGCTACTAAGCCTCCTCAGCGGACGAGAATTCGATCTCCAGTACAGTGTCTCATGGTATGTGCTTATCCCTGCCCTTTGCTATGTAGGTGAAGCTGAGTGAGGAGGGAATCCACATCCAGACCAGTACCCAGGACGCCACACCAGGCACGCCGGGTGAGGGTAAATGCAAGACATTTGTTATGATTCCAGTCCGATCTAAATAAGTATTTTCACAAATGTAGTGAATGAAGGGTGTAATACAAATGATGGTCGGGGTTTATCTATCTATCTATCTATATACCTAGGCTGCTTCCCCCAAGGAAAGGGAGATAGCCGAGACAGGACGACACACTCTCCATTTACTCATCCATTTAAACACATTCATTCACATCTTAGCCCCAAAGGGGAGAACGGACAGATCCTCACCGCACCACACCGCACAAGGGTCAACTGCGCAATGCAATCAGTGACATCCACAGCAGGGCCCGACAGCAGAACTGGTTTACCCCTGCCACATCATAACATACCCATCCCCTTACCCGCACCTGACCTGACTAGCTGATCAGACCAAATGCGGGAGAATATCCCCTCAGGGCTGCGTCATCACTTATTTATTCACAATTTCTCTCCATTTATTTCTGTCACGCACAGCCACTCTTCCTTGCTCAACAGACATCCCTCTCGCATCCAGCGCTCTCTTCACACTATCCATCCATCCAATTCGTGGTCTTCCTCTCAGCCTTACACCTCTCACATCAGATCTAGTTATCTTTTTCACCAATCGCTCATTATCCATTCTCTCCATATGCCCAAACCATCACAACACCCTCTGCTCAACTCTACCAGCCATCTCCTGAACAACTCCAGTTCTCCTTCGCACTTCATCATTTCGCACCCGATCCATACGCGTCACTCCACACATACTCCTCAGACACCTCATCTCCATTACATTCAAACTTTTCCTCTCTGCTACACCCATATTCCATGTTTCAGCCCCATATAATGCAGTCGGTACTACAACACCCTCATACAGCCTTCTCTTTACATCCATTCTAAGCGAACGACATTTAAACACTTTTTTCATTCCTCCCAGCACTTTTCCTACTTCATTTATTCTAAACTTCACTTCTGCATCTATTCTTCCATCCACAGCAACATGTGACCCTAGATATTTAAAACAATCTACCTCCTCAAGCAACTCACCATTCAAAACTATATTCATCCCCCTACCATCTATCAACCTCGTACACTTCATCACTTTACTCTTATTCTCATTTACTTTCAAATTCCTCCTTTCACACACCCTTCCAAACTCCTCTACCAACTGTCTCAATCTCTCCTCTGAATCAGTCACCAGTGCAGTATCATCTGCAAACAGCAGCTGCTTCAGATTCCAATCTCCACCATCAACATTTACCAGACTCAGACCACCTAAAACTCTTGCATTCACCTCCCTTACAACACCATCCATGTAAATATTAAACAACCAAGGTGACATCACACATCCCTGTCGCAGCCCCACTCTCATGGGAAACCAATCACTCACAGCATTTCCCACTCTTACACATGCTCTACTATTTACATAAAAACTTTTCACCCCTTTTAGTAACCTACCATCAAGTCCATACAGTCTTAAAACAGTCCACAAAGCCTCCCTATCAATTCTATCATACGCTTTCTCTAAATCCATAAATGCCCAAAACACATCCTTGCCTTTCGCTAAATACTTTTCACACACTTGTCTCACAGCAAACACCTGATCAACGCATCCCCTCCCTCTCCTAAAGCCACACTGCTCATCACTAATCACTCCCTCTGTACCCTCTCTAACTCTCATAATTAACACTCTACCATACACCTTACCTACAACACTCAACAGACTTATACCCCTAAAGCTAGTACATTCATACTTATCACCCTTGCCTTTATACAACGGGACCACACAAGCACTTGCCCAGTCAATTGGCACCATACCTTTCTCAAAGCACACATTCAACAATCTTACTAACCAGTCAACAATAGTCACTCCACCACCCTTCAGGCATTCCACAGCACACCCATCCATACCTGCAGCTTTCCTTGTTTTCATCTCCTTTACTGCCTTCTCCACTTCCTCCTTCGTGATCAAAGAATCATTCAACTCTCCCAACACATTTATTCCTTGCACCCTTCCATCCGCCACAATCTCAGCCACCCTTTCCTCCTCTACATTTAATAATCTTTCAGAATACTCTGCCCATCTCTTCCTTACTGCATCCATCTCAGTTAACATCCTTCCATCCTCTGCTTTTACTAGTTCTTCCTTCCCAGACTCTCCCTTTCGCACCCTTTTCACCTCCTTCCAAAACATTTTCTTATTCTGTTGAAAATTCTCTGTCAGCCGCCTACCCCACCTCTCATCTGCTGCCACTTTAGCATCACGCACAGCCCTTCTCGCTCTATTCCTCTTTTCCTTATACCTTTCATATGACATCTCATCCTTCCTCTGCAGCCACACTTCATATGCACGTCTCTTCTCTGCCACAGCCATACTTACTTCCTCGCACCACCTTTCACTTCCTTTTCTTACACCACCACCCACACGTCTCACACCACACACCTCTTCTGCATGCCCCACCACAGCACTCTTAAACAACTGCCATTCCTCCTCCACGCTGCCATTTTCCCGATCTTTCACTGCGTTCCACTCATCTTTCAATTTCTCCTGATACTCTATCTTTTTCTCTCTTTTATCCAACTCACTCACTTTCAAAACCTCCCTGCCACACCTAACCCTCCTAGCTCTCACCCATCTCTTACCTACTCTTAACTTTCCCTCCACCAGGTAGTGGTCAGACATACCTCCACCCTCCCCTCTTAGAACTCTCACATCCAACAATCTTCCTATTACATTCCTAGACACAACCACATAGTCCAGCAAAGCTCTATCAACAACCCTTCCACCCTCCTGTCTCACCCATGTATACTTATAAATATCTTTCTTCTCAAACAGCGTATTCCCAATCACCATCTCTCGCTCAACACACATCGCTATCATTCGTTCCCCATTTTCATTTCTTCCAGGCACACCATGCATACCAACTACGCCTTCAACTGCTACATTTCCCACTCTAGCATTCAGATCTCCCATCATTACCACATTCACATTCGCTTCAAAACTCTGCAGACACTCATCAACATCATTCCAGAAAGACTCCCTCTCTTGTTCATCCCTTTCACTACCAGGCCCATATGCACTCACAAACACCCACAACTCACGTTCAAATTTCGCTTTCACCCACATCAGTCTCGATGACACCTCCTTCCATTCAATCACACACTGCTGTACTTCCGGACTCACTAACAAGGCCACACCTTCTCTTGCCCTTCCTCTATCAACACCTGACAATCTTCCATTCACACTTCCAAACATAGATTCCCCCTTCCCTTTCATCTTCGTTTCACTCAAAGCTAACACATCCAACTTTCTTCTCACAAACATTCTCCCAATCTCCTCCCTTTTAGCCTCAATCGTACTACATCCACGCACATTCATAGACCCAATCTTCAGGGTACGGGGATAACTCCATCCCCCATCCCTTTCTCTGGCCTGTCTCTTTTTAGGAACTAAAAAACAGAGGAGGGGGTCCCTAGTACAAAAAAAAAAAAAAAAAATGAAGGACGAGCTTTTATTGTCTTGTCATAGTAACCAAGCCTCGGCCCCTTACACTCCTGATGTAGCAATTAACGTGGAATGCAATAAACAGGAATTCATACCCATTTCGAACTTGTGAAATTTTCCGTAGTGAATTGTAGCGGCAGTGAGAATGAAGCCGCCTATCTAAAGTTTGTTATCTGACGCCGCTATACAAGGTGTAATGCAACTATATCTACCGAATAGTAACTCCTTTATATGATGCCCTGGATGAAAGAAAATAAGACAGATTATGTGGCCACAACTTCGCACTTCATTCTCCCTCCCCTTCCTACCCTCCTGTCCCTCCCTCACTCCACCCTAGCGCCATCGGTCGTCCCCCCGCCCACCTTCCCTTCTCTCTCTTGCCCCTGCCTCTCGGCTCCTCTTACTCCAGCGTGACTTGCCGCGCATAAACGAGCCAGTCTGAGGCACGGGGTACAGGAGGGTAGGTGATTATTCATAGCCACGAGTGTACATTCCATTTATGCTGTGAACACATTCAAAGTGAGCTTTTAATAAGAACACACGCAGTGGTACAACTGACCAAGACTCATTGTAGTAACTCCATAGTGGCAGACATACTTAAACACGCAGGACTAAACTTTTTTAAAAGCAATACATTGTCTGGTGTGATTTAAAACAGAGTGCTTTACTCACTTAGAAAAATAAAACACATTCTATTCAGAATGTTAATAACTGCCTTCAAAAGAGCTATTGCTGTTGTGAAAAATCACGTAGTATTTGAAACTAATGGACTGTATTAATACTCCAAAAGGACAAAAAGACTGTCATATTACACATTATGAATTATATTGTACGTCATTGTTGTCTGTTCACAGAGTTTCTTGGCCATTTATTCTGGGATGGAATCTCAATTATTTCAGTGATATCTCTGAGGATGCATCACTAAAGAGGCTTAAAACCTAAGTCCTGTGATTTAACTTCTGTTTAGCCTGTCTCGCTTTAGGACATAGCAAGATTTTTATAATTTAATTTTATTCTGGATATTTTCTTCATATTATTTTTTAATTTATTAAATGTCATTTCATTTACATGCTGATAAATTGCATGAACCATCCAAGTGATTTTCGCTGTCTGAGTCAGGATATCAACCTCGGAGAGCAAAGAGGTGGAGGTCTTGTGGTGCCGATAGAGGAGCAGGACACCTCATTTGCATAGAGGCAATAAGCCTTGAGCACCGGCAGCCCCACTGAGCCGCTGTTCCACCGCACCGCTCTCAACACCAGTTTCAGTTATGAAGATTGGCACAAAGTAACACTGCCATTAAAATAACCGCAACATTAGCCTTTGACAATTACCGGTATATATATATATATATATATATATATATATATATATATATATATATATATATATATATATATATGAGCCTCAAAAATTATGCTGCTGTTATTTCTTAGCATGAGAACCTATATAACTGTTGAAAAGAAAAAGAGAGAGAAGCACTAATGTGGGCAATTCAATTGCCCGAATTAAATAATGTTTCATCCTCTGTGTGTCTAATTATTTTAAGTGTTTTTAAAGTCCTTGATCTATTTTGTTAGGCAGTTTGGAAAAAATGCTGAAGTAGCAGACGAAGTGAGTTTGCAAAATTCAGCCTTATCAGTCACAGAGGACGTAGATCGTGAAGCTCCAGGGATGTATACCGAATTTTTCTCTCTCCTTCCCTTCCCTTGTAACATCAGCCTCACATTACCACCCGTCAGCAGCAACCAGACCAGTGTGACACAGCCGCTAGCGTGCTACCTACGGCCACAGGCCGTTTTCTCTGTAAATAGGGTTTTCATTACGCCACCTACACCAGGGGCGTACCTAGAGATTTGGGGGCCCAAGGGGCTAGGTTCTTTGCGGGACCCCCCTCCTGGAGGGAGGGAGCCCCTGTTGTTGTTGTTGTTGGATATTTCCCCACACTTGGTGGGGTACGGGCAAACAAAGAGCCCGTCAGGGTAGAGCTAACAGTGCCCTTGCTGATTTATCTAGGGGGCGGGTAATTGGTTACTAAGGATAATAGAATGTTAAAAGGGGAGTGAGCAATGATGGTGGCTGCTTCATGGAAGGCATTATGATACCGGGCGTGGCCCAAATCTGGGTGAGATCTGAGCTGGGCAGTGGCTGGGCAGTGGAGTAAGTAATGTACTAGAGGCTCTTCAGCCCTCTCAAGGCAGTGGGGGCATGGCTTTGGTGCGGCCCCAGCGATCTGACTGTGACAGAGGAATCCCAACCGTAATCACCGGAGCTGCACTAACACGTGGTTAGGCACTCCAGGTGGAGGCAGGAGTGGTTGGTAGGTCGTGGCTGTGGCATACCACAACGCAGAACGAGAGCCCTCTGCAACACACAGTTGATGATTCTCCCGGGATAGTCTTCCAATAGTGCCAGCCAGGGTGGCAATGGTGTTAGAGGTGCTAGGACGGAGTGGGAACGTGATTCCCGGGAGAGAGCAATCTAAGCGTGCCGCAGCATCTGCTCGTTCATTACCAAGGATCCCAACATGCCCTGGAATCCAGTGTAGGGTGATGGTGGTGCCTCTGTTCATGAGGAGGGAGGCGACTGAGTATATCTCCGTTAAGAGGGAAACGTTGTCGCTGCAGGAGAAGGAGCGCAATCCCTGAAGGGATGACAAGGAGTCTTTGTGGATGATGACCCACCATTGCTTGTTAAGCTGTGCGTGGCGTAAGGCACCGAGTATGGCAACTAACTCTGCCTGGAGGGCAGAGACCCCAGGGCAGAGTCGCCAAGATTCAGTACGGTGCTCTAGAACAAAAGCAGACCCGGCGGATCCATCAGCGCACACAGATCCATCTGTGTAGTATGTGACGGATTCAGGGGAGTCGAGAGCAGCCATCCTGCTGAGGCCCTCCTGTTGAAGAAGGACAGGAATGGAAGCACGTGGGTGAGCTTCAGTGGGGCAGTGAATTTCATATGGAAGGGGGGCCCATGGCGGTGGATCAGTGTATCCAGGGTAGGGGGAATCGGTTCCCTACAGATGTCAGGGGCGGCTCCAAGGCTATGCATCAAGGTGGCAGTGGTGCGAGCCCAATCGTGCTCTGGATGAGGGTCACATGGGCGGCTGAAGAGGCATCTGAGTAAGACTGAGACTGGAAGGTGCGGTCATCACTGGACTAGCTGGAGGGTGGTAACTGCAGCCCGGAGAGCAATGCGATGCTCCAAGGACGGCAAACCACCCTCAGCCCTTAGGTTAGCAATCCGGGTCCACCGGGGAGCTCCCAACATGACTCTCAGGGAGTTGTTTTGTAGGACTTCTAGCGACCTTGTGGATGGGAGGGCAAGGCCGGTCAGGCATATGGCGCTGTAGTCTACAAGCGAACGGACCGCATGAACATAAAAGGTTCTCAGGACCTTAACCCGCGCCGTCCCGAGGACGTACTTCCACGTCCTCACGTTTTGTCACAGCTAATCCCGAGGACGTACTTCAACGTCCTGCAATTGCAAGGTTCATAATTTCCACAATTTTCAATTTTCGCGAGTCATTTTTGGTACGTATACACGGGACACCTGCCTCAACAAGATGCCAGGCAGAGACAATGCCTTACCCAGCATGACCTCCTCCCCCCCTGCATGCCCTTTTCTCAGCAATTCACCTGTTATCAGTGACCTGGCCAGTATAGCCATGTCATGCCACGGTACGAAATTCAGGGCCAGAGTGATTCCCCAATCAATGACAATGTGGAGGACAAACTTTACATAGCATTAGAGGAAGAAACAGTTAGAAATGATGATCAGGTAATGTGGCAAAAAAAGGTCAGGTATTAGTGAGTGAAACAATGCTTATAATGCCTATATTACTGCTTGAAAACCAATATACTTTTGTACTACATATAAATTCGTAACAGTAAATAAATAAATACCGTTTATGAGTGGTGTGAAATAGTTATCCTCCCATAGAACTCGTTTTCTTTGGTGCCAGCCTGATAGAAAACCCAGTAAAGTAAGGAGGCTCTCCTACCTGTAATGAGTATTTTAAACCTCAGGTGAGCGATTTCTCTATGAATTTTCGATGTTTCTCACCAAAAGCGAAAGTTTTAGCAAAAAAAAAAAAGGTCGAAAATTGCCCGGGATTGGGGGGTACCAGTGGTCGAAAAGTGGCCGGGATGGGGCGGGTTAAAGGATGCCCCTAGGCTGCGTTATGATAGATACCTTAGGGCAGCTGTGCGGGTGGCAGCACGCTCACGCAAGCATCTGACTTGTTTCTTGAAAGTTAGCCCACTGTCGACCCAGACTCCCAGATATAGGTGGAGAGCGACGATGGAGAGCTGGTGGCCACCAAGCAACAATTGGAATTCTGGGGGGTGTAAGCCAAAGGGCAGGCATTTGGTTTTTCCGAAGTTGATCTTCAAGCCCAGCTCGGTGCACTTTGCATGAAGTTTGGGAAAAGCAGAGAGGGCTTGAGCGTAACAATCTCTCCTTGTGAAAACTAGGGCCAGGTCATCGGCATAGCAAAGTAGTGACCCCCTGTCCGTAATCGACTGTAAGGAGTCCCTCATCTAAGACATTGAAGAGCAACGGGCTTATGACGCTCCCCTAAGGCGTGCCGTTGCTATGGTGGTAGAACAAGGAGAGATGCCCCTGGAATCTGACCCCTGCTTGACGGCCTGCGAAGAAGTCTCCCACCCAGGTAAGCAATTTACCACCTATTCCTCTCTCAGCTAGAGCAGCCTGGATGACGACCGGGTTAGCCAATTCAAAGGCCTTCTCAAGGTCGAGGAAGACAGCCATTTCCCTTCCCCCTCTGAGCTTCCCGAGGAGGGATGCTAGGCAGTGGGTGGCACTCCTGCCATGGTGATAGGCAAAGATTCTCGGGTGTAGCGGGCCAAGGCGCCAGGAAAGGCGAGCTCGCACCACCCTCTCCGCCGTCTTAGCAACACAGCTAAGAAGAGAGATCAGGCGCATAGCGGAGGGGTCGCGAGGTTTAGGGATCGGGTGGATGATGGCTGTCTTCCACGACCTTGGTAAGAGGCCCTCAGACCACGAGAGGTTGAGCAGATCAAGAAGGAGATCTTTCCCACAATCTCCAGCATGTGATAACAGAGAGTAGGTTAGCCCGTCGAGCCCCGAAGCAGTGTCTCCTCTGTGCTGCAGCGCTTTATGCAGTTCCCCGCTGGTGGAGGGAACATCGGCGGGGTCAGGCCTTTCACAGGCAGCCTGAATTGCTGCAAGACGAGAGGAAGGCAACTGCTCCTGCTTGTCTCTAACGAACTGCAGAAGATTGTAGGAAGCAGAGCGATCCGCGAAGTGTTGAGCGAGACAGCTGGCTTCAGCGGCTGGGTCAGGGTGAGAGGGTGGACAGGGGGGACGCAGATCAGAGATAAACAGGATTCTCCTCCACATCTCCCTGAGAGTGGAGTGAGAGTCTAAGGTCCTGCACCATCTGATTCATGCCTCCTCTTTCAGGCGGCGTTTTTCTGACACGTGTTGCGTAACTGCAGCAAGGTATCAGCAGCACGGGGATGTGTGCCCCCGCGGTATTGCTTTCGTGCTGCGTTGAGTTGGTGGTTAAGTTCCCTGATCCTGTCGCAGTAGATCCAGCCGTCTCAGTATCGCTTCACGGAACATCGCTGTTGCGGGATGGCGATGGAGGCAGCCTGTGCAAAAGCACTGGCAACTTGATCTGCTCTACCCTCGAGGTCTAGGGCGGGAGGAGAGGCCTCGAAAATGGCGGTTAAAGCTCTGGCAAAGGCAGCCCAGTCAGCTTTGCTGAGGTCCCATCTCGGTGGGGGAGGTGGGGGTTGAGGGAGGGGCGTGAGTGGCAGCCTGATCAGTATTGCAAAGTGATCACTGGCTAGGAGCGGGTGGAGCGACCATTGCGCTGAGCCAGCAAGGGGGGTGGAGGTGAATGACAGATCCAGGCATCCTCCCCGAATGTGGGTGGGTTCTTAAATGTTGTTTATTAAGGAGACACCTTCCATCTTCTCGAGAACGAGTGAGATGTGCCGTCCTGCCTCGTTGGATGGAAGGGGCAATGCAAGAATATCATGATGGGCATTAAAGTCGCCCCCGATAAAGACGGAACGTGAGGCAGCGTGGGAGAACAACTCTCCCACATCGAGAATGCCCCTCTGGCTTTTGTCGACATTGTACACAGTTAGTGAGGAGGATGCCAGGTGTAACACAACACCTTGCACCTCTACACCTGGTCCACAAAAAGGCAGGGAGTCACAGACAGTGTGGGAGACGTGATCTTGGACGAGTATTGCACATCCTCGTGTAACTCCACGTTCGTAGGGGAGGAGATGGGAGGTGTATCCAGGTAGCCGAAAGGAGGAATTGTCAGGGAGTAAGGTCTCCTGCAGGAGAAAGACGTGGGGCTGATCTCTGGCGACTGCCTCCTGCAGGAGGGGGAGCTTGTGCCTGACCCCCAGACAATTCCACTGTATTAGTCGGATGTCTGCAGGGTTTGCTTTCAGGTCATGGGGGGCAGGGGGTTGTCGCCTGAGAGGGAGGCCGGGGCCTCGACCACCGTGTCGACTGCCACTGGTGCTGGCGCTTCCTCTGGTGGAAGGGGTGGGAGACGAGGCTCCTGAGCCCCCTGGGATGAGGCAGCGGTGAGTCGAGGCCGTGCCCCCCGTTTCAGGCGAGCCGCCCTGCGCGGTAGGGGTCTGGTAGTTTCTGGAGGGGGTGCAGGCTGAGGTGTGCCGCTTCGCTTCTTTTCAATGGCCAGATTGATTATCCCATCGACTGCGGCTGAGACAGGCTGTGGAGCACATTGTATCGGTACACGGCTAGCACTAAATATTGTGCCACCGCTAGCACCAATAAAATAATGTGTTCTGCTGTATAGTATAACTAGACCACCGTGTTGGATCGACGACACTGTCTGTAGTACACGTCAGCTACTCGCCGTCACTGCCCGACACTTCCCACCAAAGGTCCTCTGCCACGAGAAGGTGGAAACTGGTCTGTTATTAAGTGGTAGCGTAAGGTGACAGAAATGAGCAGATTAAATCTCTCTTTATTGGGTACAGAATAATATAACTGCGACCCGAGAGATATGTAAGAGCGATACCACCTCCCTTTAAAACTGTAAAACGGCTTCTGACGCTGTACACTCACCGAGCCGACTAGGGCGCGGTGCTGAGGTCAGCTAAAAAGTGAGGTGCCGAGCATTTACATATACTCTGGGCTTATGCAAAAAGTAGAGATAAATGACAACTCTACTAGCACATTATACACCTCTATAAAATGGTATTAAGTACATTCACATATACCAACATAATAAATGGTTCCCCAGGACTTTACACTTACACACTATTCAGATATCTTTTCATTTCTCCTAACCTTCTTTTCATAATTGAAACAGGGTGGCACTTGTGGTCTGCCATCCACCTTCTTCTATACCACAGCTAACAGCGAAATGATATTTGGTTGTTCATCATTCACACTTCATTACACACTGTTAATTATGACTAAACAGCTTTAAAAATTATTATGTACAATGTGTGATACTACAACTTCATATGGAAAAAGATGTTGACACCGGAACATCGCTCGGCCACACCATTGACGTCCTCGTAGACATTGTTGTCCTAACTACCGTGTAGCCTAACCAGAGTGTAGGGTAGCTAACTATTCAGGAACATCCACTTGCAATCCTCGAGTACGGACACGTGGTATCAGTGGGTTCCTTAATTGGCGCCTTAAATAGTAGCCTAAACCACAAACACAGGACAAGACCACAATAAGTAGAAGACCAACGCCAGGACCAAAATAGGAAGGAGAAAGGTATGAAGGAAGATAGGACAGTACATAAGGCTCTAAATCAGTCCTGTTCAGGTGGGAGAGGAAGGTAAGCTCCTTTAATACATGAGACAGCCTGTTCACATTCAAGGAAGTAACATTGAATGAAGGTAAAAAGGGTCGTAACTGGGATGAGAAGTTCACTGTCAAAGCTAGATGATGCTTGCTAGGCAGAACTGCTATCTCTTTACTGTGTAACTCACAAAAATCAGGTGCAACATAGTACCCCTTTACTGTAAGAAATTGATTCTGTGAGGCACAAATCACAGTTACATCCTCTGTCTCAGGAAAGTAAAAGTACTGTTTCGCATGAATATGAGCATGGAAAACTGACTTCAACTGGATGGGTTGGAAGGTGCAACGTTGCAGAGCAGAGGAAGTATTTGTGTCCAACAAGGCCCTCTTACACTCCTCTACCTTTAATGGTACGAAGACAAAATGGAAAGCAGGACATACATGGAGATCAAGAAATGAGGCCTTACACTTCTCAAATTCATCCACAGTCGTTTCTGCTACATATTTCTTGTCATCTGAGACAACTAGCACCTCTGGACCCTCTTCAATAACAACAAGTGTATTATTAGCAGTAGCAAAAGGGAAGGAAATGAACCGCCATGCCTGGTATGTTACAGCATTCCTCATAGGTACCAATATCAGGATGCCTTCATGGGTCAACTGGGCCTCTAACAATGGGTAATAATATTCCAGTTGACTCAGATCAAAGAGTGGCATAAGTCCATGCTTCCACATTGCTCTATCAAGTGCATTTGTTAGTATATTAGTAGGCAGCAATAAAGCATTAACCCTGTTCAAACTTGCATCGATTAAGCCGTCCACCATATTGGCTGCCAGCTTCTCCAAAGCAGTGGTTGACTCGTCGAGAGCATGTAAGTACTCAGCGAATAACACCAAGTTAGCTAGGGTTAGTAGGTTAATTTGGATGTTGTTCACAAGCTCTACTAGATGGTTGGTAGTCCTAATTATCTCGTTAGCTTTGTTAGTGAACTCATCTAACTGTTTATACACATGCATGATTAATCTATTATTGGCTTTAGCGGCCAGTGTCAAGTCATGCATCTGTCTACCCAATTGCACTACATCCTTATCTAATGCCGTACCAAAGAGTTGTTGAGACAGGATTCCTAGAAAGTCCTCTCTTAGTACGTGCATGGACATGCTTGGAAAGATCAGAGTGTACGTTAGGTAAAGCTACATGCAAGTTAGTGAGCCTGTCGGTGAGCCTGTCTATATGCCTAGTCTGAAGCTCAACAATTCCATGCAAGGTTCGTTCCAAAGCTTCAGTGTCAGAGTTCGTCAATCATGGGTGTCGATTAAACATCTTTCCCACTTCCAACGGTTGCTGTCTGAGATTCGACAAGCCCTTGGAGACCTCCTTGACAATATCTGGCGTTTGGAGATAGCCTTCCATTGGATAGTAGACGCATACTGCATCTTCCACTACTACGACTTCTCCAAGTGGGCTCTTCAGTGCTCCTGGCATTAACGCAGTCGTGTCCGTGTCCGACGTCTTTCCATAGGTCCACCCCAAGCAACGCACGAGGAGTATGAGCCACAGCCACATTTTTCTGCAAGAGAAGATACTCCCTTAATCACTCTTGTTGTGGGATCGTAGCTTGCTGCGATACTCTTGGTTAGGGACAGGTACGGACGACGACATAGACTGCGACGAAGACAGAGGGGACAACACATCAGACGCAGGGTTAGTTAGGCCTAGCTCTTGACTTACTAGTTTGATCCTATCAGCATGTATTACCTCCTGAGTTCCATTAGCTTCATCCTTTATTCTATAAGTATTTCCACGTACTCGTTCCACAACGGTATATGGTCCCCGGAACTTAGGTCTGAGCTTGGAAATTCTCTCAGGGTTGTGGATCATGACCTTCTGGCCTGCCTGTAACGTCTTTTCTTGACTACCTTTGTGTTGTTTCGCCATCATCTCCACTCTTGAGGCTTTTAATCTTTTCCGTACTTCACTGTGTATACGTTGGAATTTCAACAACTGTACCTTTGCGTAGTCTTCTTCGTTGTATACTGGAGTAGGAGGTCCAGCCAACAAATCGAAGGGTAACACTTTCTCTTCTCCATAAAGGATATAATGAGGAGACTTCCCAGTTGATGAATTTTCTGAGGAGTTGATGGTCGCCGCTACATGTGGTAACCAGTCTTCCCAGTTATCCTCCTGATTTGAGGTTATTACTGGTCTCAAGACTTCCAGTATCATCCTGTTTGTTCTCTCCACCAGGCCATTGCTCTTAGGACTGTAAGGCGTTACAAAAACTTGCTTTACTCCATACATACAACAGATTTCTTGTAACACCTGGTTACGAAATTCACTGCCATTATCGCTGAGCAATACCTTAGGTGTAGAGTATAGACAAATCACTGAAGTCACAAAAGCGTGCGCCACCTCCTCTGAAGTTTTCGTCTGTAAAGGAGCTAAAACAGTGAATCGTGAGAAATGGTCCACTGCCACCATTACATAACTTGAACCTTGACGACTTCTCGGCAATGCTAAGAGATCAATGGAGACTGTATCCCAGGGTTTTTCCGGTAGAGGATACTCTAAGATGGGAGTCGGAAGTCCCGTCGTTCCTCGTATTTCCGCGCATTTGACGCATTGTCTGACGTGGGCTTCTATGTCCTTCCTCATGGTCGGCCAATAGTATTTCTTTCTCGCCTCACGTATGCATCTATCGCGACCGGGATGACCCGCTTGAGGTACGTCATGAACTAACTGTAGCACGGCTTGCTGTAAGGTAGCAGGAACAACCAACTGATATGCAGTGTCCTTCCCTGGGGGTTGCTTATACAAAAGACCCTGTTGAAGATGGAAGTGAGTCATTGGTACTGGGAGTTCAGGTAGACAAGTCTCGTCGCCAGACTCCAAGGCATAGATGACTTGAGACCACATCGCATCATTACGTTGTTCCGCTTTTACCGTGTCTGAGGAATACTCAGCAAGAGCAACATCCTCGGCTATGGTAGCAGCAATGTTTCTACTCAACGCGTCGGCTACAACATTTTGACGGCCTGGTAAATATCTGACCTCTGGATCAAACTCCATTACCTTGCCAAACCAACGCGCAACCTTACCGTGCAAGTTTTTCCCTTTAAACAAGTCGCGTATGGGTGCATGGTCAGTTAAAACAATTATCCGGTAGCCAAAGATAATATCCCGGAAATGTCCTAACGCCCACACGACTGCTAACGTCTCCAAATGTGTCGTCGAATAGTTCTTCTCTGGGGGTCTTAGTGCCCTACTAGCATACGCTATGGTATGTGTCTTTCCTTGCTCATCCTTCTGCTGTGACACCGCTCCCAGACCCAGACCTGAGGCGTCCGTGCACAGATAGAAAGGTTGAGTATAATCAGGAAACACTAATACGGGTGCTTCTGACATGGCTTGCTTGAGCTCGTTGAAGCTTTTCTCTTCCGAGGGTCCCCATTTCCATGCAGCGTCCTTCTTAAGTAGCGTTGTTAAAGGTGATGCTATGATGGCATACCTGTGGACAAAACTCCTATAAAAGCCAGTGAGGCCTAGGAACGATCTTATCTGATCCTTGTTCTGTGGTGTAGGAAAATTTAACATTGGCCTTACCTTGTCCGGCACAGTCTTGATGCCATTACCATCAACTAGGTGTCCTAAAATCTAATACTGGATTTCAGAAATTCACACATAGACAGCTTAATTTTCAGACCTGTGGATCTCAAGGTTTCCATCACTCGTTTTAACTTGTTAAAGTGACTGTTAACATTGTTACTCACGATGATTAGGCCATCTAGATACGCTAAGACGTCTTGCCCTAACATCTCGCCAAACAATTGGTTTATCATCCGCTGAAATGTTAAAGGAGCATTACTCAGTCCAAAAGGCATCCGGAGATATTCAAAGTGCCCACGGTGAGTGCTAAAAGCAGTAATGGGACGCGACTCTTCAGTCAGCTCCACCTGCCAATACCCTGACGCTAGATCCAGACAAGTAAACACAGTATTTCCCTTACCTAATGATTGAAGTAAGTCTCGCAGATGCGGAATCGGGTAACGGTCCGGTACTGTTACCTTGTTCACTTGCCGAAAATCCACAACAGGTCTCACACCACCGTCCTTCTTAGGCACTAGAAAGAGTGGTGCATTCCAAGGCGAGGAGGAAGGCTGGATAACGTCATCACGAAGCATCCTTTCAACTTCCTCATCCACTGCTTCCCTTTGGCTGTGCGGTAGACGGTATGCGGGCACATAAACTGGATTTGTACCAGGGCACAAACCAATATGATGCTTCACCCTATCCGTCCCACCCAGCGCTTCTCCTGGAAGTGCTACTACGTCGGAAAATTCTCTAAGGAGGGCTAGGAGTCGTGTTTTATGGTCTACATTATCCGTGACCTTCACGTATTGCTCCAGCTGTTTTTCCTTAGCCAGATGTATGGGTTCCGACTGAGTCGTTGCTTGAGATGTAACTACAGGAGAGATCACCGGCACGTCGTCGACTTCCTTTACGGGGGCACCATAGCACATCAAGTCGCCTATATAACAACCATCTCTGAGCTTAACTGCGCCACCACTCATATTTGCAATGAAGAGGGGCGTCTTCTGGTCTTGGCCAACGCTAGTCAGAGTCGATTCCAGCGACAATGCCTTATGTTTCACAGTCTCAGTTAAGCATGCTACATCAGTTCCCACCGACACGTCAGGTACTCAGACAGGAATTTTACAGACAGTTCGACTGGGTAAGTGGTGATTACCACTCACTATAGCCCTGACTTTCTTCCAGTCCATACCCTCCGCTTCGTGTGCATCTGGGGACTCCCTTGACGCTTCACTTGTCGGGGTCACAACTGGTTGGACGGCTCCTGATTGGATGCCAGTTCCAGTTCGTTTTGCTGAGGGATTAAGGCCTACAAACTCTTTCCCATTAAAGGAAATGGAATGTCTTTGAGGGTGTATTACTATATCATACTCCTCCATGGTCTCAAAGCCTAACAGCCCATCAGCTGGCAGAGGAAAATCCTCAACCACATAAAACGTAGCACGTAACACAGGAGATCGTTTATCTGCCCTCAATGTCAACGGCACCTGGCTTACAATCTTCATTCTACTCCCTGTCACACCTGTCAGCATTACATCAGGTGGTGATAATGTCCAGTTTGTTAGAGGCATTTCACTTTTAAGTCTTTCCAATGCTTTACTAGAAATAATGTTTGTACATGCCCCTGTATCTACGATCAGGGACACTTGACCTTGACCTTTCCCTATGATCCAAGGAATAGATAATAAGTCCACCTTAGTAATAGCTGCCACACACTCATCGGTGGATTGTACTATTTTAATTACTTTGGCGTGTGGCCCCGAGCTTCCCCCGAACTAGCTTGGTTTCCTAGTTTCTTCCTGTTTTCAATGACAAGGGGGCAGTAGTCTGTTTCATGAAGACAATGCCCATGTATGGCGCATCACCCTGTCCCCTTTGACTTCGTGGCCTTGGTCGGGTTTTGTTGTGGAGAACTAGTACTGGGTTGTTTGTTACTCACCTGCTTCCCAGAACCAGGCTCAGACGTGGCAGTCGAGTTGGCCTTGGCTGCATGGCGTGCCGCCTTTTTAGCATGCCAACATTTTTTGTCTGTATGTCCAGCCTTTTTACACACTGTACAATACTTCCCAGGAGGTTTCTCTGTGTGAATGGCTAGGACACTACTACCCTCTCCTTCAGCCTTTGCCATTAGCTTAAAGCTCATATCAGGCAAGGATATTTCGGGAGGTCTTTTCGGCTGCCTAAGTACATGAGCTCGAGTAGCAGAGTTCAAACAAGCTAGAAACTGTAAATATTCAAGTAACCGCACGACTGTTTCAAAAGTCATTCCCAAAGTCAAGTCTCCCCAGCCCGATTTCGGTAAGGCTTTGCTAGCCTCTACATAACACGTGCCTGCCTTCGCCAATGCTTGATTCACAGAACAGTTAGGGTACTGCTGAGTCCTGTTTACATACCTGAACACCCAAGCATCTGGCACATAGCAATCACTTGCAAAAATGTGGGTTAGGGCTTCCTTAAACCTTTCATAATTCTGAGCAGTAGGCCCAGAGTAAAACAAGGATGCCTCCATCATTTCAGAAGCATGAGAATTTGATTTGATATTTGCTTTCACATGCCAAATCTTCTCCGCATCACTAGCAAGCTGTAGCCTATGTATTTGGGCTTCACAGTCCCTCAAAAACTTGTGAATATCATAATTGTCTTCCCCAGTAAACTGTAAACTTGGTTGTGCTGATGGAAGTACTTTGATGCAGTCTGTGTTTGAAGGTGCTTGAGTAACAATAGGCCCTTGAGACTGTCTGACTGGCGCAACAGGAGGTAAGGTCTGTGGGATACTAGCAGTAGTCAAGTTAGTGGGTGCCATATTAGTCTGCCACAAAGGAGGAGAGTTAGTCTGACCTTGAACGCCCATATTGTTAGTCATGCCCCAGGTATTTGGATAAGGGCCCTGGATTGCATGCCAATATTAGTATTCATGCCCCATTGATTAGGATTCTGGGTTTGCATGCCAATATTAGTATTCATGCCCCATTGATTAGGATTCTGGGTTCGCATGCCAATACCATCTGTGTTTATACCCCATGCATTTGAATAAGGAACAGAAAATAAATTCTATCCAGAACCTTGTGGTGTACTGAAAACATCTGAAGTATACACAGGTATGTGAGTGGTTGTAGTACTATCACTAATGACTGGATTTTGCATATCCTGAGTGACCAAAGGTTCTGTTGTTGTCTCAACTTCCACAGTCTCCTCTCTAGGATTACCCTCATGAGCAAGACTAGTGGCCATTCTGGATCTAACTGATTGCTCTGGGACTGTTGAATAAGTATGACCAGAACGCAAATGCAAAACGTTCAAATCCTCATCCTGTCCTTCAGAAATATCCTCATCACCTTGATCCTCAATATGTCCTTCACTCATTTTATATGTCTGAGCACTTTTATTTGATGTTTCAACCCACTCATAAAGTTCTGAGTCTAGTGGGATTGCCTGATCTCTGTTTCCCCTAATTCTACGTCCCCACTTTTTCACTGTATCCATCCAACCTTGTCAGTAATATTCCCCTCCCAGTTACAGGAAGATAAACTGACATAAAAAGGATAGTTATGGTAAGTGACAGAACGGGACACATATAAAATACAGAAAGTATATTTATTTCAAGGGAATTCTGAGAAACCTTTATTTCCACTCATCAACTAACTAACGTGTGTTGATTCAAGTATGTGTGTGTGTGTGTGGATTACTAATGCATGGACACTACCTAGATATGAAAGTCCAGGATGATGTTCCACATTCCACGTTCCACACTCCACCAGACTCCTCCAACCGTACGCAGCAGCCCGCTCGCTGTGGGAGTTAGCAAGCGACTGGTTCGCCCTGCACCACGCCAGACAGATGCCACAGACGCACCACACACAATCGTGGCACCTCTCGGCCGCTCTCGGCTCCCCCTCGGCTCGCTTCGGCCGTCCGCGCCTCTGGAGTTGCTAGAAGTCGCTAGTTGACCCACTCCTCACCACACTGGCTTGAACTCCCCTTATCTCGCCTCTCGCACACGAGAGCGAGATTCTTGCCAGTTTGCGTTTGAAGATGGAGATATCTCGCACACCACAGGGCGAGATAACTGCCAGTTTGTGCATAAGATAGGAATCTCGCACTGGCAGAATAATGGGAGGAATTAATATGCACCACTCCAGTTTATCTGCTCCACTTAACTCACTGGTAATTAGTCCCCTTACAAGAGTAGAGTAAGATTTTCTATTTCACCTTCAGGAACGTGCAATTGCAAGGGTTACTGGTTCACAGCATAAATCCCTTTAGCACGTATCGTATCCCAGCACTGAGCACTAATTTAATATATCGGTACACGGCTAGCACTAAATATCATGCCACCGCTAGCACCAATAAAATAATGTGTTCTGCTGTATAGTATAACTAGACCACCGTGTTGGATCGACGACACTGTCTGTAGTACACGTCAGCTACTCGCCGTCACTGCCCGATACTTCCCACCAAAGGTCCTCTGCCACGAGAAGGTGGAAACTGGTCTGTTATTAAGTGGTAGCGTAAGGTGACAGAAATGAGCAGATTAAATCTCTCTTTATTGGGTACAGAATAATATAACTGCGACCCGAGAGATATGTAAGAGCGATACCACCTCCCTTTAAAACTGTAAAACGGCTTCTGACGCTGTACATTCACCGAGCCGACTAGGGCGCGGTGCTGAGGTCAGCTAAAAAGTGAGGTGCCGAGCATTTACATACACTCTGGTCTTATGCAAAAAGTAGAGATAAATGACAACTCTACTAGCACATTATACACCTCTATAAAATGGTATTAAGTACATTCACATATAACATCATGATAAATGGTTCCCCAGGACTTTACACTTACGCACTATTCAGATATCTTTTCATTTCTCCTAACCTTCTTTTCATAATTGAAACAGGGTGGCACTTGTGGTCTGCCATCCACCTTCTTCTATACCACAGCTAACAGCGAAATGTTATTTGGTTGTTCATCATTCACACTTCATTACACACTGTTAATTATGACTAAACAGCTTTAAAAATTATTATGTACAATGTGTGATACTACAACTTCATATGGAAAAAGATGTTGACACCAGAACAACATTACTCCTAGGCATTGGCTGATCCCCACAACTATGGCCTCGGCTATTTGTTTCCCAATGAAGCGGAGCTCCTCGAGGGTGAATACTCGCTCCTGTTGAATGGGGGCCTGGGGGGGACTGTGAGTGACCCCGGCTGATGGGTGCTGCGGTGGCGAGCCCGGACAATGTACCTCCGCAGGCGTGACGCCCTGGGTGAGAGCAGGTGGTGGGGGGACTTCTGTCATGTTGCGTAGCAGTAGGCTCGGCGTGGTTGGTGGCTGGGACTTGCTCTGTGGGGCGGTGCTGTTGCCCCCATACGAAGGTGCCTGGAGGGGCTGGAGTCAGGCTGATGGCCTGCTGCTCCTGTACCCATGCCACTTGCTGCTCACGCCCTTGCAATACTCTCTTCGTTCTGGCTGGGCAGCTGGGGTGCCAGGCATAGTGTGATCCCGAGCAGCTGGGGCATCGGGAGGTCACTGGCTGTTTTGCTTTCAGCTTTGCCAGGCACCGTTCGGTGTCGTGGCTGGCGCTGCAAATGCCGCATACTGAAGGGCAGTGGCAGTTGGCCTTGTGGTGTCCATATCTTTGGCACCGGTAACACCGAAGCGGCTCTGGCATGAAGGGGCGCAGGTGAAATTCGCCCGAGTTTCCTAGGTCGAGGGAAGGTACTAGTGGGCCCCTCGGGTGACTGTGACCTGAAGTGTCTCTTCCCGCATGCACTGATTTTGGCAGCGCTTGGCCTCCTCCACTAGGGGGTGCTGCAAGAGGATCCCTACCGGCATATGCCTGGGGTGGCTCATGACAGTGGCCTTGGTAAGCTGCTCGCCCCTTTGCAACTCGACAATCTTCAGAGGTTGGCCCTCATCCTCCGCCAACACCCTCAGTCGCAGGTAAGTCTCCTCGTCCCGGGGGATAAGGACGTAGCTGTCATCGCGGCCGTAGCGGTTCGTGATGGCTAGCCCCCTTAGGTGGCTTTCGAGGGCTTGGACCGCGCCATAGCTGGTCGTGAATCCCGGTTGGACTGGGACACAAAAGGCCGGGAAGTTGGAAGGGGGTGGTGGAGGAGGCCAGACCGAGACTGAGGGGCGTGGTGCAGGAGGGAACCTCTGAGGGGCATGGTGCAGGTGGGGGCTGCTGAGGAGCAGTCATGCATATGGCCGGGATCTGTTCATTTCCCTGTGTCGCTCGCGGTTTCTTATGCGACACCAGGGTCCAGCCCTCTTCATCAGGAGAGCTGGCAGCAGTGGTGGCAGCAGGGGCAGGCAGGGTGCCTGAGGGGGCAGTTTCCTTGGCAGAAGTGGTGGCCGTCTCAGTGGCGCTGTTGCACGCTCCAACACCCGGCTGGGCCTTGGCAGAAGGCTGTGGTGCTCTTGCAGAGGGGAGGCAGGGCAGCCGCTTGTTGGTGCTGGAGGAGCCGCGAGTTACTTGGGGGGAAGCCTGGGAGCCTGAAGAGGTGGGAGCTGGGGCAGGCGTAATCCCCTCCGTGGCTTCATGGATTTGCGTGATCTTAGCTCGCGCGGACGAGGACGTGGTGGGAGCAGCATACCGTGGGCGTGCTGCAGTCCCGTTAGGCCTGGGAGCGGGGGGAGCAGCAGGGGGGGCCCCGGAGGAGGACGAGGAGGAGCTACTGGTGGAGAGCTTACGCTCTCGCTTCTCCCTAGTAGTAGGCTTGGGAGGGGGTGGCCTCGAGGGCGGGGAGGGGGGAGCGGGCAGGCCCCTTGGGCCTGGAGGTGCATGCCACCTTCATGGCATAGGCACCAGGCAGTACAGAAAAGCGTTAAGGCAACTCTAGACACACACACGCAAAAAAAATAAATAAATAAATAATAATAATTTACTACAATGTGCGCTCAGTCCGTCTGTTGGGCTGATGGAAACAAGTCAGCTCAACAGTAAACAGATGAACAGATTTGAAGTAAATTAATTATATAGGTATTTAATTTAATCTCAACTTGAGCGAATCTATCAGTGAACTAATTTGTTAAATAAATCAGAACACCTAGACAGACTCACGCAAGAGAAAGTAAATTAAATAAGAACACAACGGTACTGATATTTAGTTTAGAAAAACTAGGTTAGGTCAGTCACAGAACTAATTTGCAATGCAAATTAATTCCTCGGACAGACCTAACAAGTTAGAGTAAACTAACTATAAGACTGAGCAAAGAGAAGCAAAGAGCACACTACTGTAGTGATAATTATTTAGTTTAGAAAAACTATGCTGGGGCAGCCACAAAACTAATTTGCAATACAATTAATTCCTCAGAAAGCCCCAGCAAGTTAGAGTAAACTAAATATAAGACGAAAAAAAAAAAAAAAAAAAAAGCTCGGCCAACGAAAAAAACCTACAGTGATGGGGGGGGGGGTTTCCCCGTCCTCTAAAGGACGCCGAGGGAAGCCCCGTCACTGCCCTGTGAGGGACTTGCCTAACCCTAGCCCTAACAGAAAATGCCGCCCTCACCACCTCCTATAACCAGGCCCTAAAGGCCCCCCTTCATGGAAATGCCCTGCGGCACTCCTCCAGGGTTCGGCGTCGTACTACGGTGAGGGACACTAACGGCAGGCCGAGAAAAACACACGAAAGAAAACTCCCTAGAGCAAGAGCAGGGTTCTTAAAAAGCAGGGAGAAACGCTGTGCAGTGGTGGGAACACACACAGCTCAAGCAGCACCGGCAAAGGCCGATCATAACTCCAGTGTCAAGCAGTAGTGATGAAGAGGAAGCAAGCCTCGAAGACAACACCACAACAAGACAGCGTGGAGATAGAGGCAAGGCACTAAGCAAGGACTGGAGAGCTGGGAGACAGGTGTTGACAGCACGACTGCAGCAGTGCGAATGGAGGGAGCCCCGCAAAGAACCTAGCCCCCCTCATTCTCAAAATTTATCTAGTATCTCAGCCGGGATTGTCAGGATGATATATATATTTTTAAATATTAGTAAAAAAGATTATACATTTATAAGGCGTTTTGGGGCCCCCCCTCAAATGGGGGCCCGTGGGGCAGCTTCAAACAACCTTCCCCCGCCGCCCCCTCAGGTATGCCACTGCCCCACACCACCAGTGGCTCGAGGACTCTTTGTTGCTGTTAGGAAGAAAACAACAGCAGAGCTGGAACATCAAAAGTTATTCCATCATTCTCACTTGAAAGCGCACTGGCAGCATTACCTTATATACACCTAGGTCTGCATCATTATAATTACACCCTTGTATGAGTACATGAATAACAAAATCTAAAAGCTCTGGGGAAAAAAAAACAAAGAAAAGAAAAGCTGAGATGATGGCTCGTCACTCATTTATTATAATGATACATTCAGTTGACTCTACACCAAATGATAAGCCTAACAGTTTCTCGTAGACCAGGGAACAATTTAGAAGGCTTGGTAGTAACCAAGCAGCCGACTCAACCTCTAGCAATTTAACAGGTCGAGGCACTTCAGCTGAATGTTATCCGTTAGCGATTATATTCGAGAGATGGCTAGGGTTTACTGTTCACATAATAAGACTCAGAGAAGGGCAACTTATCAGTTTAGTTTGAAATGTCTTAACTAATGAGCCTAAAACGGGCCCCTGCTCTCCTGGTGGGACAACAAAGGATTAGATAATGGATGGTTGGATGAAGGTGGTTGGATTACCACAATATGAAACTCAGTATTTCTTTTGAACCTAATAGAAATTAATGTAGCTGTTTAACCTTAAATACATTGCATTTCTCACAGTTTGCACAGGACTAGTAAAGAAGAAAATAGCTTAGGATTTTTGCATATTGAGTGCGCAAGCGTTATTAAGGCAAGCAGATAATTTATCTGCTGTATATCTATCTATCCATCCATACATCTGTTTATGTATGTATGTATCTATCTATCTATTTTTCTATCTATATACATATAGATACTGTTGAGATAGACAGATGGGTAGATAGATAGATACAGATTAAATATATCGATACCTTTGTTTATATTTCCCATCTTTATACTCGACAGGAATATATATACTGTATATATATATATATATATATATATATATATATATATATATACCCTTCCAGGGACGTTGACGCGAGTTGCGCTCTTTGTGGTTTGGCACCTAAACGCACATAGATGCGAATCGCGTTGTTAAGCAGAACAAAATTCACCAAAAAATAAAGTTTTCAGCCAATTTGCATCAAATTTTGGTGCATTCTAGTGGGTGCATCTCTCTTCCGAGGCAAAACTTGGCAACACTGTGATGCTCTGATGAGACAATGTGCAGCAGAAAAACCTCAGTACCTCATAACCAGCCAGGCTGATGGGTAGTGCTGCTGTCATTCATCCCATTAAATCCGCCATTTTCCCCCTCCCACCTTAGGAAGAATCCATTATTGAAATATTGTGATTGTACATTGCTTTTTAGTGTACTGTGAAGTGATTGTGTCTATGGAACATAGATATCTTGTTTGTAAAGCACTGGGGGTTGTTATCAGCCATTAGGCTTAGATGCAGAAGACTGGTTTGTTATATCGGGGTTTCCATTCTGCTTCACCCTGCCTGTAAATGCTGTGAGTGTTTTACCCTTACAGTGAAGCCATTACTTGTTTGTGAAACATGTAATGCCTGGATTAGTGAAAAAAAAAAAAAAAAACTGACCTACCATAGCAGGCATTATGTATGCCATAGAGATATGCCATAGTTGCTTAGGGAACAGGCAGTCACGTACACCATAGAGTCGGGGGTAAATTTTTACAAGTGGACAATACACCCTGCAGGTAGTGCAAAATATTTTTCTAGTAGTTTTTGATGCGATTCGAATGTTTTTGACCTTCATTTTTGTCGGAAATGCCTCATTACCCCTGTTTTCCAATCATGAACTCTGATTGGACAAGTAGATGAAATTAAGCATTTTTCGAAAAAAATTAAGTAAAAAACAACTCAAATCGCATCAAAAATCCACCAGAAAATTATAGCCCACCACCGGGTAACATAACGGAACAGACGAAACCTAACCAAACTGACGTAACGTAACCTCACCAAACGCAGTAAACCTAACCAAACCTACCCCAACATACCTAACCTATCCTAGGAGAATACGTAACGTAACCTTACCAAGCACACTAAACCTAACCAAACCTACCCCAACCTACCTAACCTATCCTAGGAGAATAATGTAACCTCACCCAACACACTAAACCTAACCAAACCTACCTAACCTATCCTAGGGGAATACGTTACGTAACCTCACCAAACAGTAAACCTAACCAAACCTACCCCAATATACCTAACCTATCCTAGGGGAATGCTTACCCTTGAGATACGATTGTCCAGGACGAGAGTCGTCTGGCAATAACGTCGTGGTTTCAGAACCTTTGAATCCAGTGGTTTCTGAACAATATAATTTTTCAAGCCAGAAGGTGTGTGTTGTCCAAAAAAGTTCCTTTGCAGTTGGAAACAAAAACTACACTGTACCCGTTTCTTGGTTTTTGCATACTTTTTGTACCAACCACAGTACGACTGATGTCTGTCTTTCCAAAATTTACAAGGTTCCTGACAGTCTGGGCAATAAACTTCCGAAGGTAATACACCGTGTCCTCCTCAGATTTCGAGTGGAAATGCTTTATCACTCGTAAATAATCAATATCACACCAGGGACACACAGCACGTCTTTCTTCTTCAGAGGCCACAGCAAGAAGGATTTGAAATTTCCATCCACACTGAATAAAAAAGTGCGATTTAAAATCATTGGCCAAATTCCATCACGTGCCCTAAAGTAGGCATATGAGTGGGTGATACAAACCTACGAGACGCATGCGCAATCGAAGGGAAGAGAAACAAACGTACGAAAGCACGCATTTTTTACCCGGAGTGGCCGAGTGAAGATCCGAGGTAGGTTTATTTGGGAATTTTAAATTAAATTCATTATCTCCGAAAATATCAATTTTCGAATGTAGTAATGGGGGTTCTTTGCGATCCGTAGGGACTATACTATTCGTTAATGGTGCTAAAATTCCAAAACTGCATATTGTCCACTTGTAAAATAATACCGAGTCGGGAAGGGAATACAGTCATTACTCGTTTTATGATGGGTTTACGTCAGTTCATACATTATCATATACGGATTTTATTGTAAATCAGGAGATTGAAACACATTATAAAACGGGGGTTACGTCAACTCAGCTTCCCAAAGTCACCTACCCAAGACTGAAATAAAAATGACAACCCACCTTAATCACTTCCTGTGTCGGTCCAAGTCGTCTCAAAACCAAAATAAACACTATCACACCAATACAGGCGGCGTTACTCATGTACAGTAAATCATTGCAACAACACAATCACACTTGCATAACGTTGGTCTGGTGCTACACAACGTATAGGCCTACTGTAGCGCGATGCTTGGCTCAGAGGTGACGATACCACGGGGGGGGGGGGCACACGTGAACGAGTGGAAAAGACAGGATTTTCAAGGGATGGTGGGACCGCAACTGAACCAAAACAATGCCTTGCACACCAGGGCCACCATCTTGTCTGAGACAAGTGATTGTCGCCTTGCGTGTGCCTGGCGCTTCGTACGAAATTTTCTGACGGCAGTATCGTTATAGAGGGAAATTCGTCGAAAAGCAGATTTTGGGGTGGAACTTTTCTGTTATCGTTGCAGCAAATAATCGTATACCGAATCAACGTAAAACAAGTAGTGACTGTAACAGAGGAGGTTCGGATGGAATCATGTGATATTGTTTTATACTGCATATGGTTTAGTCTGAAATACATGAATAAAATAGTGCAGTGAATGTTTGTCGAGAAATATTGCGTGCATTGACTGACTTAGTGCAAACGCAGTGCAAGTATCAGAAACAACAGGTATGCCACACAATCACAGACTTCAGTGAAAAGGTATTGTACCAATCTCAGACAGTGTTATAATGCGTATAGTTTAGTGTGAAACAAATGTATAAAATTGTGTAGCGAGTGTTCACCGAGAAATATTGCGTGCATTGACTGATTTAGCACAAACCTAGCGCAAAGATCAGAGACATTACGCCACACAGCCACATATATATATACGTACAGTATGTCATGCAGCGAATGTTCGTGGAGAAATCTATTGTGTGCATCGCATGTGTTAGGCAAACGTAGCACAAGGAGAGAACAAAATATGCCACACACACACACACACACACACACACACACACACACACACACACACACACACACACACTACGTAACTCCTCATCTTCAAACTCTTCAAAGTCCTGCCAGCATCTCAACACCTCTGGAGGAAGTGAGTTATCTGTATTTTGTTGATTTGTATGTTGACTTGTTTCTATATTTTTATATTTTTTACACAAATAAGTATTGTTTTTTACATATAGTTTTATACACATATGAGATGGAAGAAAGTTCAATTTCAGTATCAGTACCTTGCAAAAAGACTAGTGGTCATGTCGAGTTTCTGAGAGCACTGTCAAAAAGCTCATGATCTTTACGTGTAAACTTTGAGTAAAAAAAGAAAATAATGAAACCTAACGAGCGAAAATATGTAGATGTGGGTGAGGCAGGGAAAGAGAGTGTTTTTATCTCACTTGTGGGCGAGGAGGAGTATTTTACGTTTGTCGTCCATTTGCTTGAAAAGTGTTGGACGTATCAATGTCTTGTAAGAACCATGTTAAAGATCAATGAATTCTATGTATTAACATGACCAAATTATAAGCCTTTGGGAGCATCTTTTTTTTAGGTAAAGGCGGGGGAAGAGTTTTTTTCTAGCTTGCGGTAAAACCATGCAGTGCACGGAGGAGTATTCGACGTTTGTCGTCCATTTGTTCGAAAAGTATTGGACGTATCGATTTCCTGTATGAACCATGATAAAGATCAGTGAATTCTACGTATGTACAGGACATGACAATGTAATATCGCTGATGAAAAGTCGTTGTTACGTAGGCGGGAATATAACTGCGTGTGTGTGTGTGTGTGTGTGTGTGTATGTGTGTGTGTGTGTGTGTGTGTGTGTGTGTGTGTGTGTGTTTGTGTATGTAATGTTGCTGACGAGTATGGGAATGGGGTAAGATTCACAAGAGTACGATCACTTCTCTGTCATAAATGAACTGAGATTCACTCATCAGAAGGGCAAAGACCCTATCACTAAGAGAATACAGGATTGCCAAAACTAGAAAATTCAGAACAATGAAGTTTGTGAACGCAAGAGCTACAGCATATCGTGTTCTTGTGTTCCCGAACTTATTTCTTCGGAATTCTTTTACTCTCTGGCATCGGTTATCCTGTCATTCTCTTACTAAATATAGCTGTTCTGTTTATTTATCCCCATATTCACCTTCATTCACCTCACTGTGAAAAATTCTTTGACTATCTTTCTTCTAAGATGTAACACATCCTATCAATTTCTCATTTCTCTGAAATCTCCATTCTAGGTGTTTTCAATTATCGCCACCATCTTTGGCTCTCCTCAGTTTTCGATGATCCAGCTGGTGAACAAGCCTACATCTTTTCCATCCTTCATGACCTAGAAAAGCTTGTACAGTACCCTTCCCGTATCCCTGACTGCCTTGTAGAGAATTCCAACATGCTTGACTTTTTCCATACAACTACTTGTTCTGCTCATGCAGTTAATCTTATCTCTTTCATATGGCTCCTCTGATTACAACCGTCTCACCTTAACCTGTCCTATTGCTCCAGTAAAGTCTGTGGACCCTCCATGGAATTTTGGAGCTGCTTGTTGCTAAGCCCTCAGGCAGTAGTTCTCTGATTTTCCTGGGAATTATTTTTTTTTCCAAGGTAGAGTACCGTCTGGGTGTGTCTCGCGCATTTCGGAGGTTATTATCTCGATCATGGAACCACACATTCCTTTTGTTTTCTCCTGGGACTAATGAAAAAAAAAAAATAAATAAAAAATAAAAAAAATTGGTTAAATCTTGCTTGTCCTAATGCTATCCACAACAAGGAGAGGGCCTTCAAAATGTAGCAGACCCAATCAACATCTGGATCTCATCTCTATATTCCTTCCGTGAATCGTGCTAACAGCGTCATTCGCACTGCTAATAATAATTTCATTCGTATTAAATGCTTTGAACTCTCCAACTCTAATTCTTCCCGCTCCTTCTGGCACCTTGACAAAAAAACTTTCCAACAACTTAACGTCACCGTCCTTCCCCCTTCTTTTCCGTTCTGATGACTCTGTAGCTGTTTTTTCTACGAATTAAACAGAACTCTTCGCTCAGACTTGCTCCTCCAATTCCACCTTAAATTCCAATGCTGTTCCTATATTGCAGGTACTTCCCCCTCTCTGACTTCCTTATGGCTGACATTGAAATTTCTTCAATGATGAGTTTTCTGCCATCACTGACCTTAATGTTGGGAAGGCATATGGGCCTGATTGAGTCCCTCCTGTTGTCCTCAGGAACTGTTTTCCTGAGCTTACACCCTGCCTAAGCAAACTCTGTCCCCTTTGTCCGTCAGTTTGCACCAATCCTTCTTGAGGAAGTTTGCTTTCATTCAGCCTGTTTCAAAGAAGGATGACCATTCCCAGTCATCCAACTGTCGTCCAATAGATTTAACAACCTGTATTTCAAAAGGTTTTTAATATATTCTTTAAAAAATAAAGCACCTTTCCTATCAAATCTTACATTGCGACAGTCAGTATGGCCTCTGCCATGGACGTTCCACTGGCGATCTTCTCACCTTCCTTTCAGATTCCTGGTCCTCCTTTCCAGACTTTGGCGAAAGCTTTGCCACAGTGCTTGGCATCTCAAGGGCTTTTGATTAAGTGTAGCATAAAACTTTCATTTCCAAACTGCCCTCTTACTGTTTCCGTCCTGTTACCTGTGCCTTCATCTCTAGCTTTCTGGTTGTTATAATTATCACTGCTGATATGAGTGGCCACAATTCTTCTTCTAGGGCTTTAAATAGTTGTGTTCTCCAGGGCTATGCCTGTCACCAACTCTCTTCCTTCTATTCATCACTAACCTCCTAAGGTGTAAATCAAACTCTATTCACTCATTCGCTGATGATTCCATCTTTCATCTTTCCATCCACTTCCTGCAGCGTCCATCTCAGCAATTACTTCAACAAACAGGGGATGAGGCTATGGCACACCTAATGTCTGACTTGGCTCACATTTCTGATTGGGGTAATAATAATCTTGTCTCTTTTAATGCATCAAAAATTCAGTTCTTACATCTTTCAACTCGCTAGAATCCACCAGAGGACTATCTTCAAATTTTTAATATTACCCAACTCAATCCTGCATCCTCTTTAAATGTACTTGGGGTTTCATTTTCTTGGGATATATCTTGGAAAAATCATATTACCTCTCTTGTGATATCTGCTTCCAAGAGAATATGTGTGCTAAGCCGTCTCCGTGTTTTTACCTCTGCACTGTTACTGACTCTATACAGTGGTTTTATTTGCCCTGTGTAGTGTACAGTTCTCATGTGTAGGGAAGCTCCCCACATACAGCTCTTCTCAACAAGCTAGAGTCAAAGGCTTTTCGTCTCATTAACTCCTTCTCTTACTGACAACCTTCAACCTCTGTCTCTTTGCCGCACTGTTCCATTTTTATCTCTTTTTTATCACTTTGTCAATGGTCATTGCTCCTCTGAGCTGTCTGCATGCATCCTTCCACCACTGCGGCAGTCAGGTAGTACCCGCCTAGCAGGAAACTCATCCCTGTTCTGTCCACCTCTCAAATATAAGAATTAACCGTTACTCCCAGTCCTTCATGCATGCAACAGATCAGCTCTGGAACGGTCTTCTTCTGTCAGTATTTCCTACTGCTTATGACCTCCAGTCCTTTAAACGCAGTGTGTACAGGTATCTCGAAATACCTGATCTTGGATTTGACTCTCTTGCATCTTGTTGATATTTTTTTCTTGGTGAGAACAATTTGCACGGTTCTAGCCTTTGGTTCCATCTTCTTTGTATATAAAAAGAAATGAAAAACCTTACCAGATTTACGGTAAAATCACGTAACAACAAGAATAAACTGAAAACTACAGTTCTTGGGTTCAAAAGCTTAAAGAGGGTCCTGGTTTTTACTTCTACAGCAGATAATCATTTTTTTTTCCGAAAACAGACAGTTCTTCCACAGATGTCTTTATTTCTTCCTTGTAGTCTCTTAACACAGATGCGGCACAAAGTATTTTTACTGCAAATATTATTCATATTTTAATCGTACAATATAAATTTTAACTATACCAGCACTTTACTTTTTTCTTTGCCGCCTATGCGTGGCCTTGTATGTAGATTAAGAAAGTTAAAGTCGGACTGTAGTATCAAGTTTGGGCAATAACATATTTCCGGGAGTCGCGGTTGTATGATCGGAAGCATACTCGACCTGCAGCCGAGACCCTCTGGTTTAAATTCCTGGTGAGCCTACAGACTTTAGGGTAAGGTTTCGTTTATCGACCAGTTTGCACATGGAAACGAAAAAGAAACCTGGATTATAAATGTGACAGTTGTGCCTCGTTGTCAGTGGAAAGACTGAGTCTTTGCGATGACTTATGTATAATCCATGGGCATTAATCTAGGCCTTCTTCATCTCGTATTACTACACAATAGTTGCATTTAGTCTTCCAGCAAGTAGACAATAATATTCAGAGAGGACAGTCACGGCGAGCCCCGAACTTTTATTTTTAACACTGACCTTGACCTTTGATCGATATTCATCGAAATCGAGGCAATTCTTCCCTTCTATAAACACAACATGTAGGCCAAATTTGACGAAAGAATAGTGGATCATTGCATTCACGAGCCAGCGCCACGCTGTCCAGAACTTTGAACTTGACTCGTGGCCTTGACCTTGCATAGATATATATGCACCAGAATCAAGCCACATCTCTCAGACCCATACACAGTCAGCGTGGCATTTATATCGAATTCAAATAAGCACTCATGAGGTATTTGGGTACCATAAATACATACACAGACACGTGTATACACAGAAACGGACCCGATCACAACACATACGCCTTAGACATCGCTAATAATGTAGTCCACTGAAACCTTAATGACCAATGAGCTCACAGACAACACATCATTTGCACCAAAGGGAACAAGTCTCGCACTATAAATCATCAAACAAATGGTAAGTTATCCTCAATAGTTTGAATATGCATTGTTTACTTCATTCCAGTTTCCTGCATAAGGTTATATCAAATTTACGAGACTTTTCAAAGCAGATCACGTTACGTTTACTTTTCTCTTACCCCTTCGTTACAAAGGATCTCCACCAGATTAATGAAATTAATAATCTATAAACACGAACAATAATATAGCAAATACATAATTAAACTGATGGGTTAAGATGTGATTTCTTTCAAAATAAATATTTGCCTCTGTACCATTTCAGTATGATTACCTGCTCTAGGTACGTCATGACGATTTACCTGAGTTTCGGAAAGACCTTTAATAGAGTTTCTTTTCTCTCTTTTCTGTGGGTAGTCTCTCTGTAGCTAAATAAAATCATGTAGGCATCATGTGAATAAAATACTAAAAGGCGTCATCGTAGTGAGTGGGTTATGGTGACAAAAACGTAATAAAGGCAGAGACACACATGGAAAGACAATTTATACCTAACTCTCATAACCCTCTGGCCTCGGTGACGTGTTTCAGATTCTGCTCTGTCTGCTGCTACCCACTTGATGAAGTGCTGCCTACTTCCTTCACATTTATCATTCTTTTTTCCGTGTCTGCCATCGTCCCTTCCTATTTCTCCCATATTTCCTGTCACTTTTTATTACTCTTCTTTCCTTTTCAAGTGGCTTTACATTGCGTGACACGACTAATGGTTTCCCGTAAACCTGGAAGACATTTACAAGGCTGTGTGGTAACCATTTAACTAACCCATACGTGTTCCCTACGTGTCGATATATAGGTTGGAGGAGAGTTAGTGTCCCTCCCTGTCAAATAACTCAAAGACAAACGGCCACCCCTTAAGGGATTATGGCGTCAGGCTATAGATACAAAACTTCTCTTCTACTCGGGTGCTATCCTAAACTGAAATAAATAATCTTACGGTAGGATAAAAAAAAAAAAAAAAACTATTAAACTACAGTATGTCACTTGATTATGATGACGTCTTTTTGATAAAGCAATCTTGCTGTTCAGGCTATTATATCCAGCTTAAGATATAGCCCTTAATAGCGAATGAGTTTACAGAGGCAATATTTTGTAACTGTACTCCTAAAAAGACTCGATTAAATTAAATTAAATCGTGCAGAGGCAGCAGACATACAGTATGATAAAAGACGCATCCATATCAGTGAGGTGAACCATTTCAGTCCGATGGTGTATCATTACAGTCTTGCTACCTCTAAATGTTTTAGTAATGTTTGTGAGAGACTTTTCGACTTGCAGGAATACATGCAGGATTCAGCTTAACTATATTTTCACTAGGGGAGCATTTCCTTAAAATCAATAAATCATCTGATGGCTGCAAATATAATACACACATCATTTACCTGAATGAGTTGAAAGATACTATATATGTATTGAAGGAGTAGACTGTAGCACCAGTCGAGCAAGGCAGTATTCCCAAGATGGATGGAAAGCTGATGACAGGGAGAGCTGGAGCTCCCGTTTCATCAGACCTGGGGACTAGTTCCTGACCATCCCCCTTTGCTGAACTTTTTCAGTGTTTCAGTAACACAGAGAGTAGGCCAGCATGCTCTCCATTACAAGTTTCTTTAACTGTGCAAAGTACATGCACATTGCACACTACACTTCATTTTCAAAAACAATAGTAAAAAGAAAATATGGCGTTTAATAACTAAGCCTCGGAGTCCCGGGGGGGGGGGGCACGAGTGTCCCCCCCATCCGCCCCTCTTCCGGTGACGACACGGCGAGCTGCCTGGAACAAGTTACTATCTGACTCATTTCCTCATTTCTGCAACATTCGCAGCCTTTCCTCTAACTTTCCATCTGTTGAACACCACCTTTCCTCCTCTAAACCTCGCCTTCTTTTCGTAACTGAGACTCAGCTGTCTGAGGCAACTGATAGCAAACCCTTCTCTGTATCCTCCTACTTTCTCTATACTCATGTCAAAGCCATAGGTGGCTGTTGTGTATATTCATGCAATGACTAATCTTGCTTTCTTGTTCCTGAACTTGATTCTTCTGAATTCTCTACTCTGTGGCTTTGGCTTTCCTGTCATTCTCTGACTAAATATATCTGTGCTGTTTACTTCTCCCCTAATCCTACTGACTGAAAAATTCTTTGAATACCTTACTTCTACGATGGAACACATCCTATCCATTTCTCCTTTCTCTGAAATCTCCATTCTAGGAGATTTCAATGTTCACCACCACCTTTGGCTCTCCCCTTTTTTCACTGATCCATCTGGTGAACAAACCTACATCTTTTCTATCCCAAATGACCTAGTGCAGCTTGTACAGCACCCTACTCATACCCCTGACTGCCTTGGAGAGAGTTCCAACATACTCGACCTCTTCCGTACAACTAATTCTTCTGCTTATGCTGTTAATCTTTCTTCTCCGTTGGGTTCCTCCGATCACAACAGTGTTACCTCAACCTGTCCTATTCCTCCAATATGGCCTGTGAACCCTTAAAAGAAACGTTAGATGTGGCACCTTTAAGCTGCTGACTGGGAGGCCCCCAGGCAGTAATTCTTTTATTTTCCCTGGAATGATCATTGTTTCCATAGCCGAGAGCCATCTGAGCATGCCATGCGCATTACAGAGGCTATTCTCTGGGGCAGGGAAGCATACATTCCTTTCTCAAATCCTTTGACTAATGCAAAACAGCCTTGGTTTAATCACGTTTGTTCTAATGCTGTCCACAACAAGGAGAGGGCCTATAAAAGGTACCGGAGCCAACCCACATGAATCACATCTATTTTATGTTTCTGCCTGCAATCGTGCTGTCTGTTCTTCGCTCTGCTAAAAATTCTTTCAGCCACATTAATTTCTCTCAACTCTCCAACTTGAATGCTTCACGCTCCTTCTGGCACCTTGCCAAAACCCTTTCTGACAACTTTACCTAGTCATCCCTCCCTCCTCTTTTCTACTCCTATTGCTCTGTAGATATTTCTTCTACTGATATAGCAGATCTCTTCACTCAGACTTTCTCCGTTTCCACCGCAGACGATTTTGGTGCTGTTCCTCCATCACTTCCCCTCTCTGACTTGTTCATGGCTGCCATGAAAATTTCTTCAGCTGATGTATTTTCTGCCACCACTGGCCTCAATTCTAACAAAGCATATGGACCTGATGGGGTTCCTCTTGTTTTCCTCAAGAACTGTGCTTCTGTGCTTACACCCTGCTAAGGTAAACTCTTTCGCCTTTGTCTATCAACTTGTACCTATCCCTCTTGCTGAAAGTTTGTTCTCATTCAGCCAGTCCCAAAGAAGGGTGACCATTCCCAACCCTCTAACTATCGCCTTTGCACTTGGCATCTCAAAGGCTCTTGATCGAGTCTGGCATAAATCTTTAACCCCTAAAGTACTAACAGGATCAATCGATCTTTTTCAGGATTGCGCTAGGTGACGAATGTTATCGATAAAGGAACCTTTGTAAAAAACTGCGGACACTAGGCTTTGGCCGGATTCTGACGTATATCGATGCAAACCAATGAGAACTAAGTCCAGAGTAGGAAGGGGGGAGGATCCGGGCCCCTTCCCAAGGAGGGGGAGTGATTCCCCCACCTTACTCTTGCCATCTTCCTCTACCCCAATACCTTTGTTCCCTCTCCCCCTCCCTGGCCTCTGACCGCCTCGTGCTCTCTCCCTCCCCATCCCTCACCATACTCCATCACGCCACCGTGGTTCCCCCCCTTTTCCCCTCTCCTTGTCTCCCTGGGGAGGGTTATATTCCCCCTACCCACCCTCCACACCCCTGTTAATTCCCTCTCTACCTGCCCTCTTTGTCTTGTGGTGTATGTCTCGCACCTCTGTACCCCCGTATCACCCCTCCAGGCCTCGTCCCAACCCCACTCCCACCCCCCACTCCCTGTAGTATGCAGTCAGCTTACATGCCAACCCCCCCCCCCGTTGAACCCACACTCGTCACTTGTAGGTGAATCCAAAGTCCTGGTTGATTTTACAGTTATTTATTTATACACGTTAACCACAGATCCTACCTCCACCACGCTTGCCCTGTCTCTGAAGGAGGAAAGTCGGAGCGATCCTCTTGAAAAGACTATGTAAGCAGAATCTGAACTAGGCCAGACCTTAGGTAAGGGATTCAGGTCACGTACCCCCTACTTAGAACACTTATAGACCACTGGTACAAGTAAAGCAGACAACATACTTACATACTACTGAATTACAAGTGGCTAAAATTTTTTCATCCGCTATGGAAAAATTGTCTCTTGACAATTGGGTGAATATTACGTAGGTAGTTTCGGTACACAGAGGGTGGAGGCATCAGTGAATAATATGGTAAGAGTGTAATTGGACAGATAACATAGTTGTCTTCTGACTACATGGGAGTATAATAATGAAAGGGGTAGTATATTGTAATGCAAGCAGTTGGATCCAATAAGGAAGGAAATATATTTAAGTACATGGCCATGATAATAATGCAATGAAAGTGATAACTATTAATAAATGTAAAATGAGAATAATGGATTATAATGTTATAAGTAATGACTTAACAAGGCATTTAGTATGTGACAAGTATAGTAATTTTAGAAATACATAGTGTATAATTCTGCACAAGTTCACAGATGAAGTTCTGTATATATATAGGGTAAGCATTGATAATTATAATTATATGTTTTATAAGGAACATGTAGCAGCTGAATGTACTATAGTTTATCTCACATAGAAAGGCACTGTTTATGAGAGTGATGGTCTTTAAATATTTAGAATTTTCCATACATTGATTTTCTTTTCCTTATTTCTGTTATATCAGTCTTTATGTTATTGAATCACTGTTCAGTGTTTATGTCTATATTATCATATTATTGTTTCATTTAGAACAATTTTCAGTTATCCACAGGTATCTTTCCTTCAGTATCTAGTTAAATGATCTTCACATCTTCAGCAGTTATAATGAGTGTCACTGAGAACTACCAGTTTCCAGATCTCGTGGTTGTCGCACTAATCTTGTTGCAACACGGATCTCGTGAAGTTTTTGTGCATTTGCTTGACACAGCATTAAAAGATACATATAGTAAAAAAAAAATCCAATGAGACAAATTACCACCGGGGGAAACACAAAGACTGGATGTACCAATGAATGGTTAAGGGCTGAAGAAAACTGGTTCATAACAAAATCACTCTGCTTTAGAAAATCCAGCATGCGTAGGTTGTCTGATGTGATGGAAAGATTGTCAGGTAATATTAACCCGCGGCGTCCCGTTGACGTACTTCCACGTCCTCACGTTATGTCACAGCCAATCCCGTCAACGTACTTCAACGTCCTGCAACTGCAAGGTTCATAATTTCCACAATTTTCAAAATTCGCGCGAGATTTTCGATTCGCCCACGTACCCAAGCCTCCCCTACCTGCCGCCAGGCAGGCAGCGTCCTAGACCCCGCATGACCTGTGCTCGCCCTTGTCTCGGTCACTCACCTGCTAGCAGTGACCTAGGTCAGACATGGCGCGGAAAGGTCTCTCAGACGAGGAAATTGCATCCGCCCTGGAAGCCTTCACTGGAGATAGTCGTTCTCCACTCGACGATGATGTGGTAGATCGTGATTACGTCCAGCCAGAGGAAGAAATAAGTAGCAGTGATGAGGAGGTCCCTTCGCCCCGAAAAACGCGGTATGTGACATACCGTAAGGCAAGGGAAGGCCAGCCTGCTCCCCAACCACGTGCACGGCTATCTCTCCATCCCGAATCTGATGAGGACGAGGATGAGGACGATGAGGATGACGGCGGCTTAGGAAGTGATATCGCCGTGTGGTTGGGAAAAGAAAAAATATCACCACGAGGATCAGAAGGTGGGGCGAGAAGACATATAAGGTATGGTGAAAGTCTTTTGTCTGGGGAAGTGGAAAGTGGTGTGGTGGGATTGTTGGGTGAAAGGGAAAGTGTTGTGGCGGCAGCGCGGGGTGAAAGTGAGAGTGGTGTGGGGGTAGTGCGGGGTGAAGGGACAAGTGGTGTGAGGGAGGCAGCACGAGCACGTGGTGCACGTAGGCCTAGGGGAGAGGAGGTGGAGCCACTCCCCAGCACTTCTTTTGCCCCAGAATATTCCCAAACTTCCTCCCCACAGCCCCAGGATGTGGGGAACGGAAAGAAACGGAAGGGAAAGGGTAAAGGAAAAGGGAGAGGGAAGAGAAGTGCGAGTGATGAGAGGCGCCGCTCTCCACCTCCCCAACCTCCCCCACCACCCTCACCTCCCCACCCTGACGAAGGGGACGATGGGGACGTGGCTGGAGACTGTGGTGTCACGTGGAACTGGGAAGATGGGAGTAATTTTACTCCCATCATTCACCCTTTCACTGAGGAGTGGCGGTCTGGTTGCACGGCTCCAGGTGTGCATGCAGGTTCGTCTAGGGTGGATTTTTTCCACTTGTTCTTTGGTGAGGCGTTTGTGGGGCGCATAGTTGAACAGACTAATATCTTTTCACAATCACAGCGCCGTGAAAGTGAACGTTTGGGAACCACGAGCAGGATTCCCAACAGTATGACTATCCCGTTACAATTTCAGAGATGTTCCTATTTTTGGCCCTGGTTCTCTTGATGGGTGTGGTAAGGAAAAACCAAATTCCTGCCTACTGGACAACTGACCCAATCATCCTCACACCTTTCTTTGGAAAGGTGATGAGTCGTAACCGATTTCAGTATATTCTCGGCCGCCTCCACTTTTTTGATGCAGAAGATCCAGCCAATGCAAATAACACTGATAAAATGAGGAGAATTAGGCTGGTATTTGATCATTTACGGGAAATGTTCCGCTCCTCATTTTATCCCTACAGAGACCTCGTCATAGACGAGAGTCTTGTGTTGTGGAGAGCCAATATTTCCTTTAGGCAGTACATACCCAGCAAGAGACACCGTTTCGGGTTCAAGATCTTTGTTATGTGTGACTGTAAGACTGGTTATGTGCAAGACATAGTCTTGTACACGGGCGCACAGACAGATATAACAGAAGATCGGAGTATAGGACTCTCTGGGGCCGTGGTGAAGACAATGATAGAAGAGTACCTTCATCGTGGTCATGTGTTGTACCTGGACAACTGGTACACTAGCCCTCTTCTCGCTAGGTTCCTCCACCAACATGACACCGGAGTCTGAGGTACAGTCAAGAGAAACCGTCGCCATATGGTCAAGATAGGGAGGAAACTTGACAAGAACGAGGTGGTTTTCTTCCAGGAAAATAACATCCTTGCCACCCTGTGGAACCACAACAGGGAAGTTTGCCTCCTATCAACTGTTCACAGCCCCCTGATGCACCACACAGACTCCGTGGATCACCGTAGCGAGAGGAGGCGCAACGTATGGAAACCCGAGTCTGTACTGGACTATAATCTGAACATGAGGCAAGTTGATCAGTCAGACTCGATGATTTCAAGTGTTGACTGTGCCAGGACCACGATGAAGTAGTACAAGAAACTCTTTTTCCACTTGCTCGACATCACGATCCTGAACGCCCACTACCTGCATGCAATGACCACCGGAGTATCCGAGATCTTTGAGGGGTTTGTGAGGGAGCTGGCACGTGAAATAATTGCCAAGCATGCCCAGGACAGACCCACACACCGCACCCGCACCCCCATGGCTGCTCAGACTCCCCTACGTCTTGCAGGACGCCACTATCCCAGTGCAATCCCTTCTGACCCAAACCGTCGTAAACCCCAGAGTCGCTGCCATGTATGTAAGCACTCGACAGTCAGACCATCCACTCAGAGAAAAGACTCAAGGTACGAGTGTGTCGAGTGCAATGTTGCGTTGTGCCTTCAGCCTTGTTTCAAGGAGTATCATAATTTCCTACACTACTGAAACTGTGTGGGAAGGCGAAATGACGCTCATTATAATGGTAAGGCCAGTCAGTAGGTGCTAAGTCAACTATTAAGTTGAAACGGGTGTTATGTTTTCAGAAAAGTAATGTATAAGTTGAGAATTAGTGTAAGTTGAAAGAATTGATATCAAAACTACACCCACTGTGTAAATCTGCGAAAATATGACGCTCAGTATAACACTCTGGTCAGTAAATATGTGATAGCAAGGAAATAAAGTGGAAACGGGTGTAATGTTAGCATGAATAAAACATATAAGTTGAACAATAGTGTAAGTTGTAATATTTGATGTCACGAGTACACCCACATTCTGGTCAGTAAGTATGTGATAGGAATTTTATAAAGTGGAATTTGTTGTAATGTTAGTAGTAAGGTATTTTATAAGTTGAATACTAGTGTAAGATGAAACAAATGATATCGCGATAACACTCCCTGTGTAAATACGCGCTAATATGACGCTCAGTTCCATCATAAGTTCTGAAATTATGTGATGTCAATTATATCAAGTGTAAACATGTGCAATATTAGTGGAGAATTATTATATAAGTACAAAAATAGGTTGTAAGTTGAAATAGTTGTTATAGCGACTTCACCGTGTGTGTTATTATGCGCTATTTTTACGCTATATATTTACGTAAGGCCTGAAATAATCTCAAAACAGTTCTATAAAGTTGAAAAGTGTATAATAATATTAGAAAAGTATTATGTAAGAAGAAAAAACACAATACGAGTTGAAACAACAGTCACAGCGAGTTCACTCACTACGTAAATAAGCGCTAACATTACGCTAAATGTTATCAAAAGGCCTGTGAATACGTAAAAACAGTTCAATAAAATGTAAAATGGTATAATGTTATTGTAGAAGTATTATGTAAGTAAAAAAAAATGATATGTATCATGATTTTAGAATGTTAGCGATTCATCGTGACCAAGTTGCCTGATTTCGCTCGTTTCACACGATGGTACAATGCTTATTTCTGTTCTATTTTTGTATAAAATCCAATATACTCTTTTATCACATGTTTTTATGTTTGTAATAAATACATATCTACTTACTTTCATTGGTTTCCCAGACTTATAATACCATAGAAAACGTTAGAGGCTCAGACCGCCTATGGAGAACACGGGGCCAGGTGGGACCAAGGCATACCTGGTTAGGGTAATTATGGACCCCGGGGAACAATTTCTTTGCCACTGACCATTGTTTCTGACCAAAAGCGAAAGTTTTAGCAAAAAAAAAAAAAAAAAAGGGTCAAAAAATGGTCGGGATTGGGGGGTACCAGTGGTCAAAAAGTGGTCGGGACGGGGCGGGTTAATGGGTTTGAAGATTTCATATTTGTTGGAACGAAGTGCAAAGTGATAATGTGTAGCATGGGCGACTACAGACTCTGATTTTCCCATATAATAATCAGGGGCCTTGTACAAACCAGTTGCAGATACTAAGCGAACAGGAATTCCAGGACAAATAAGACTGACAGGAGTTGATACCCTAAAGAAGAAATAGCGGATGTGGTTCAGACGAACATGGTGCACTTGGAACTTGGGGGCTGGAACAAAGGAACAGACAGATTTTACCAAGAAATTACGGACTAAGGCAGATTCGCAAGGAGCAACGCTGCTAGGAAAGATTGTTAGGAGGTATGCAGCACAAACACGTGCGTTAGGGATGTAAGAAAAGCACACATGTCGAGGTCACTGGAGGATGTGAAAGCAATAGAGATATGATCATGTGAGAGAAGGAAGTACCCCGAAGAAACAGAGGCCTGTACTAGGGAATTATTGTACCAGAAAGGAAAGGGCATTATATGAAAGAGATCGAATGTGATAGAAGAACGAAGAGTTATATGAACAACAATTTCATTAGTAAGGAGCATGGCCTCAAGTATTGGGTAGTAGTATTCTAAGAAGGAAAATGAAATCACTGGGGATAAATCGAAAGTGGAGTGAGCCCATTCCAATGTAGAGAGGAGGTCAGAGATAGGCACTAAATCTACAGTGACACGACCATCTACAGCATTTACTAGAATACGAACTAAGATACTTGGGAGACAAGAATGTCCAGAGAAAGCTGTAGGTTGTCTATGTGGAGTTTTACATACAAAAGTTCTTATATAATATTGATTTTTGATATTTCAATTGATAGAATTCCTGTGAAGTTGTTCAATGTGTGCGTGACATCATTTAAATGGTTTGTGATCATCTGTAGCATAGAATGTTGAACATTAATTACCCTGTTTTGAGATTCTATGGCATTGGCTAATTCAACCAGGTCAGATTTAAATCCAGAAAGGTCACGGGATGTTGCTACACCAAATAATCCAATTAGAATTTCTCCTCCAAGATCAAAGAGTCCACGTTTCACTCGTGAACTACCTACGGGTGTTTGCTTAGGGAAAGTGTCTTGTAGATGAGAGAACTGAAGCCTTGTGTAATCCATCTTCCAGATATGGGTAGGTAAAATGGGTACCAAAACGCATCCTTTGGATGTTGTTTGTGGATAGCAGACCGAAGGGCCTGTAACTCAACTAGCTGGTGTGCAAAATCAGGCAGGGCGATGGCCACGGCAGCCTGCGGCTCTAGGTTGTAGCGCAAAAAGACTACATCTTTCACCACCATTACCTCGCCTTTCGTGCCAACCAAGGCCCCGGGCCGTACGACACCATCATCCTCACCCAATCCAGACCCGACCAGAGTGAGCACTGCCAGCACGTAGACCCACAACATCTTTCCTGTAAAATAAGTTGAAATTAGAGGCAATGCTTATGAAGATTATTATGATGAGGGTGTGGGATGATAATGTTATGTCAGAGACTTGGTGGCAGAACACGACTTTGCACGATAGTTGTTAATAGCAGGGGAATGTGGGGTCATTCTAGAAGGAAAGTCTGAAGAAGTGTCAAAGGAAGGACTGGAAGAAGAAGCATCTCCTTGTTGAGAAGAAGATGAGGCTTCTTCTAGTGACTGTTCCAATACTATGCCCCTCGATGCACGTTTGAGATCATCGGCATGCACTCTTGTGGTCTCTGCTTTAGACAGATCATGGAATAAAAATATATTGCCCTTACGAGAGATGACACAAAAAGGACCCGAGATTTTACTACCTAGTTTTGATTCTCGCTTATGATCTAGCACAAGAACTAAGTCACCTACTTGGATGGTAACATCAGAGGCAGCTGCGTGTTGCTTACATACCATTTCTGCATATGTGAGGGCCAGATTATCCTGAACATACTTATGAATTTTCTGAAAATTTGACAGGTGAACCCTGACTTAGTCATCGTGATTGTAGATCGGATCAGGTTTGGATTGCAATAAGGACAAAATTAGTCTCTTGTCAAAGCCATGGAATGGTGTTTCACCAACTGACTTATTGATGGATGCATTAATTGATGCAGCTACCTGGGGGATCCATTCGTCCCAAGTGGAACTCTGATCTCCCACCATGTGATGCAGACTCTCCAATATCTTCCTATTCTGGCACTCTACGAGGCCATTCAAGGCTGGATGATGGGCAGCTTTATTGCATTTCCTAATTCTGTATCGAATGCAAATTTCTTCCAGCACGGAATTGTTGAACTCTGACCTGTTATCAGTTAGAATGACTTCCGGGGTTGTGAAAGGGCAAATGACTGAATTAACAAAAGCAAGGGCTACTGCATTAGCAGATTTGTCACGTAAGGGAGCCAATATGATGAATCTGGAGAAATGATCGACTACTACTAATACTGTAGAAGTGTAGATAGATGAAGCCAGATTCTGTACGGGGCATCTTCAAAAGATCATGGGAGACAGTTTGCCAAGGCCTTGACAGTACTGGGTACTGCAATATAGGAGCAGGTTGACTGGTTGTTCCTTTATAACGAGCACACGATAAACATGCATCACAGTGCGCGTCTAAACCCTTTCACATAATGGGCCAGTAATATGAAAGACGTGCTTGTCGTAAGCTTCTGTCTTTACCAGAGTGTGACACGTGAGGGGTGTCATGGATTAAATGAAGAGCAGCAGGGTTCAAGTCTGTTGGAATGACTAGTTGCTTAACTTCACGACGAGGCACATTGTAATTATTTGTTGAGGAAGAAATAAGATGCAGGGACTGGTAACTTGGGCAAGGAAGAATCATCACCCAACTCAAGAAAGTATATGACCTGAGACCATGGAGGATCAAAACTCCGGAACCCATGGAGTGTGTCATAACTGAACGCCAAATTTACGTCACAACCAGTCGAGACTGTGGATACATGCCAAGAGTGAGCATCGGCTATGATATTTGACTTCCCTGGAACCTATTCAAATGTTGGATTATGGTAATTAACAGTGACTGCCCAATGTGCAAGTCGATCAGTAAGATTACGTCCCTGAAATAGGTCACACAGGGGAAGATGGTCTTTTTGGATGTGAACAGGGTAACCGTAGATGACGTCACGGAAATGTTTCAGAGACCAGACCACAGCTAGGTCTTCCTAGTGAGTTACACTGTAATTCTTTTCTGCGGAGTTTAACATACGGCTGGCATAGGCAATGACACGTTTCTTTCCTTCGGAGTCATTAGCATGAGAACGACACCGAGGCCCACTCCAGAAGCATCGGTATAGAGAAGAATTGGTTTTGAATAAGCAAGGAAAACCAAAACTTGGGCTTGTGATGAAACGACGATGGTAGCCACTATGGACAAGAAAACTGAGTACTGCATCTGTGTTGGTGGCAGTAGGGAAGTTCGTTACCGCACTGACCTTGTCATCTGATTTATGGATTTATAAAGCTTAGGTAACCCAGCAAATCTCCAAAATTGTCTAGTGTAAGCATAAGCTGCCCATCAACTTTGTTTACCCATTGAGTACGAGTATCACGCAACAACTGGTGCATCTCAGAACTCATAGCTTTCATCGCAGCAGCTGCCTCAATTACTTTTGCATCTTTTATTGGTATTTTCATATCCTCCTCCATTTGTTTGAGGAGATTAGTTAAACCAATGAGAGATACGAAATTGGAATGTTTACAACAGAGCTGAATTAACTGTTGGCGGAATGCATCGAATGTTGGACAATCCTCGAAGTATCCCGCACAAAATGCAGCTCCTATTAGTGACCCGTTTTGGTGTAACTGACCCATAAGTTGTGATTTGCTGATTGTGAATGCCTGTTTCGACCTGTCTGAGGAAGTCGTAGATTGAGACAGAACTATCCCCTCCCATGAAGTTTGGGCAGTTAGCATCGTCCAAATATATGGACTGTGGAGGGGGGGCCTGATTCGCCATCGTAGGAAGAGTGTGAGGTTGAGAAAGTTTGGAAGTAGTCACTGTACTAAGTTGAGATGGTGCGAGGGAAGAGACTGTTGTATTGGCAGTGGTGTGTGTTGCGGTTGGTGGTAGCATATTTGTAGTAGAAGGTAAGGACAGAGGCTTTGGTGAAGGTTGTGGGAATTCTAAAGAATCAGTTGAGGAAGATGGTAGGGTATCTGGTGTCAATTTATCTGCATTAGCAACAGCAGTGGTAGGTTTGTATTGGTGGTACTTTGGTGTGGTAGGAGTAGTAACAGTATCAATTGAAGTAGTCAGAGGAGTTGCTTGTGTCTTGTGTAATGAGCCGGATAGTGAAAGGTCTAAGGGCAAGAGATATTAGGTGGACTACCCGATCACTACACAGGATGATAGAAAACTCGAAGAAACTTAAGGTCTTATTAATAATTTAAACACATATTTACACAAAAACTTAACACTAGTTAACACGGTTCGCCCAGGGAGGTCGTCTTAGATAAACAAGGTCGACCACCCAGAGGACAAACCGTTGACACAAATTAATGTATAAAAAAAACAAAGTAGCTTTCCAATCACCCGAAGTGAGCATTGATTAAACAATTCCGTCAGTGAATCCACTTGTAAATAGCGTAAATGACACCAATAAAATACCCAGCGAGTATCAGTCACAACAAAAAAAAAAAAAGTGTAAACTTTAAATGTATAGGTAGGTGTAGGTGAAAAAGGTGGTTTAATATTGTGTTCACTCCCTCGTTGATAGTTCTAAGTACTCACGAGACCTTGCACCCAGAGTCCCTCAGGAGAGTGTCGAGCCTTGGCTGCTTGGTTGAGACTGACTCTAGAGTGAATGAGAAGGTCCCACAACACCTCGTCTAACTCAGTCAGAAAGGGAGGCTCGGAGCATTGGCACCTGTGTTCGACTGTGTTGGAGCCTTGATCGTCGATGATTTCCCGAGAAGTGGTGAATGAGGCGAGGGCCATGATACCTCCCTCCTTAAGACGACGTAACTGGGTGGAGTCGGAGAGAAGACGAGGCCCTCGTTGAAGATTCAGACTGTCAGATGCGAGAGAGGGCGTCAGCAATGCAGTTATGGGATCCTTTGATGTGTGTAATGGTCACATTATAAGGCTGTAGAAATAGGGACCATCTAAGAAGTCTCTGGTTTGTGAACTTGTTGCGTTGTAGGAACGCCAAAGGATTATGGTCCGTATATACCTGCAGTGATTGGTGTCCGGCCAGCAGGTAACACTCAAACTTCCTGATAGCGTTTACGATGGCATATAGCTCCTTTTCTATGGTGCTGTAGTTCTTTTGATGTTTGTCGAACTTTACAGAATGGTAGGCCACCAGATGTAGAATGCCGTTGTTTTCCTGCAGCAAGACTGCACCTGATGCGATGTCACTGGCATCAGTTTGCAAGGCGAATGGCTTTGAGAAGTCTGGGGCTCGTAAGACCGGACCCTGGGCCAGCAGATTCTCGAGTTGGTCAAAGGAGCTTTGGCAGTCCTGCGTCCATTCATACCTCACGCTCCCACCAGTAAGTCTCGTTAATGGGGCAGCAGTCCTCGCAAAGTTGGGGCAGAAACGTCTGTAGAAGCCCGCCATTCCAAGGAAGCGCCGTATCTCCCTTTTGTTAGTGGGCCGTGGGTACTGAAGGACTGCTGCTACATTGGTGGTTTTCGGTCGTATGCAACCATGGCCCACCTGGTGTCCCAAGTAGGTCACTGTAGCACCACCAAACGTAGACTTCTCCAGCTTAACTGTAAGTCTCGCCTCCCGCAGTCTGTGGAGCAGTTCCTTAATCTGGTGGAGGTGTTGCTCCCAGCTGTTTGAAAAGAGAAGGACATCGTCTAAATATACGGACACATGGTCAAGGCCTTGAACTAACTGGTGCATAGCTCGTTGGAAAGTGGCAGGGCAATTTCGCATTCCAAATGGGGCGACCAGATAATGGAAGAGCCCAAAAGGGGTGATAAAGGCAGAGATTTGTTGGGCTCGTTTGGTTAAAGGTATTTGATAGTAACCTTTCAGAAGGTCCACCTTAGTCACATATTTGGACTGTCCCACCTCATCGATGAGATCATCCACTCGTGGCAAGGGGTAGGCATCCGGCACTGTCACAGCGTTCACTCTGCGATAGTCAGTGCAGAAGCATAGTTGTCCACCCTCTTTGGGAACAAGTAGACATGGTGACGCCCACGGGGAGCAGCTGGGAACGGCCAACCCCTGTTCGAGTAGATAATCTACCTCCTTCCTCATCTGCTCACGTTTCTGCGGATGGAGACGGTAAGGAGCCTGGCGGAGAGGAGAAGTTCCTGGGAGTAACTCTACGTCATGAGATAAAAGGGTGCACTGCTTAGGATGGTCACCAAAAACCTCCAAATCTCGTTGAATGATTGAGGTGATGTCATGGGCTTGTGAGGGGGAGAGGTGTGACAAGTACTCATCCAGGTGTTTTAGGATGTAGGAGTTATTTCCTTTGTCTGTAGGTTGAATGTTTAAGTCTGTAAGGTCTGTCGAGATGTTTAAGTCTGTAGGGTCTGTAGTAGTGAACATACAGCAAGAAGTTACATTGTTATCCTTATAATCTGGTGCAGGAGCTTGTCTTTTATAAGACTTTAGTAAGTTAACATGAATCGACTGAGTGGACTTGCGACGATCAGGGGTGTCTATGATGTAATTTGTATCACTCACTTTCTTTAAGATGGTATAAGGACCATGGTACTTCGCTTGCAATGGTGAACCAGGTATGGCAATGAAGGCTAGGACCTGATCACCTTCCTGAAATGCTCTTACTTGACCCTTTTTATCAAAGTTTGTCTTCATGACCTGTTGAGTTTGCTTCAGATTGTTCTGGGCAAAGGTACGGACTTTTGTGAGGGTTGCTTTCAGGTCATCAAGGTATCTAGTAACCGAGACAAGCTTATGGGAGGTAGAATTAAGTAGCTTGTCCTTGACTACTGTTAGAGGTCCTCTCACTTTTCTCCCAAACAAGAGCTCAAATGGAGAAATACCTAGGGACTCATTGGGCGTTTCTCTGATCACAAACAACATAAATGGTAAGGCCTCATCCCATTCCTGGTCCTTTTCATAGCAAAACTTACGTAAGAGTGATTTAAGAGTTTTTTGACATCTTTCTAAAGCTCCTTGTGATTGTGGGTGGTAAGCAGTTGATGGAGTCTGAGTGATACCGAGTTCTGATAGCACCGTTTTAAAGAGATCACTAGTGAAATTTGTGCCTCTATCACTCTGAATTTCCTGCGGTATTCTAAAGGTGGTAAATAAGTGGGTGAGTTTAGACACAATGGTTTTCGAAGTGATATTCTTAAGAGGAAAGGCCTCAGGGTACCTAGTAGTTGGATCAAGGATTGTCAAGATGTACCGATTTCCCTTCTTTGTTCTTGGTAGTGGTCCTACAACATCGATTACAATTTTCTGGAAGGGTTCTGAGGGTACTTGAATAGGTTGTAATGGGTAAGATGGGATGGCTTGGTTTGGTTTCCCCACAACCTGACAAGTATGACAAGTGTTATCATAAGAGGCAACATCTTTCCTCATTCCTGGCCAATAAAACTCAGACAAAATTCTCTCACAGGTCTTAGTGATACCTAAATGTCCGGCAAAACTTTCATGAGCGATCTCCATTACTGGCCTTCTTAATATAATGGGTAAAACTATTTGGTGAACTTCAGCCCAAGTCGCTTCGTCTGGTAATTTGGATGGTTTAAATACTCTCATAAGAATTAGATCTTGAAGGTAATATGAAGGGTAGCGAGTGATCTGGTCTTTTGGAATGACTCTAGAGTGAAGATTTGATATGGTCGAGTCATCTTTCCGAGCTTCAAAGAGAACTTTATTTGTGAATAGTGGACCGAGATTCCCTGAAGAGTGTGGACTATTATTAGGTGGCAGTGGTTGAGGAGGGGACTGTTCATTTAGTTTGGCTTGAGCGCGTGTTACAGCACAAATAGGGAACAGATTAGGTTGCTCCCTTTCAAGGTCTCCCATGGGATTATACTGCAAAGGGGAGTCACTAATTATGAGTGGAGGGAACACCGAACCACCTGCCAAATCATTAGCCAACAAAAACTCAGCATCAGGCACTGGTAAGGACTGATCACTACTAACACCTACAAGTACCTGTCCCTTAACAAGAGGACTATCAAGGTATACCCGAGCAAGAGGAATAGGGAAGGGATCATTAAAATCTTTCAAGTAAACCTTTTCACCTGTGTAACATTGCTCAATACCGGGGACTGCTGATTTTAAGATTAGGGATTGTCCTCCGGCAGTGTCTCTTATAATTCTAACAGGATGCCTCCTTGTAGCAAATGAAACTGACCCTTGGGACATAAAAGGTGTAAAAAGGTCAGTGGAGGTAGATTCTTTTACAGTGTTAAAGGAAGCTACAGGTTTTGAGAAGGCCTTTGCTACCTTGCATTTGGGATTTGTACAATTCCTTATAAGATAGCCAGGCTTTTTACAAATAGAACATAACAGTTGACTTGGCATCACTATCAACTGGCTTACCATACCCTTTTTCACCTGCACCGGATTTCACATTGTTCTCTAGTTTCCGCTCCCCTGAAGGACCCTGACGGTGCACTAGTGAAAAAACATCTGCAATCTGAGCAGCTTTAAGCAAGTCAGTTTCGTCTCTGCTGGTGATGTGCAAGACTACAGAATAGGGAACTTTCCTTTTAAACTCCTCTAAAGCTATTAAGTTCACAAGTTGATCAAAGGTAGTAAATGCGGCTGATCTGAGCCACTTTTTCAGCGATCTGACCTTGTCTGATGCGAACTCCAGATAAGTCTGCTGCAGAGACTTGTTTAAGTTCCGAACAGTCTGTCTGTACCCTTCAGTAGTGATGCAATATGCGGCTAGAATCCCCTTTTTTACCGAATCATAATCTGTGTTCTCTAGTCCCGCTAGGATAGTTAAGGCCTTTTCAGATAGTTTTGGCTTTAAGAGCCATGTCCAATCCTCTTTAGCAACTTCAAAGTGCTCAGCAGAGGACTCGAGTTCCTTGAAAAAAGTTTCTGGGTCTTTGTCAGAGAACTGAGGCAAGAAAGACAAGTATTTAGTGAGTCTGACCTTGTTTTGGGGTGGATTAGTCGACTGTCTCTGTAGCATTGCTAATTGGTGTTTTCGTTCCCTTTCTTTTTCTTCTCTTTCTTTCTCTTCCCTTTCTTTTTCGTATGCTCTTTCTCTTTCTTTTTCTTTTTTCTTTCTCATCCCTTTCTTTTTCGTATGCTGGTTTTATCTGCAAAGCCTCCAATTCAACTTTTTCTATTTCTAAAAGAAGCATTGGATCCTGGCCTTTGTTTTCTTCTCTAGTATCACTACGAGGTAAATCGCGAGGATGGGCTAGAATCAGTGCCATAAGCTCTTCCTTAAGGATATCGCTAGCGAATGAGAGTCCAAATTCTTTAGCTATGTACTTAAGTTGGTCTTTAGTTGCTCTAGAGGTCTTAAGCTCCTCTACCGAGGGATTACTGACAAACTCTGTCGGATCGAATTCTGCAGCCATTGTAAAATTTACGTTAAACTAATTAAGGAAAAATGTGAGAGAAGATGACAACACTTAACCGCAAGTTATCTCCTGACTTTCACTTGAGATTAAGTACCGACATAAGATAAGAGGATTATGAAATCCTGGTGAGTGAGGGGAGCGACCCCTGATGAGTAATCTCTTCAGAGAAGGTAATGAGCCACGAGATGCCAGCGAATGTTTTACCCCCCGTAAAACAAACAGGAGCCGACATGAAAACACTCTTTTGAGTTTAGACTGGTCAAGTTACCCTCGAGCGACTTTAAGAATTGACTTAGAACATCACTGGTTCTGATGAGTAAAGATGAGTCTCTGTACAGCTAGAATGAGGGGAGAAGGCGCAAATCACTAGGGAATAATTCCGCTCTGTAACAACGCTCTAACTGACTGGAAGAACACAAAATAACCGTATGCCTCTACACCAGGCCTTCGTGTAGGAGTTTTAACCCGTCACGTCCCGAGCCTTTCCGCACCTATGACATCCCCCAGTCCTGAGCCTTTTTGGAAAAAAAAAATTTCTTCTAAAACTTCCGCTTAGGTCGAGAAACGATGGAAAATCATGAAGAAAGTGGTCTCTGCGGTCTATAAGTGGTCTGTACAGGTGCGGTTTCCCCCCGCAGGTATCGTATTCTGTAATGGGCTGGATATGCGTTTACGTTTTCTATGGTAAGGAATAATGGGAGAAACAACACACAACACCTCTACATTTATTGAATTTGAGCTAATAAACAATAACAGTAACAATATAATGGATTTCAGACACATATATAGGAAAAATAAGCATTGTACCATCGCGCGAGCATAGCGAGTTAGGTCCGAGTTGTAACATGCTATATGCTAAGTTTCTGGTATGAGTCAACCTATCATTTTTTCTACTTGTATACTTCTGTTTCAATGACAATTTACCAATTACAACTGTTTGTAAGTGTTTTCAGATGTTTTCATTCATTATGATGACATGCAGCATAAGTTTAGCGCACATCAGCTTAGTAAGCGCACTCGCTATGACTCGTATTTCAACATATCAAATTGTTTTATCACTTTCTAATTATTTTCCCATTTACATAGAACCTTTCCTCCACCACTGTGAAGGTTTTCAATTATTTTCATTCATTACGAGGGCATTTAGCGATATGCTAGCGCCTATTCACGTAGCTACCACGATCTCAAACACTCGTGTTTCATCATCTACTTTATTTATTCACTCCAATTATATTTTCCCACTTACATTACACACGTTTACACCCCTAGAATGCACTGTACATACTTACTGCCATTATTTATTCAAGTGAGCGTGAGAATATCGCCTGAAAATACTCTCGCAAGGAATGTTTCGTCATACATAATACTCACACACTTATATACTAATTCACTCACACACTTATTTACTAATTATTCACTTTATCACTTGCTGACTTTAATTTTGACTAATACGTGCCTTATTCATTCGACTAAGCGTCAGGAAATCTTATCTTTATAGACACGCTATGAATATTTGACTTAGAATATACATCATCATATACAATAATTTGAACTTATATTATACCCGTAAGAATGTCACATAATAATAAATATATAATAAAGGGCCGTATTTATTACACTGAGCGACAGAATATCGCATCAAACAACCCTCTCTATGTAAGTTTCAACTTAGGGCAGATTAATATACTTACACCCAATGTTTTCACTTATGTTCTACCCGTAGGCACTCTATACTAATATTTGGCGATCCACATGACTGATATTTTCACAGAGCGTCTGTCTGTCGCATTTACCTCATAATTTCAGCGTCCTTTCGCATTCACACCATGCTAAAATTGCAGCAACGTGTGATATTCACTAAAACATGGGTGAATACACAGACCCACGTCACACTGCACGCACTCATAGCGGGTGTCCTTCCTCTGTGTCGTGAGTCTCACCTGGGAATTACTGCACACGTGACACCTGCGCTGGGGCCTAGGTCTGTTGGGCTGGGGAGGGATAGGAGTGGGGAAATGGCGGCCGGATATTCTCTGGGGAGTCTGGGTAATAGGGGCAGTGCGGGGGCGCTGTTGGGGCCTTTCAACAGCATACTTAGCAAAGATTTCTCGTGCGAGCTCCCTCACAAACCCTTCAAATGTTTCCTGAACTCCTGTGGTCATGGCGTGAAGGTGGTGGCAATTCAGAGCAGTGATATCTAGTAAGTGAAAGAACAGTTTCTTATACCACTTCATCGTGGTCCTGGCACACTCTACCGTCGATATCATGGAGTCAGACTGGTCCACGAGGCGCATGTTTATATTGTAATCCATTACACACTCAGGTTTCCAAACACGACGCCTGCTCTCGCTATGGTAATCAACAGAATCAGTACGGTGCATCAAGGGGCGGTGAACCGTGGACAAGAGGCTTACTTCTCTGTTGTGGTTCCACATTGTTGCAAGGATGTTGTTGGCTTTGAAGAAGACAACCTCACTCCTTGCAAGTTTCCGCCCTACCTTGACCATGTGACGCCGGTTCACCTTTACGGTTCCACAGACTCCCGTTTCATGTGTGTGAAGATAACGAGCGAGAAGAGGGCTAGTGTACCAGTTGTCGAGGTAGAGAACGTGACCACGATGAAGGTAGTCTTGTATCATCGTCTTTACCACTGCTCCCGAAAGTCCTATACTTCGATCTTCTATTATGTCTGTCTGTGCACCGGTGTACAAGACTATGTCTTGCACGTATCCAGTCCTACAGTCACACATAACAAAGATCTTGAACCCAAAACGGTGCCTTTTGCTGGGTATATACTGTCTGAATGAAATATTGCCTCTCCACAACACGAGACTCTCGTCTATGACGAGATCTCTATAGGGATAGAATGAGGATCGAAAGGTTTGCCTGAGGTGATCAAAGACCAACCGAATTCGCCTCATTTTGTCAGTGTTGTTTGCATTTGCAGGGTCATTAGCATCATAAAAATGGAGGCGACTTAGAATTTGTTGAAACCGATTACGGCTCATCACTTGACCAAATATGGGGGTAAACATAACAGGGTCCCTAGTCCAGTAAGCAGGAATTCTATTTTTTCTTATTATACCCATCAAAAGGACAAGGGCAAAAAATAAGAACATTTCTGGAATGGAGACAGGGTAATCATAAATCATAGAATGCCTACTCCTTGTTCCCAATCTTTCACTTTCTAGGCGCTGGGCGCTTGCAAACAGGTTTGTTTGAAAAACGATCTGATCTACGAAGGCCTCACTGAAAAACAGGTGGAAAAAATCCAACCTGCTTGAATTACAGTGAATACCTGGTGCAATGCAGCCAGATCGCCCTTGCTCAGTGAAGGGGTGAATGAGGGGAGAAAAATCACTCCCATCCTCCCAATCCCACGATACAAATCCCTCGTCCCCATCACCGCCTTCGTCTGGGTGGGGAGGAGATCCTGGTTGGGGAGGTTGGGGAGAAGGAGTACGGAGGGCTTCCTCACTGTCACTCCTCTTCCCTCTGCCTTTACCCTTTCCCTTTCCCTTACCCTTACGGCCTTGAGGAACATTAGGGGGCTGTGGGGATGAAATTGTTGAATATTGGGGAGCAGAAGACGTGCTGGGGAATGGTTCCTCCCCACCTTCCCCTTCCATTACCACACCACGTGCTCTCTCATGCAACCTTGCTCGACCACGTGTTAGGGTATATTGGGGAGCATAAGACGTGCTTTGGAGTGGTTCCTCCCCACCTTCCCCCTCCCTCACAACCCCACGTGATAATGAACGCACCCGCACTGGCCCACGTGATCCACTCTGCCGCCTCACACTGCGTAGGGAGAGCAATGACTCACCCACGTCACTCTCACTTTCCCTAATCCCAGGACTTTCCATTTCACTCCCCACTCCCTCCACTTCACTTCCTAGCTCCCCAAACAGAATGCTAGGCCCATACCTGCTCATACGACATGGTGTGCGCTCTGGGCCACGATGTGTAATCACCTCCCGTCCATACCACGTGGCAGCACGTCCCACGGCTCCGTCCTCGTCCTCGTCCTCGTCCTTGACCTCGAATTCTGCTTCCAAGGCACGCTGGGGATAGGGATATGATATACCACGTGCCTTCTTTGCCTCCTGCCCCTCTCTAGCAGCACGGTAAGTCACGTACTGCCGCTTCCTGGGTGACGGAACTTCCTCGTCACTGCTGGTGGTTTCTTCCTCCTCTGGCTGCACATAATCCTTGTCCATCTCCTCGTCATCCAGTGGGGAATCACTGTCGCCGGTAAAGGTGTCCAGGGCGACTTGAATTTCGCTCTCTGAGAGACCTCTCTTAGCCATGTCTGAGCAGGACCGTGGCTACCAGGTGAGTGGACGAGTGGCGGGCTAGCGCGGGTCGCACGGGGTTGCCGAGTGTCCCCGCCTGGTGGCAGGTAGGGGAAGGTCAGGCGAGGGTACGTACCGCAAATCAAGCACGAAATTTGAAAATTGTAAAAATTATGCACATTGCAATTGCACGACGTACTGGTACGTCGCCGGGACTGGCAAATGCAAATCGTTGCAATGTACCCATACGTCGTTGGGACGGGGCGGGTTAAAGGCTAGTCACCTGCACATTCATCCAGCAGAGTTCAAGCGAGGACTAGAAAACTCAACGAGTGGGAGAGAAAAAAAAATAAAATCCCTGTATATGTAACGTGTGTGTAATGAGTGTGTGTGACAAGATAACTGGCTGTGTAAATAATTGCTCCCGGACAGGCCCCCAATTATGTAATGAGCCAGATAGTGAAAGGTCTAAGGGCAAGAGAAATTAGGTGGACTACCCGATCACTACACAGGATGATAGAAAACTCCAAGAAACTTTAGGTCTTATTAATAACTTAACACATATTTACACAAAAACTTAACACTAGTTAACACGGTTCGCCCAGGGAGGTCGTCTTAGATAAACAAGGTCGACCACCCAGAGGACAAACCGTTGACACAAATTAATGTATAAAAAAAAACAAAGTAGCTTTCCAATCACCCGAAGTGAGCATTGATTAAACAATTCCGTCAGTGAACCCACTTGTAAATAGCGTAAATGACACCAATAAAATACCCAGTGAGTATCCGTCACAACAAAAAAAAAAAAGTGTAAACTTTAAATGTATAGGTAGGTGTAGGTGAAAAAGGTGGTTTAATATTATGTTCACTCCCTCGTTGATAGTTCTAAGTACTCACGAGACCTTGCACCCAGAGTCCCTCAGGAGAGTGTTGAGCCTTGGCTGCTTGGTTGAGACTGACTCTAGAGTGAATGAGAAGGTCCCACAACACCTCGTCTAATTCAGTCAGAAAGGGAGGCTCGGAGCATTGGCACCTGTGTTCGACTGTGTTGGAGCCTCGATCGTCGATGATTTCCCTAGAAGTGGTGAATGAGGCGAGGGCCATGATACTTGTTATATGATTTACCACTACGAAGGTACATTACACCATCATCACATTCATTATCATCATTTTCACTATCATATTCAACTGGGGAAAGATGTACTTTCTTTAAAAAACTCATTAATAGGGGAGGAAAGAAAATGAATATATAAATAAAATAAATGAATGAATGAAAATTCGTATAGTATATGAAGAAATATGGTTTATATACAATGAATATGAATGGTAATAAACGAGTCATGTACAGCGAAACGTGAAGAAAACTTGGAGAAAATGGAACGAAGTAGGAGTGAGTGAACAAAAGGTATGGGATGAAGAATGCAATGTAAGGAACAGAAGAAAATGAATAATATAATCACAGTCTATAGAGATGGCATGTCATCTCTGTAGCAAGGAATGGAGTAGTTTGATGAGATAAGAAAATACATGAATATGCACATAAAAGAATAATATTCACAGTATACTGTACATAAGACTGTGGTTTTCACTCGAAGGCAGAGCAAGGTGGAGTGTGGCGGCAACTCTCTGCTCCCATGGAACACGTTGATTGGGCAGAACAGACTGTGACATAACCGAGAGGCACTCAGGTACCAGGCGAGGCGAGAAGCTGATAGGAGCAGAAGAGTATGACGTTGCCCTCCGTGAGTGGCCACGCTCCCTCTTTTGTGACATCAGAGCGGGTTGGTGAGGGGTGGCGATGACGCACCACGCTTGGCAGCGTTACTCACTGTAGTGGGGGTTGGGGAGGTTGGTTGGGGCTATGAGGGCTAAATCACTAAGCCCATGCAGCGTGGTAACATAATAATGGGTTTTCCAGAACTGGCAGTTCAGGCAGGTAGTGAAGTTAGTGGTGGAAGACTTACTGTGGTTGTGGCAGCGTGGTGGCAGGTGGGGGTTGGTGTGGGTTAGATATTCCTGTAACAGAACCACCGTTAGGTATTCTGTAGTAGAACCACAGCAAAACTGCAAAGAGGATGGAGGCTGGGTGCAGAAACAGACTATTGTCGTGAAAGGTGCAGTACTGTGGGCAAGGGGACAATAACACAGAGATTGCCCACAGAAGACGTGCAATGATGTTCATCCCACCACTGCCACCAATTGTTGAACCCACACTCGTCACTTGTAGGTGAATTGAAAGTCCTGGATGATCTTACGGTTACGTATTAATACACATTAACCACAGATCCTACCTCCACCACGCCTGCCCTATCTCTGAGGGAGAAAAGCCGGCACGCTTCTCTTGAAAAGACCATGTAAGTATAATTGGAACTAGGCCAGACTTTAGGTAAGGGATTTGGGTCACGTATGCCCTACTTGGGACACTTATAGACTACTGGTAGAACATACAGCATACTTACATACTACTGCGTTACAAGTGGATACACCGCTTAGAGTATTCTACATCATTGTTACTCTTCATGCCCTGTGTTTTCATTCAGTGCCAGATTATTGTTTGTGTAAATGCATACACCGATGCCTGAAACATAGAATGAATGTTTTATATATATATATATATATATATATATATATATATATATATATATATATATATATATATTTTGACAGCTACACACCTATGAGGGAAGGGGATGGTGGGAGGGAAGGTGGGGTGGGGAGAAGTGTGGGGGGAAGGGTGTAGGGAGTGAGTGAGTAACACCGACATAATTATTTTGCATGCTTTCTTTTGAAAAAAAAAAAAAAAATGAGCTGGAAAATTCTGAAGGGGAGTAGGGGAGGAGGGGAGGTAGTTATAGCTTTTTTCCCCTTGAAATTCTTACAGCTACTTGATTTGACAGCTCTGAGGGGAGGGGAGGGGGGAATGGGTGAGGGGATGGTGGAGTGTGTAACACAAAGGAAAAGATATTGCATGCTTAATGATTTTACATACATAAAAGATTTTGCATAAATAAATGACTTGGGGTACCAGCAAACTCTTGAATTATAGAGGTGGACTGAATATGGTTGAGATTATGCGGTCAGGCGGGTGCTATGTACCTGTCGTAATGGAGCAGGGATGCAAGCAGATAGTTCAGAAGAGCAATGACCAATGAAATAACGATAGCAGAGAGATAGAGATAAAGATGCAACAGTGCAGCAGAAAGGGGGAGAGAGAGAGAGAGAGAGAGAGAGAGAGAGAGATTTAAGGGAATCAATGAGATGAGGAGGAGATGAAAAATCTTTGATTCCACCCTGTTTTGAAGACCTGTGTGTGGGGAGCCCCCCCTCCTCCACACACATGCGAGTTGTACTTCATACAGAGGCAAATACCTTGTACAAAATCAAGAGCTGTTTGAAGGTAAAGAAGGTATAAAGCCGGCTTAGCACACCTAATATTTCGGATGCAGATTTTAGAAGAGAGGTCCTGTGATCTTTCCATGACAGGTCACAAGTGTGTGAAACCCCAAGGACTCTGAGGAAAACGAAGGACTGAGCTGCGTATGTAAAGGATAGGCATGCCTAAGTTTTGGGGGATTCGAATGGTGTAGGATCTGATTTTTGGTGGATGAAATACAAGGTTTATCTTACCCTAACCATAAACAGACGCCCTATCAAGAATTTGGTATGTCATAGCCCTATCCAGCGAATGCTGAAGCAACTGCTGTGATGAACGCTGTGAGAAGCGAAGCTAGTGGAGAGGTGAGTGGTGGAATCATCGGTTCATGAATGGACTGGGATAGATATTCAGCTCAGAAGATAAAATAACATCTTACCGTAAAACACCTTCATCTGTGTGGGGCTGGAACCCATCTTGCCACTGCAGGTCTAAAAGACCTTTTGTTAATACATAAAAACACACACACACACACACACACACACACACACACACACGTATATATATATAGACGGCACAAAAGATAACTGATGACATGAAGGAAGAGAGCTGGTAACAGGACAGAATCCTTAGGAACACAATAATTGTTGGTAGCTCTGAAGGAAGAACAGTTATGTCCGTCTATACCAGCAGCTACAAAGCAACCAGAAAGCATACTAGAGATGATGGCACAGATAGAAGGACAGAGGGAGGCGGTAGCTCAGTCGGTAGAGAGGTGGCCTGCAGTCCTACCGGACCCAGGTTCAAATTCCCGCTGGGGCAGGGAACAGTTTAAGGATTTGAATTTCCTGAAATCAGACTTTACTGATCTACCAGAAGAACCGCCGACATGTAAAAATACCCCCGCTAATACCAATACACCAGTCCTGTATGAGGAAGCCCTAACATGTATTCCTTATGGACCGTGGGTGTTAGTGCCGAACTGTGACATGTAGAGGTGTATTGTATGTAGGAGGACTACTGGGCCTTGGGAGCAGCCTGTGAAGTCTATGCCCAGAGTCGGACACATTAAAAAAAATAAATCGTAAGTAGTTAACTTTGGAAATTTAAGCTTTATGCAACACTTACCTGAGAGCCAGAGAGACGTCAAGTGCAATAGCAAAACTTTCGCCACATTCCCGAAGGGAATCCGAATGGAAGGTAATAAGGTTACTGGTGGAGTGTTCGTGGCAGAACCCATACTGGCGATCAGAAAGAAAACTATGATAGCAAAGTTTTTTTTTTTTTTTTTTTTTAGTAATATTTTGTTAAGATTAGATTAAAAAACTTTAAAAATACAGGAAATTAAGGCAACGTGATGACAGTTTGGGGTCTGGGAACGGTCACCCTTCTTCGGAACAGGCTAAACTTTCAGCAAGAAGGATAGGTGAATTAGTTTAGTTGGGCAGTGTCAGCACAGACACACAGTTCTTGAGAATAACAGGATGGAGGGACCTCATGGGACCGGTACGCCTTATTAGTACTGAGGCCAGTGAGGGCAGAAAGTACATCGTTTGGAAACATTTTAAATGTCAGTCGTAAGGAAGTCAGAGGGGGAAGGAGATGGAGAAACAGCACCGGAATCATCCAAAGGGGAACAGGAGGGGAAGATATGACTGATGCAACACGAAGAAAGAGTGATCGTCTTAGGAAGAGATAACATCTCTGAGAACTGAAGTGACTTACAGTTTGTAATAATACACCCCGACATTATAGCACCTGACTAGCAACTATCAAAGGAATACATCTAAGCCGCCACAGACATCTAAGCTCGGTGAATGCTCATAACCATGTGACTATACTCTATCCACTTTATCTTGGACTAATTTTACCCCTCTCCGTTATTCATACTGGGATGTAGGACGACGCTATCACGAGACAATGGTGCGGTGTGGAAAGGATGTAGAGTTACAGTATTTTGTTACTTTGTCACTGAGCTACGTGATACAAGCTGCAAAAGAATGAAAACCTTTCCATAGACCAAAAGGCAGAATAAGATAATACAAGCACTGCGGTTTTATAACCTTTCCATGCCAGTTCTTCGTGAATAGCTCCATATTCTAGTCCTAAACTCCTGTTGCTGCTCAACATTCATTGTGGAAGGATAGAAATTTTAGGTCCAGTTAAAGTGAACACGAGAATTATAGAAGAGAAGGCCTCCACCGAGCTTGAGCCCGGGGGTTGGGATGTGAGAGGCCAATAATCCAGTCTACTTCAAAGGCTTCACTGCACCCCTTTGCGTCTCCGTGCAGGCTGTATGCATGGTGGCTTGATATTTCCTTATATATATATATATATATATATATATATATATATATATATATATATATATATATATATATATATAGATAGATATATAGATATATAGATATATATATTACTGGGTAGGTGGGGGCGCTCACCATCCACTCACTCGATGTAGTGGTGTTCTCGGGCCTGCCCTTTCCTCTCCTCCACCCTTCTTTCATTCCATCCTCTTCTGTCTTTCCTTCCTTCTTTCCTCGTCCTTCTGCCTGTGGGTGACTTTACACTCCCTCTTCTGTCTTTCTTTCCTTCATTCTTTCCTCTTCCTTCTGCCTATGGGTGACTCTACATTGAGTGATAAGCCAAATGGTTTCCTGTACACCAGGAAGCCATTTACTACGCTGGGTGGTAACCATACAATAAAATTTGGGCGCCTGGTGGTTTAGTGGGTAATTACGGTGCTCCAATCGGATTGAGCCGGTGAGGGTTTATATCCACGGGATGTTATGTTTTTAGGCGAGGAAGAAGGAACCAAAGGCCGCGAGCCCGCGATTATGTTCCTTCCAGGAGAAAAACAAAATACAAGAGAGAACCAAATTCAAGATCCGATCATTTCGAGATGCCTGGACAAACTGCGTTTGAAAGACTGGAGATCATAGGAAGCAGGAAATACAGACAGAGGGAGACAGTTCCAGAGTTGACCTGTTGCATAAATGAAAGACTGGGAGTAACGGTTAACTCTTGCATTAGAGAGTTGGACAGAAAAGGGATGAGAGTTTGCTGCTAGACGGGTGCTACGCGCCCGTTGTAGAGGAGGAGGAATGCATGCAGACAGTTCAGAGGAGCAGTGACCAATGAAGTAGCGATAGAAAAGAACTAAAGATGCAACAGTGCGACGAAGAGACAGAGGTTGAAGGGAGTCAGTAAGAGGAGGAGAGTTAATGAGACGAAAAGCCTTTGACTCCACCCTATTTAGAAGAGCTGTATGTGGGGAGCCTCCCCACACATGAGAGTTGTACTCCACACAAGGGCGGATAAAACCCCTGTATAGAGTCAACAATTGTGCAGGGGTAAAGAAGGAACGGAGTCGGTTGGAGTTTATTGTTCACGTAATGCCACTCAAGGATGAGTGAGGCTGGTCTCTCTCATCTTAAATGTCAGGACCAACTTGCTTAACCCCAGGCTTCTACGCTACTCATGAAGGAACGTAGGATTGGATGATGTTGATGTTGTATATATATATATATATATATATATATATATATATATATATATATATCAATCATCCAATCCTATGTTGCCCCATGAGGAGCGTAGGAGCCCGGGGCTGGGCAGTTGGTCCTGACATTTAAGATGAGAGTGACTAACCTCACTCATCCCTGAGTGGCATTATGTGAGCAATAAACGCCAACCATCCCTTGGATATAAACCTTCACCGGCTCAATCCGGTTGGAGCACAATAATTACCCACTTAACCACAAGGCGCCCAAATTTAGTTATATGGTTACCACCCAGCGTAGTAAATAGTTTCCTGGTGTACAGCAAACCATTTGGTTTGTCACTCAGTGTAGAGTCACCCATAGGCAGAAGGAAGAGGAAAGAATGAAGGAATGAAAGACATAAGAGGGAGTGTAAAGTCACCCGTAGGCAGAAGGACGAGGAAAGAATGAAGGAAAGAAAGATAGAAGATGGAAGGAAAGAAGGATGGAGGAGAGGACAGGGCAGACACCCGAGAGCAGCACTACATTGAGTGAGTGGATGGTGAGCTCCCCCACCTACCACACACACACACACACACACACACATATATATATATATATATATATATATATATATATATATATATATATATATATATATATATATATATATATATATATATATATATATATATTCCTTTCTCATATCCTTTGACTAACGCAAGAAAGCCTTGGTTTAATCAAGCTTGTTCTAAGCTGTCCGCAACAAGGAAAGGGCCTACAAAACGTACCGGAGCCAACCCACCCCTGAATCACATCATCTTTACGTTTCTGCCCGGAATCGTGCTAAGTCTGTTCTTCGCTGTGCTTAAAATAATTTCATCCATACTAAATGCTCTCAACTCTCCAACTCGAATTCTTCCCGCTCCTTCTGGCACCTTGCCAAAAATCTTTCTAACAACTTTACATCATCATCCTTCCCTCCTCTTTTCTACTCTGATGGTTCTGTAGCTATTTCTTCTACTGATAAAGCAGATCTCTTCGCACAGACTTTCTCCTCCAATTCCACCTTAGACGATTCCGGTGCTGTTCCTCCATCACTTTCCCCCCTCTGACTTCCTCATGGCTGACATTAAAATTTCTTCAGCTGATGTATTTTCTGCCATCACTGGCCTCAGTACTAACAAGGCATATGGGCCTGATGGGGTCCCTCCTATTGTTCTCAAGAACTGTGCTTCTGTGCTTACACCCTGCCTAGGCAAACTCTTTCGCCTTTGTCAACTTGTACCTTTCCTTCTTGCTGGAAGTTTGCTCTCATTCAGCCAGTCCCAAAGAAGGGTGACCACTCCCAACCCTCCAACTATCGTTCAATTGCTTTAACGTCCTGTATTTCAAAAGTTTTCGAGTCAATTCTCGATAGAAAAATTTTAAGACATCATTCCTATCACAACCTTCTTTCCGATCGTCAGTACGGGTTCCGTCAGGAATGCTCCACTGGCGATCTTCTCACCTACCTTTCAGACTCCTGGTCATCCTCCTTTCGGGACTTTGGCGAAAGCTTTGCCATTGCACTTGACATCTCAAAGGCTTTCGATCGAGTCTGGCATAAATCTTTAATTTCCAAACTGCCTTCCTACGGTTTCTATCCTTCTCTCTGTGCCTTCATCGCTAGCTTCCTTTCTGGTCGTTCTATAGCCGCTGTTGTAGACGGCCATCGTTCTTCTCCTAGATCTATCAACAGTGGTGTTCCTCAGGGCTCTGTCCTATCACCAACTCTCTTCCTTTTATTCATCAATGATCTTCTAAGCTGTACAACTAACCCTATCCACTCATACGCTGATGACTCCACCCTTCACCTTTCCAATCGGTTCCCGCAACGCCCATCTCAACAGTTACTTCAACAAACAAGGGATGAGGCTATGGCACACCTAATGTCTGACTTGGCTCGTATCTCTGATTGGGGTAAAAATAATATGGTCGTTTTTAATGCATCTAAGACTCAGTTCTTACACCTATCAACCCGACAAAATCTTCCACAGGTATACCCACTAATGTTTAATAATATTCAGCTTAATCCTGCATCATCCTTGAACATGCTTGGGGTTTCATTTACTCGGGACTTATCTTGGAAAGATCATATTACATCTCTTGTAAAATCTGCTTCCTAGAGATTGGGTGTGCTAAGCCGACTCCTCTCTTTCTTTACCCCTGCACAATTGTTGACTCTATACAGGATTTTTTTCTGCCCCTGTATGGAGTACAACTCTCATGTGTGGGGAGGCTCCCCACATACAGCTCTTCTCAATAGGGTGGAGTCAAAGGCTTTTCGTCTCATTAACTCTCCTCCTCTTACTGACTCCCTTCAACCTCTGTCTCTTCGCCGCACTGTTGCATCTTTATCTCTTTTCTATCGCTACTTTAATGGTCACTGCTCCTCTGAACTGTCTGCTTGCATTCCTCCTCCTCTACAACGGGCGCGTAGCACCCGTCTGGCAGCAAACTCTCATCCCTTTTCTGTCCAACTCTCTAATGCAAGAGTTAACCGTTACTCCCAGTCTTTCATTTATGCAACAGGTCAACTCTGGAACTGTCTCCCTCTGTCTGTATTTCCTGCTGCCTATGATCTCCAGTCTTTCAAACGCAGTGTGTCCAAGCAACTCAAAATGATCGGATCTTGAATTTGGCTCTCTATTGTATTTGTTTTTCTCTTGGAGGGAACTGTTACTGCGGGCTCATGGCCTTTGTGTTCCTTCTTCCTCTCATATATATATATATATATATATATATATATATATATATATATATATATCCAAGGGATGGTTGAGGTTTATTGCTCACGTAACGCCACTCAAGGATGAGTTAGGCTGGTCACTCTCATCTTAAATGTCAGGACCAACTTGCTTAGCACCGGGCTTCTACGTTCCTCATGGAGGAACGTTGCTTTGGATGATGTTGATATATATATATATATATATATATATATATATATATATATATATATATATATATATATATATATATATATATACACACACACACACACACACATTAATATATATATCTGTATCTATCTACCCCGTAAGGGGTGGCCACAAACAAATCGCCTCCATGTCGCCCTGTCTCCAGCTATTTCACTGCCCTGCTCCCAGCTAACACACCCCTTTCTTATATACCTCTCCACTCCATCCGTCCATCTCATCCTTGGCCTCCCCCTTCCTCTCCCCCCCTCCACCTCACTCACATACACTCTCCTTGTCAGTCTCTCACTATCCATTCTCTCCACATGGCCAAACCACCTCATTGTCTTTCTCCCAACGCTTCCTATCACATCCACATCCACACCACAGCGCTCCTTCACTTCCTCCTTATAGATAGATCGATTGATAGAGTTATTATTATTATTATTATTATTATTATTATTATTATCATCATCATCATTATTATTATTATTATTATTATTATTATTATTATTATTAATGTTTTTCAGGTAATGTAAGAAACATTTTGAGGAAAACAATTTTTCACTTTAATATCTTCATCAGCCCGAAATGTATGAGCTCTTCATTTACTTCTTACTGTGCCCAAACGCTGGTGTTCAGTTTAGGAGAGACTGCCTGAGCGGTATATATCAGATGTAGCTTTCTTTTACCTGTTCATAACAAAAGCCGTTCCCAAACCTGGATAAAGTTGTGTGGAGTTAGCTAGGGAAAAAAAAAAACTTTCATGTCAAGGGGATTAACTTTTCACGCAAAGTACGTCCACTGAATGTCATATTTACTTTCTGTAGGCGATTTTATTTATCTTGTGGAAGACCTTGGGAACTGAAGAAGTTAGGTACAGCCTGTCACCAGCCCTATATTACTACGGTTGAATTAAGAAAGTGAATAAAATCGTTTATTGGTTGCCTGATGGAGTTGGAACTGACGTCATCGTTTTTAGGCAATTACTGAGTCTTTGTAAACATCACTACATTCGCCGTGGTTGATATGCCTTCCTATTACAGTACAGACAAGGAAAGTTTGCAAACATGTTCTGTGTGTGTGTGTGTGTGTGTGGGTGGGTGTGGGTGTGGGTGTGGGTGTGTGTGTGTGTGTGTGTGTGTGTGTGTGTGTGTGTGTGTGTGTGTGTAAACAATTTAGCTCGCAGCTTTTTCCAGATTCAGTCAAAACTGGTGGAAGTGTTGAGGGTTAAAAAAAGGATGAGATTTTTTTTTTTTTTTTTTTTTTGAATAACAGGCCCTAGTTTTACCCGGCAAGAGTTTGCAGTTTTTATGAAGGTTGGACCAAACTAGGTGGAAGTTGGGGATAAGGTAAGAATGAAGAAATTCAGTTTTTAAAACAATCGGTAAAAGATGAAGGTCAGAGGGCATGGTCAAAGTTCGACCTCGTGTGTTAGCGTGTGTGACCAAAATGACTCCAGTTGTTTTAATTTATTTAAACCGAACTTGGTACAAGGGCTGAGGATCAGAAAAGGAGTTGAAATACTGTTTTGCAGAACATTACGTCTAAAATCAGCGGCACATGGTGAGGCTAACTTAAACAGATTTTATCTAATTTAGGCTAAATATTGTGGGAAGTTTCAAAGAAAGGCAAGATTAAAAGGGACATTTTGAGAACAATTGGTCAAATGTGAAAGTCACAGAGAAAGGTCAGAGGTCAAGGTCACAGGGCAAAGTCAATGCAGACCGTTTTGATTCTGTTTGAACCAAACTTGGTGTAATGTTTAGGAACAGGCGAGAATGAATTATTCGATTTTGAAAACAGCTTTCTTTTGTTGCCATGGTACCCCAGTCTGTCAGACAGTGCAGACCTATCAGCCGCAGGATCGTCCCTGCATGCACGTCACGTGCTAGGGACTGATGTTCCCTTGCGGCAGACGGGATTAGTGTGAAGGATTGGTTCCTGGATGGACGCTGCATTTGCGTCTCTTCCTTAGTTAACAGGGGTACCACAGTAGGCTTTACATCACCACGTTCTTTGGTTATATGGTTGCCATCCAACGTTGTAAATAGTTTCCTGAGTTACAGGAAACCATTAGGCTTGACAGTATTGGACCACCTGCATTGGGAAGAATTATAATAAACAGTGATATGAAGGATGGGAGAAAATAGGAAGAGAGGAGGGCAGACACTGAAAAGGACTGATACATATGAAGGAAGAAGTAGGCAGCACAAAATCAAGTAGGTGGATGATGGGCACCCCAACCAACCACTTGAGAACATTCGTAAAAAGGTCAAGGTAACAAGGCAAACTCAAATGTTCGACTCTTGGATGAATTGCTGGGTGGGGGTGTTGCGCCCTCTGAGTAATCCTATCTATCTATCTATTGCCAGACGCCTCAATCCCGTTTGGGGTGGCCACAAACAAATCGCCTCCAAGTCGCCCTGTCCCCCGCCATTTCACTCCCCTGCTCCCAACTCACACCCCCCTCTCTCATATACCTCTCCACTCCATCCGTCCATCTCATCCTCGGCCTCCCCCTCCCTCTTCCCCCCTCCACCTCACTCACATACACTCTCTTCGTCAGTCTTTCACCCTCCATCCTCTCCACATGGCCAAACCACTTCAGAGTGTTTCTCATAACGCTTCCTATCACATCCACATCCACACCACAACGCTCCTTTATATCTTCATTCGTCAGCCTGTCTCTCCACGTGACTCCACAGGCTCCTCTTAAATAACTCATTTCCACTGCTCTCACTCTTGACTTGTGTCCTTCCAACAATGTCCAAGCTTCACTTCCTTACGTTAGAGTTAGTATCACAATACTGTCATGTAGTAACTTTTTCACTTCCATGCTCACTTCCCTGTTTCTTATCACTGCTTTCAAAGAACCAGCAACCTTTCTACCCTGCTGTACCCTTTCAAGCAATTCACCCTCCAAACCTCCATCCTTACTCATCACACTACCCAAGTACTTAAACATACTCACATTTTCCAATTCCTCACCATCCAACCTTGCTGTACATTCACTAACTTCACCTCTCTCAAAGACCATCACTTTACTCTTCCCTACATTCACCTTTAGATTCCGTTTCTTACACACTCTCCCAAACTCATCCACCAAGCCTTGCAGCTCCCCTTCGTCTTCACTCAACAACACAGTATCATCTGCAAACAACAGTACCGGGAGTTTCCAAACACTATCCTCTCTCACCAGGGCCACTCCAACATCCACTACCCTACCTTGTACCTCTTTTATTACCCCATCCATGTACAGATTGAACAACCATGGAGACATGACACATCCCTGTTTCAAACCAACTTTCAAAGAGAAAAATTCACATAGTTCACCATCCACACGTACTGCAGCCTTCGCACCATCGTACATACTCTTCACAGCATTCAACAACTTCCCATCTACTCCATATATTCTTAACACTTTCCACAATCCTTGTCTATCCACCCTGTCATACGCTTTCTCCAAATCCATGAAAGCCGCATACAACTTCTTTCCCTTCTCTAGAAACTTTTCCACTAAAGATCTAAGAATGAATATCTGATCTACACAACCTCTTCCCTTCCTAAAGCCTCCCTGTTCTACTCCAACTAATTTCTCTGTTCTTTCTTTAACTCTGTCTATAAGTATCCTGCCATACACTTTTCCTATTATACTAAGAAGACAAATGCCCCTATGATTACCACACACTTCTTTTTCCCCTTTTCCTTTGTACAAGGAAATAATTATACCTGACTTCCAATCCTCCGGGACTCTACCTTCCTCCCAGGCCAATCTGCACATCTTCCACATCCATTCTACTACTATCTCTCCCCCATGCTTCAGCATTTCACCACACACTCCATCAATTCCTGGGACTTTCCCCGATTTAACTTTCTTCATTGCTTCCAGAACTTCTATCCTACTGATTTCTTCCTGTCTTCTCATCTCCCTCCTTCTCCCAGCCATTCTCCAGCCACTCATACTCGCATTACTTCCATCCTCCACGTTCAACAATTCCTTAAAGTGTTCTCTCCATCTGTTCACTTTTTCTCCCTTCTCCACTAATAATCTACCATTTTCATCTTTCACTCCCCTGCTTACTTCCCTTCCACCCTGTCTTACTCTTTTCACTTCTCTCCAGAACATTTTCTTACAGTCCCTCCACTTTACACTCAAATTCCTTCCAAATTCCTCATCCACTCTCTTCTTACTCTCTCTTACTAATCTTTTCACCTCTCTCTTTCTTTCCACATATAACTCTCTCTTCCGCCTCTCAAGTTCTTCCACGCCCCTATTTCTCATCCATTCATTGTATGCTTTCTTCTTTTGTGCCACAGCCTGTTTCACCTCTTCGGTCCACCACGCTGTTCCTTGCACCCCCCTTCGCCTTCTCTTCCTTCCACACACCACATCACATGCTGCACATATTTCTTCTGTAAATATTCTACACACACCTTCCACGTCTCCCATCTGCTCCAATTCATATTTGCCCAATCGTTCCTCCACTTCTCTCTTATACTCTGCCTTTTTCTCATCCTCTTGTAACCTTTCCACTCTCCTTGCAACTACTCCTTCCTCTCGTCTTTCCCCTCTTCTATTCCTCCATCTTACTTGCATTCTAATTCTGGCCATCACCAAGTAGTGGTCAGAAATTCCACTCCCCCAACCTCTATACACTCTTGCATCCTTTACACATCTTCGCATCCTTTCATCCACACACACATAATCAATCATTGCCTTCCTTTCATTCAGTTCACCACCCACCCTTCTCATCACTCGCCATGTATACCTGTGGATCATTTTATGCCTGAAGAGGGTATTGGCTATCACCAACCCCCTCCCAGCACAAATGTCCACTAACGCACTCCCATTCTCATCTATCTCAGCAAGCACACCCCACTCACCAACTATTCCATCCACCTTCACATTCCCAACTTTACCATTCATATCACCAAGCAAAAACACTCTCATTCCTTCCAAACTTTTCCATGCACACTTCCACATTTGTCCAGAACTCTTCTCTCACTCTTCTAGCACGATCTTGCGTTGGCGCATACACACACACAATCGCCCACATTTGTATTCCAACTTTCAACTTTACCCACACAATCCTTGACCCAACTGATCCATACTGTCTTATGCTCCTCTTCCATCTTTTACTCACAACTATACATACTCCTTCCTTTGCCCTCTCATTCTCACCTACTCCTGCACATATACCCCATCCATACTCCCATTCTCTCACACTTTCTCCCCTCCATTTTGTTTCAGTTATTCCACATACATCCACTTTCGCACCCTCAAGCACCTGGACAATCTCTCTCTCTTTCACCTCATCATTCGCTCCTCTTACATTCCATGTACCCATTACCAAGTCTTTTTTGTCCGGTCCTTGGTCGTCATCGTTTGGTCAGTCCTTGTCCGAGGCTTCTTGTTTGTTTTTTTAGTTAGTTGTTTTCCGGGGAGGGGCACTAACCCTCCGCCAACCCTTTTAGTCGCCTTTTACGACAAGCAGGGATACTGGGGGAGTATTCTTGAAAACCCCCCTACCCCCAGGGGGGTAGTAATCCTTCTTTTCAAAATTATTTGTTAACATCAGACGATATTGTTCAGCATAGGAAAAACATTTCGCAAGGAAATTTGTTCATAAAGGCTACAATTATCTAAACCCTCCGAATCGAAAATCGTCCTTCAAGAGGAATGTAAAAACCTGTAGATAATAAGGGTAAATGCGTCATCAGATTAAATGCGAATAAGGAAACTCCTTTCAGTATCTTGAATACCCAACAGCATTAATATGATTGCTTCAGTGCTTACTATTAACCACAATAATCCGATAACTTTTTTTTTCTCTTACTCTCTCCAGGTTGTTGTACGAGTATTTACCCTGCAACAGGCTTTTCAAACTGGCGGGTCAGATATATCGTCTAGTATCTTTAGCAACGGGAATTTCAAATGGTAACTTGGTTAAAATTGTTCAGATAGCGCGACTGAAATAAAGATAAACATCACCGAATTGGGGGAATTAGTGAATGACATGTCGGAGCCCTCCAGTCTGCCTAGTGTAGCTGTGACTGACTAATGTATGGTGTGATAATGGTATTCATATTGTATACTGTGCCTGTCTAGTGCGCTGGTGAATGAATAGTACTGTATACTGTGTGTGTCTTCCGTTCATATTGTGCACTGTGTCTGTCTAGTGCCCTCATAACTGCATAATATATTGTGTGATACTAGTGTTCATATTGTGTACTCGTGACTGAATAGTATACTGTCTGTCACTTCCGTTCCTATTGTGTACTGTTTCTGTCTAGTGCCTTCATAACTGCATAGTATAATCTGTGATACTAGTGTTCATATTGTGTACTCGTGACTGAATAGTATACTGTGTGATACATCCATCCTGCGTAATGTGTCTGTCTAGTGTCCTTGTGACTGCAAAGTATACTGTGTGATACTAATATACTACAGTCCAGTCGGAGCCCTCTAGTCTTCCTAGTGTATCTGAGACTGAATAGTGTACTGTGTGTTACTTACATTCATATTGTATACTGTGAGTTGTAATTGAGATAATACACGTGTAAGGTTGTTGTCCAGAGTTTCTATGTCCTGCTCTTCTCTCTGTGTGTTCTAGCTCCGGTTTCGAAAAAGAACCCCGGCTTAGCAGCGAGTGTATCTAGGACGAGAAGTCGGACTAAAAACAGCTAGCATAACAAATATTGTATAGTTTGATTGAAAACTATAATTTACTGTAATTCAAACAAATTTCTTTTTACTTTCTTATTAAAACAAGATGTGTGAAAACATTTTAAATGCATTTTTTATTGTGTTCATAAGTGCAATAAAAATACTCAGATTTTAAAAAAATTTTAAATACTTAAATTTTTCAGACCTATGTTATAGAAAGGGCAGAGCAAGGTGTGTTACTGTGGTAAGGTCACAGAGAAAATGGGTGATGAGAGATTAACAAATAAAGTGTTTCGATGAGCGTAGCCGTAGGTACATGCAGAGAGATAGAGAGGTTGACTGTAGATCGTCGAAGCACTGCCAGAATAAAGTCGTGTGTCACTGCTTAGCAAAATGGTGTGTCATCGGCTAGAGTGAATAGGTAGGTCTCTCTCTCCTTCTCGCCTTCCCCCTTTGTGTATCATAAATGAGGTGAGTAATAGAGCACTCTTGGGTTACAGAGTTTATTGTTCACAGTTATATTGAATTGTGACTTACAGCGTAACGTAGCATGGTGGCAAAACCTCCTAGCTGACCCTTCCTCCTGCCTTTCGCCCCTGATCATGTTGTCTGGCCTTCTCTAACCCCTTGTAACCTGAAGGGAGTCTCTCGGACATTATATACAGCTTGGAGAGCGTGTGTATGTGTGTGTGTGTAGTATCTGGTAGATTTCCATTCACGTGGACTAACTGGAATAGAGCTGGTTGGATATATCATGCATTTCTTAGTCGTCTGGACTACAAAGAGATTGTTTAGATACATCATATGTTAAGGCATTCTTGATAGTCTGGAACAACGAGACTGTGGATATCCATTATGTGGACTGGCATTCCTAGTGAATATCTGTGTATATCTCCAGCTGACACTACGGCACATCCTGCACATTCTGATATGAGATATAGACAAGTGATATATATACTAGCACCTTCGGTGTGGTGAACCTACATATGTCATGATCAATGATTACCCACACGACTGTTTCTGCCGTTTTATCCTTAATTGACACCAAGATCACATTTCGTGAAAATGATCATATATCGTGAGAAATTATCAGTAGCAACAAAAAAATGTTGATTGTGATTGGTAGTTAAGGGCAACTTAAGAAAATCAACTATGACTATGTCCCATGGTTCGTTAGGAACAGGATATTTCCCTATAGGTGCAGGTGATAACGTGTAACCTTTGTGTCTTGCACATGACTCTCATTTGTTTATGTGATTATGTATGTCTTTGTGTAACACTGGCCAATAATATATCATCCGGGCCTTCCTGACTGTCCTGTCCTTGCCAGGATGCCCTGCATGTGGACTATTGTGTATTATACTTAAAATGTGAGGTATCATTGTACTAGGAATAACTGATTGCCTAATATTTCTTCTATGACTTGGTTGTCCTGGATTTCCCTTATACAAGGCACTGTTTACCATTGTGAAATGTTTAAGTTGTACATGTAACTTGGACAATGGTATATCATTGCCTGACTCGAGATGATATATTACTTTAACCCATACTGGGTCCTGTTCTGCGCCTGTGAGATTTCTTAATTAGTAGGGATCGTTTCACCATTGTTGGAGAGTGATTCCCGTGGACTTAGTGTAGCGACATAGACTGACGGATTTTGTGATAAGGCATCTGCTGCCAAAATTGCTTTGACTTTTATGCAGTGAATATTTACATAGTAATTCTGGAGTTTACATTTCCATCGTGCTCTCCTCCCAGATAGGAGTTTTTCTTGCAACATGCCCAAGAGAGGCTTGTGGTCCGTGTATAGGTGAATTTTGTATCCATACACAAAGTCACGAAATTTTTGTAGAGCAAATATTACCACTAGGGCTTCTATGTCTGTTGTACAATGATTTTTCTTTGCTCTTTTTATTTGTCTACTGGCAAAACTAATGCGTTGATATTATCCTCGTTTATCCTCTTGCACCAATACAGCGCCTAAACCTTTGAGGGAGGCATCTGTGCAAAATATTAATGGTTTTGTGAAATTAGGATAGGCCAAGCAAGGTGCACATGTAAGTTTATCTTTTAATTCATTAAATGCTATTTTTGTTCCTCTCGCCACTGAAGTACTGCTTGTTTTTTCAGTAGGTGGAATAATGGTTCATATTTGTGAGAGAATTGTTGTATGACTGATTTGTAGTATCCTGCTAGACCTTGTTAGGGGGGAACAAGTCAAGAGTAAGAGCAGTGGAAACGAGTTACTTGAGAGGAGCATGTGGAGTGACATGGAGGGACAGGTTGACAAATGAAGAAGTGAAGGAACGTTGTGGGGTGGATGTGGATGTCACTGAGAAAATTAGGAGAAATACACTGAGGTGGTTTGGACCTGTAGTGAGAATGGAGAATAAAAGACTGACTAAGAGGGTGTATGTATAGGTGAAGTGGAGGGAGGGAGAGGGAGGAGAAGACCAAGGATGAGGTGGAGGGATGGAGTTGAGAGGTATATGAGGGAGGGGAGAGTGAGTTGGAGGGAGGGCAGTCAAATTGTGTGTGTCAGAGTGACTTGGAGGTGTTTTGTCAGCGGACACCCTCTGCGGGATTAGGGCGTCAGGCTATTGATAGATAGACGTTGTGTAGTTTTGTCAGGACGACAAGGGACTATGGAGTAGGTAGTGTTAAGAAGCTGGATTGCTAGTTAGACTGTGCTAGAGAATTCCCAGTGTTTCTAGTACTGTAGTTGCATCATGAGTCAGAGTTGCCAGTTAGCCTACTGTTTGTGAGCGTAGTTATTCTGTAAGTTATACATTCATTTTTGTGCTCTTTGTCTCATAAAGTTTTATTTATGTGATTATTTGTTAGATTATGTAATTATATCTCAGCTTCTTTGCTAATTAATTTGGAGTGTTATGCAGTGTTAGTAAACTCTGGCATGTTTTGGGTGTCTCTGATTTGGTAACTGTTGTAACCGTTGCTCTTTCGGGAATACACGAGAACTGTGGAGAAATGTTGAACACTGTAGAATACAGGAAGCTTATAAAAGGATGAAGAAGAGACTAGAGCAGTTTCAGTCAGTTTTCAGTTCAGTTTGAGTGTAGTGCAGAGTCAGTGCAGTTTGTACTTGTGAAAATAGTGAAGTGCTGTTGTCAAGCATTAAGTGTAATTGGAGTTAGTAAAGTGTATATCATCGATACTTGTGAAAACAGTGAAATATTGTTGGCAAATGGTGAGGTGTTATTGCAGTTAGTGAACACTGTGTATCTTCAGTGCTTGTGAGAATAATGAAGTTGGCAAGCATTAAGTGTAATTATTTGGACAATGAAAACAGTGAACTTAAGAAGTCAGTGTTCATTTCTGATGCCTGGGGTGATCTTGTGTACTGTGCACTGAAAGGCTGCCTCTAGGAAATACAACGCTTTGGACAACGTCCTTCCCATACTGATCTGCTGCTGTTGGAGCCTGTGGCAATGTGGGACAAGGACTTAACAATATAAATTGCTTGACCTTTTACCATATCAGTGCAAGCTATCCCATACACCAGCAGGGCACAGAGCCAGTTTCTTACTGCCGGGAAACCAAAGATGAACCTCATATGCAGGGTGATGATTCATACCCATAGCTGCGAGTACAGAAAGTTGGTAAAGTTGGTTACTGTATGGAAAATTCCACAGTGGCAGGTCGGGCACCATTACAACCACACCACTTTCCCTGGGGAGTCAGTATTACAAATGCTGGCCAGAGAGCATGCGGCGAGACCATGGCCATGGCCACGTGCTCAGAGATGAAAACATCCCGTCTAAAGTGCTGAAAGTAACCCACCTTCTCCACGTTCCTACTCATCTATGGGACGACATACAGACCTGGGGATGCTTTCTCTCGCAAGACGAAGAGTTGTTGAGTAATGTGTTCTTTAATTTGTTTCCCTAACTCTTATACTCTCTGAGATATCAAGGTTTTGAAACAAGCAATTTTTGGAAAAGTGCCCATAGAGAGAGGACAACAAGGGCAAACTAGCCCTGCTGTTGGTGGTTAAAGCCTGGTTGATATCACTGATAAGCAGGTTTGCATTCATTGTGGTATAGGAGGCTTCATAGCACCGCTTACTAAGCATTTTGCTTTGCTCACTAAGTATCACTGCCTTTACATGATGTAGAGAGTTTGAGTATCAACATAGTTTTCATAAAAATTATGAACAATGAAGTTGATTTGTAATGTAGATCGATTTCAAAATCAGCTTTAAAACTCCTACTGATTATTTGAAGTTCAAATTGTCCAAACTGAAGTAGTTTCGTAAGCAACACATTCATCACATTATAATATGCAAATCAAGAGTTGTTTGTTGTAAAAACCTATCCTAAAATAAATGAATATTCCTACCAATCACCTTCTCCATCAAATCATCAAACTGGTGATTATACCATTTACAGTTTCATAATCCATGGACTACTATATTCATGTGCCACTGAAATGGTTAATATTAAGTAGTACTATGATAGAAACTGTACATACTTTACATGCATTGTTCATGGGGTATTGTCTTTACTGGACAGTTAGGCCTATATAGTATGCCATCAACCCATTCCTAAAATGCTACTGGTGGTTGTCAATGTCTTATAACGTGTAAGAAAATCCTAAGGTGGTAACCCTGGATATGACAGGTGCCAAGAGGACAAATAGTTCTTTGATTTCTTTATTATCTAGTGGATTATGTTTATCTGTTTTGAAACCTTCCTTCAAGCATTACCGGTATGTACATTGCTATGAATTATTCGTTATGTATGACATGAGGCTGTGGGAGTTATACGATATCTGGAGAGAGAGAGAGAGAGAGAGAGAGAGAGAGAGAGAGAGAGAGAGAGAGAGAGAGAGAGGGGTGAAAGAGTGATAGATGGGAGGGGAGAAGACGAGAAATTAAGGAAGGGGGGGAGGGGAGGAGAGATTGGGAGAGGAAGGATTAAGTGTACCAGCCCTTACCACATATTCACGGTTTCTGTGCCAGTGGTAGTTGTGAAGTGTATTGAAGCAAAGGGTGCTGGTATTTCACAGTTCAACAAATTTTGCAAAAAAAAAAAAAAAAAAAAAAAATACGAGTGGGTTTTTATTGTTGATCACAACGTGCTGATTCTAAATCTGAAAACCATTTCTTTCTATCATGTCAAAATTTTGCACAAAATGTTTTCGTATTTCCAAGACACTGTACATTAATGTATCTAATGATGAGTTCATCCACAGGTGTTGTGGAATAACTTAGCCTACTATAGAGTCACAGGTATAACACAACACTGCAGTTCATTTATTCACATTGCCAGTCCCATTATTATTAACTTTTACATTAATGCTTCGGTGTTACTTCAGTGTTGTCCTGTATCAAAGTCCAGCAGAAGTCAGTGAGCATCCCAGGGCTCCACTTTTCTATGTAACAGTTTTCCATTTCAGTTATGTCTTGGTGAAAGCATTCCCCATGCTTATCACTGACATCAGTTGCATTCTCCGGGAAGAACGACAGATGTGAATGCAGGAAATGAACCCCGATAGACATGGTGGAACCCAAGGTCCAAGGAGAGAAGGTCTGTCCAGCCCGGGCGAGAATTCAACCTGGTTGGCGCATGACGTCACGTGGGAGACAGCTACTCACTCCACTCACTCAGTCACTTTTTTTTTTTTTTTTTTTTTTTTTATGCGAGGAAGAAGGAACCAAAGGCCATGGCCCGCAGTAACAGTTCCCTCCAAGAGAAAAACAAAATACAATAGAGAGCCAAATTCAAGATCCGATCATTTGGAGATGCCTGGACACACTGCGTTTGAAAGACTGGAGATCATAGGCAGCAGGAAATACAGATAGAGGGAGACAGTTCCAGAGCTGACCTGTTGCATAAATGAAAGACTGGGAGTAACGGTTAACTCTTGCATTAGAGAGCTGGACAGAAAAGGGATGAGAGTTTGCTGCCAGACGGGTGCTACGCGCCCGTCGTAGAGGTGGAGGAATGCAAGCAGACAGTTCAGAGGAGCAGTTTCCCTAGGCCGTAATGGTGGAGAGCTCGGTGTTCCCATATATTTATCTCATACTAGGACATTTATCAGATAGATGCCACTTAACTGTGCAATATTTGGATGCTATTCAGTCAGTAGAAAAGACAATGACATCATATTCTTCAGGTTCCCTCAAGATGAAGACACTAGAAAGAAATGGGTCCAGCTGTGTAAGAGACAAGACCTGGTTAACACAAAGGAAGCCTGTGTCTGCAGTCTACATTTTGCTGTTCTATCCCTCATTCCCCTTCTTCTCTCTCTTCACTTTCTTCCTTACTCTCTCCATTTCCTCATCTCTCCGGAGTAGTCCACCCGTCCCTCAATTACTGCTTCTTTCTCTCACATCCTCTATTCCCTCCTCCTTTTCCTTCAGTACTCCCTCTTTCTTTTATATCCTCCATTCTCTCCTTCCTTTCCTCCATCACTCCCTCACTCTTTATCTTCCACTGCTCCCTCCCTCCTTCCACTATTCCTTCACTCCATTACTCCCTAACTTCATTCCTTCATCCTTCTATGCATTCTCTCCCTCCCTCCGTTATACCCTCTCTCCCTCCGCTTATCCATCATTCTCTCCATTCCTCCACTCCCTGCTGCCCTTCACTGCTCCCTAACTCTTTCCATTCATCCACTCCCTCCATCCCTCGAAGTATTCCATCCCTCACTCCTTCCATCCAACTATCTATCCTTCTAGCGAATCCCTCCACTCTCCCGTAACCGCATCCCTTCTTTTCCTTCCTCGTTCTCCATTTTTTCTTTCTCTTCTACCAACTTTCCCTCAAGGTTTTCCTCCATCTCCTCTTCTTCTTGCCTCCCTCCCTCCACTAGCTGTCCTCTCCCACTTCTACTCCTACTTTCCTTTCCCTCCAATTTCCCTCACCCGTTCCCTCAGTCTTTCTATCCCTTAGTCAATTCCTACTTTCCTTTCTCTGCCCCTCCATCCCTTCCTCTCCATCCTTCCATCTTGCCCCCCCCGTTATTCTTTTCCTCCATTTTCTCTCACTCTTCCCTCATATCTGCCTATCTATCCCCTCAGCTATACCCTCACTCCCTTCCTTTAAAAACCATTATTTTATACTCTCTCTCTCTCTCTCTCTCTCTCTCTCTCTCTCTCTCCTTTCATTAGTACAGATATTACCTCCCTCCATCTTCCACCTGCTCCTCCTTCTCCTTCTCCTTTCTTCCCCCATTCTGCAGATCTCTCCATTTCTGTTCCTCCTCCTCCCTCACTTTTCTCTCTCCTTCCTCCTCCTCATTCTCCACTTCTCCTCTCTTCCTCCATTTAACTCCCTTCCTCCTTTTTTCATCCTCCCTCCTCTTCTTCCACTTTTCTAGCTGCCTCCTCCACCTCTTTCTCCTCTTCTCTCTCCATACCTTCTACTCTCTTCCTTGCTTCGCTCACGTCGTTTACTTCATTCGCAAATAGTGTATCTCCCTTCCTTCTCGCCCAATCACTTTTCTTTCTCTCCCGTTCCTCCCTACCGCTTCTCCCTCTCTCCCGTCTTGCTCTCCTTCTCTGCCTTCCACATTTTCTCCTTCATTTCTTCCTTTCTCCTTTCCTTCTCGCTTCCTCTTCCTCCATCTCTTCCTCCCCGACTCCAAATCACCGCTTTCATTTTTTTTTTCCTCCAATCCATCTCTCTCTCTCTCTCTCTCTCTCTCTCTCTCTCTCTCTCTCTCTCTCTCTCTCTCTCTCGTTAACTGTTACATCCCCATTAACTAGTAGAAATGTTAATTATGCAATGAAAACACTTTAACCATAATATGATCAGCTGAAAGTTCTGGGGCGAAGCTATATAACATTATAGTACCTCAGAAAAAAGCAGTATACCCTAAAAAAAAACGGAAGTCACCTTCGGCCGCCCGTTTATCTCCCACCTGACGTCATCAGAATGTGCCACGAAGAGACCTTCTCTCCTTGGACCTTGGTGGAACCAAGGTGTTGGTAGCACTCGATCATGTCATCCATCAACTTGATGTAGTTTTCAATCCTCTGCATACCAAGCAAGCCTTTACCAACGCCTTTAAATGCACGCCAAGCTAGCAATTCTATTTCATCAATCATGGTCTTAAAATCTCTGTCTTCCATGAGTTTCCGAATCAGCGGACCCATAAACACACCTTTATTTTTGTATTGCTCACTTTGGGAAACTTTGCCCACAGATATTTGAACACAGGCTTCTCGTGGTCGAGTGCTTTGGCAAACTGCTTCATCAGCCCCAGTTTGATGTGAAGTGGTGGCAGGATGATCTTGTTTTTCTTAATGGCTGGGTTATCACATTCTGGGATCCAGGTATCAATCAGTCCCTCGGTGGCCAATCTGATCTTATATAGTGCTAATATCGTGTCCTGCTATACCACCCAGGGAACACAAGGATTTTTTATAGTCAGCTTGCAACCCACTGAGCAGGGCGACAAGCTTGAAGTCCACATAGATCATCCACTCATGATCTTTGTTCATGATGAGGTCCAGAAAAAACACTAAATTTACATACGTCCCTCGCAGTAGCCTATCATATAATGTGCAGTCGGAGTGTGTTGCCAGTTTGGAAAAATACCGCTTTGATACTGTACAGAGATGCATCGATGGATGGCCTCCTCTGACACGGCCTTATTCCATACCAATCACTTCAAATAGCCCCTGCATGTTAGTGAAAAAACAGAGATTGTTTTCCAGTACAAAATATTGTTCAGTATTGTGTGACTGCTTTCTGAAGAATGTATACCGCATATCTTCGTCAAACAAGATCCATTCCTGTACGTGGGATGCCAGCAGTTCACTTTGTTGTTTAGTCAGACACAGATCGTGGATCTAGTCATTCAAATCCGGCTCCATTAAGAGGTGCTGTTTCTTGCTGGACTTTGTTGGGTTGTAACGCTCTCCATTTGATTCAGGATCACTGCAACTGTCACTCTTTTTGCTAGGCGTTTTCCCTGCAGGTTGTGGGACTGTTATCTCTACAGAGAGGGCTACCAGACACAAAGCCGAGCATAGGCTGGGGTACACGACTGATTTCTTTCCCTTACAATTTAAACCTGTTGAACAAAAGATAGATGATACATAGATAACGAAGGGACAGTTACAAACGAATGCATTTATACTAGTTTAGCTGAATGTGAGGAATAAGAGATTGCAATTCATACAAAAATGCTAACCTGCAATGTTTGTCAAACAGAAGTAACAATTGATGGCATGCTTCTGTGGTTCCCTCCAAATCATCGGAACACCAAAAGGCAAGCCTAGACACATGCTTTCTAGCCACGCCAACAGTGAACTCGTGCATTTTACACAACAGATGTGTGGTGCCCTAAGCTTGTCCTGGTCACCGACCTTGCAACCAAAGTTGCAGTGTTATGGCGGCGGCAGCAACCCTCAGCCGCCAAATTCAAACACGGCCTTCAATTATTTACGGAGTAAATTTCGGAAAAAAGGTTGGTGATATGAACAAATGGTTTTCATTTTTGCATTCCACTCATCAAATCACCCTAGGAGAGGCATACCACAATGCCTTATTTTTCATTGTTGGACTGTGTCATTATTTCAGTGGGTGTAACATACTGATATATGCTACCATGATGAATGATTAAATTACATTATGATAGCAGCTGGTTCTATGGGATTTACAATGAAATCGTGAGAGAATACGATCTTATAATAACTAAATAATTTTCACATAATTAGTTGGGTGTCCACACCTCTTCACAAACATCAACACTGTACAGTAAAGGCGGAGTGGGCCATGGGTTTGTCCGTTTCGTCATGTTCTCACTTATATTTCTCCAACTTCAGCGTCTGGTTGCAATGTCTTCGCATCGCTGTCACATTTAACAAGTTTCACTGTTTTCCTTGCTCCATGTTGTATCCGATTTTCATGGAGTCTTTTATTTTCATACATTTAACAGCAATGGACAAAAACCACTATGATTAAAAATCCTACTATTGTGAATGCAGTAGGCGGATATACATATAAAACGAGGGTTCACAAAAAGAGTGATGATGGAAGTGAGATATCTGGACTATAACATTCTCACAAGGAGCAGGTGTGATGAGGAATATACTAAAGGGAAACACAGACAAAGACGAAGGGTTTAAAACGCTGACGAACTCGAATTTAAGAGATCAGACGCGACATGCGATCGTGAGACGGAAGAAAGACTTCAGAGTACACATATGCAGTGTATTTAACAATATAATAGGATAGTAAAATTTTAAGCTTGAAAATGGAAAAATAGAATCAAGAATAAAGTTACCTCAAGCCCACTGCAAAACTAAACGAAGATCTGACATTGGGCAAGGTCTGTGGCAACATGACTACTGACAAATCCTCTACTTGCAACATAAATTCATAAATTATTGGAGGGACAGAGGCCATGATATAAGATGGAAAATTATATACAGTATTTCTGTAATAACATTGTTGTTTTCACATCACTATGACATTCAGAACTTTGTAAAACTGCATACCTATTTCATTCCTATATGTAACAATCCTCCCTAGTAACAGAGATGACGTCTTCCACTAACTTTGTACAATTGCACATTTATTTCATTCATACATGTAACACTACTACCTAGTAACAGAGATGACGTCTTCCACTAACATCACTTCCTCCCGGGGCATTACCAGTGCCCTTGGGTGGAGGACCCCATCTCTATCCCTATCAGCCAGAGATGAACCAAGGACAGCAAATGCTATAAGGTTGCCTATACTCTGTCCATAACATCGTACTCATGAAAGGAATCTGGATTAATGTTCAAATCATCAAAGTGGTCCTGACAGGTGAAGGAGCAGACGCAAGAAACAGTTGGGTGAGTTGCATGGCGAAGCTTTTGTCTGTTTTCATTTACAGGTAGAGTAGAAGGTGATTAAGGGGTAGCAAGTGCAGGAGAAAAAGAAGAGGACGAAGGCATTATTTTCCTGACTGCCTTTCCTCTCGAAGTATCTAGGAGTTCCTTGAAGATCATCTGCGTAAACCCATTTACTCTGATATGACAAGTCTTTATTCTCAAATTGTTACCGTTACGAGATATCATGCGTTGATAACTCTTTCCCAGTAACGTATCCAGTAGTAGTACTGAGTCTTTAAAAATATCCTGAATTCCTGATGGCATATCTACGGGTCTTCATCTCACAAGATTACTCGTTTTAGCTCTATGTTTCACATATTTTGAGATATTTTGATTTTCTGTATCATCAGCATGGGTAATTCTGGACAAATTTCAGTGTTGGTTTTGATGGGATAGGTCCTTGTAGGTTTGCAGTTAAGCGTTTATAGAAAAAATTGTGATAGGACTACTGTTAAGGTTAGATAGACACATAGATAGATAGGTAGGTAGATAGGCAGGTAGAGCTGAATAGATAGGCAGAGAGATAAATAGGTAATTAGAAAATGGATGGATGAATGAGACAGTGTTAGACTAACAGATGGACGGATACATAGACGGCTCTGTAGATTAAAAGACAGATGGATACGTAGACAGACAAACTGATTAGCTAGTTTGGTGGATGGATGAATGGATGGACAGATACATCGGTGTATGGGTAGCATCAGCGTCCAGCACCTCTACGGTAGAAAGCAAGGAGGTACAGTACTAAGCGTGGCCACTTAAGCGCACATATCTCTCGTCTCTTCCAAGTTTGATGGTAAACTTTATTATTTATTGCCAGTTGCTCGTGCTATTAAATTGTCCCTTTCTTGGAGGGTTCATCAGGAAACAGCTTCACTGTTCTAGCTATTTTATGATAGACATAAATTTTAATGGAAACTCCTGATAATTTAGTTTTATAGAAATATCTTGCAGCATTGTGTGGGAGGAAATACATTAATCATAAGACATGGTGTAGAAGATCTCAAATTCCTTTTTGCGGAGTAATTACGTGGTCACCCAGTGTTTTTTCCCCACTAGTCAACAACAGTTGAAGGGAATTTTAACCGACGGAATTTCTGTACAATTCCGTCACTGTAACAGTTTGAGCTGTGGCAACTCGTTCAGCACCCCAACACCGTTGGGAAAGTGTAACCTGAATGTGTAACTTTTACAGAGCAACTTTGTTTTTTATACGAAGTTTGGGAGAGGCAAAAAAAAACATCAGAATTAGGGGGATGAAAATATTCGAAAGCGTTCTATTTTTTCAGCTCACAGTCCAGTACTGAAAAGACGGCTGTCTAGAAAAATGGATTTCCTGTCAGCTGGAACTAAATTACTGATGACACCAGCTTGGTACCACAATATTTATTTTAATGAAATTATTCTCTCTCTCTCTCTCTCTCTCTCTCTCTCTCTCTCTCTCTCTCTCTCTCTCTCTCTCTCTCTCTCTCTCTCTCTTTCATTACAGATACCCGGGAAGCCTATTTACAACAATAAGCAAAACTTCGTCAACACATATTTTCCGGCTGAAGCAATGGAAGGCGTTAGGTGAACAATTTTTATGCAATATCAATATGAAACACACAGCATAACGGATGGATACTCTGTCACTGGGGGAGGAATGAATGACGCGAGAGGTAACACACAATGCTGGCAGAGTACTGTCGGCCAACTTTTACTCGGGGGGATAAAAAGTTGCTACTCTACCACACAATACTTGCCTGATATTGTTCTCGTCAACTGGCTCCAAAAATAACACAGTTTTTGACGAATTCGGGTGTTTTTCAGTAGTAGGATGGCAAATAATTATTAAAAAAAAAAAAACGCTGTTAGACGACAATTTACTTTATCGAAAGTTCTCTAACGATGCGTGTAGATCTGGTATAACCCAACAGTTTCCAAGATAATGAAGTTTTGGTGGAAAATTTTGCCGGGTAGGGTATCTTCATCAATGTCATCATATTTTTATAATAATAATAACAATAATAATAATAATAATAATAATAATAATAATAATAAATAATAATAATAATATTATTATTAATTATTATTATTATTATTATTATTAGTAGTAGTAGTAGTAGTATTATGATTATTATTATTGTTGTGTGGTAGGTGGAGGCGCTCACCATCCACTCATTCGATGTAGTGCTGCTCTCGGGTGTCTGCCCTTTCCTGTCCTCCATCCTTCTTTCATTCCATCCTCTTGTGTCTTTCTTTCATTCATTCTTTCCTCTTCCTTCTGCCTATGGGTGACTTTAGACTCCCTCTTCTGTCTTTCTTTCCTTCATTTTTCCTCTTCCTTCTGCGTGTGGGTAACTCTACAGTGAGTGACAAACCAAATGGTTTCCTTTACACCAGGAAACCATTTACTACGTTGGGTGGTAACCGTATAACCAAATTTTGGCGCCAAGTGATTTAGTGGGTAATTACGGCGCTCCAATCGCATTGAGCCGGCTCTGGAACTGTCTCCCTCTGTCTGTATTTCCTGCTGCCTATGATCTCCAGTCTTTCAAACGCAGTGTGTCCAGGCATCTCAAAATGATCGGATCTTGAATTTGGCTCTCTATTGTATTTTGTTTTTCTCTTGGAGGGAACTGTTACTGCGGGCTCATGGCCTTTGGTTCCTTCTTCCTCGCATAAAAAAAAAATAAATACATAAATATGTAAGGGATGGTTGGGGTTTATTGCTCACGTAATGTCCCTCAGGGATGAGTGAGGCTGGTCACTCTCATCTTAAATGTTAGGACCAACTTGCCTGGCCCTAGGCTCCTACGCTCCTCATGGGGCAACGTAGAATTGGATGATGAATGAATTACCTCCGCCAAGGAGGTTATGTTTCATCCCTGTCCGTTTGTTTGTTGGTTGGTTGTTTGTTTTGTGAGCAAGATTACACAAAAACTACTGGACGGATTTCCACGAAACTTGGTAGAAGAATGGTCCTTAGTCCAGAATAATCTCCATTAAATTTTGGTGCGGATCCGGATGAAGGTGCGGGTCCACGATTGTTTTTTTTTTTTTTTCCCACTTTCTTTAACATTGCGAGATAGGGGGTTGGCGGAGGTATGCACTCTACTGAGTGCCATTCTAGTTATTATTATTTTTACTATCATCATTATCATTATCATTAGAGAAGGTCGCTTAAAAAACAAGTACTCCTTACCTTTCACGTGAATGGGGGCGCTTATCATCCACTCACTCAATATACTGTAGGGCTACGTCATGATGACTGCATCGTGTGACAAGCCAAATTATTTCCTGTAAGCCAGGAAATCATTTAATATGTTGGGTGATAACCTTATAACGAATCCATACGTGTTTCCTACGTGTTAACAAGTGGGTTGGCGGAGGGTAAGTGCCCCTTTCAGTAAACAACTAACAAGATGCATCGGGCAATGCATCGGACCTGGACGGATGTACAGATGACAACCAAGGACCGGACAAAGGACACGATGAGGATGGCTAAAGGGAATGCGAGGGGCGAGAATGATGAGGTGAAGATCAATTGCTGGAAGATGGAAAATGGACGTATGTGGATTGACTGAGACCAAATGAGGAGGTAAGAGTGTAAGAGTGGGAATATGAAATGGGTGCTAGTAATGTGCGATATTAATTACCACATTTCGATATGATACTGATTTTTTTAAAGGACTGTATCAATAACATAGACTGCCACCTAAATAATTACATTCTCATCATGTATTGAGTCAGATGAACCACCCTAATATTTGATAAAGACATTCACATCTGACGCACCTCATGTTAAAAATACTACATTGCCAAAACTTTTATGGAAATGTGAGCCTCATTCAATACACTAATGAATCTTCCAATCATCACAACTCAGTGAAATAATATATGTAATAATATGTTGTCAGTTCATTGGAAAGTCTATCTTTAGTACTCAGGGTCATCGAAACCTAGCCATCAGTATCGATACTTCCAGGTAAACAGGTAGTATAGGATGCATCGATATTTTGCTATGAATAAACCCGTCACTACTGAGCGCCAAATAGGATCAAAACTGCGTTAAAGCTACAGGTGATCTACAGTATAATGGTAAACAGTTCAAGAATCAAAGCTGGGTGTTACCAAATTAACCTCTTTGAGTACTCAATACTTAGGAAAAAAGAAATGATAAAGCCAAACTGAATACTAACCAATTTTAAATTTTAGTTCAAAGACAGTGAAATCTACAATTAATCTATGAACACTGATGGGGAGATTATGAAAGAGAAATATGTTACTTAAGTGACATTTCTACAAATTCCCCACCACATGGCTGAAGAACACAGAGATCCCTAAACTGAGCACTAAACTGTGATGTTTCGGAATCTATTAAGGCTGCTGCGGACCTACTCACATCGTTTGATATATTATGGAAAGTAATACCTTAGTGGGTTCTCTAACAAAAATCGGCACTATATTGCTGAAAACTGCCTCAAATATCCAAATGCGTCAAACTGGGTCATTGCAGTAACTGTTAAAACTACAGCATATATATATATATATATATATATATATATATATATATATATATATATATATATATATATATAATAAAGGCATCAAGCTAACCACAAATATATGACAAAGTATGTATTATTTCGGAAATTTACAGCCACAGCAAATGGGCCTCATGGGGTCTCTCCTCTTGTTCTCAAGAACTGTGCTTCTGTGCTTACACCCTGCCTAGGTAAACTCTGTTGCCTTTGTCCATCAAATTGTACCTTTCCAGCTTGCTGGAAGTTTGCGCTCATTCAGCCTGTTCCAAAGAAAAGTGACCATTCACAACCCTCAAACTGTCGCCCAATTGCTTTAACATCCTGTCTCAAAAATTTTAAAGTCTGTTCTTTAAAAAATAGATAAAGCATCTTTTCTATCACAAGCATCTTTCTGATCGTCAGTATGGGTTCCGTCAGGGGACGCTCCACTGGCGATCTTCTCATATACCTTTCAGACTCGTGGTCATCCTCCTTTCGGGGGTTTGGCGAAAGCTTTGGCATTGCACTTGACATCTCAAAGGCTTTCGATCGAGTCTGGCATAAATCTTTTATTTCCAAACTGCCCTCTTACGGATTCTATCCTTCTATCTGTGCCTTCATCTATAGCTTCCTTTCTGGTCATTCTATATCTGCTGTTGTAGACAGCCACCATTTTTCTAGCTCTATCAACAGTGGTGTTCCTCAGGGCTCTGTCCTATCACCAACTTTCTTCTTTTTATTCTATAATGACCTACTAAGCTGTATATCTTATCTTGTCCACTCATACGCTAATGACTCCATCCTGCACCTTTCTATCCTCCTCCCGCAGCGTCCATTTCAGTAGTTACTTCATTAAATAAGGGATAAGGCTATGGTACGCCTGATGTCTGACTTGGCTCGTATTTCTGACTGGGGTAAAAGTATTCTTGTTGTTTTTAATGCGTCAGAAACTCAGTTCTTACACCTATCAACCTGTCAAAATTTTCCACAGGAGCACCTGCTAATGTTTAATGAGATCCAGCTCAATCCTGCATCATCTTTAAACATACTTGGGGTATCATTCTTTCGGGATTTATCTTGGAGAGATCATATAACATCTCTTGTAGGATCTGCTTCCAAGAGATCAGGTGTGCTAAGCCGACTTCATACATTCTTTACCCCTGCACATTGTTGACTTTATACATGGTTTTTATTCGCCCCTGTGTAAAGTACAACTCTTATGTGTGGGAAGGTTCCCCACAACCTGCTCTTCTTAACAAGATGGAGTCAAATGTTTTTCGTCTCATTAACTCTCCTCCTGTTACTGGCTTCCTTCAGCCTCTGTCTCTTTGTTGCACTGATGCATCTTTATCTCTTTTTTTATTGTTACTTCAGTGGTCACTGCTCCTTTGAACTATCTGCTTGCATCCCTCCACCACTACGACGGGAGCGAAGCATCCGTCTAGTGACAAAATCTCATCTCTTTTCTGTCCAACTCTTTAATGCAAGAGTTAACCGTTACTCCCAGTTCTTCGTTTAACAGGTCAACTCTGGAACTGTCTCTCTCTCTGTATTTCCTACTTCCTATGATCTCCAGTCTTTCAAACGCAGTGTGTCCAGGTATCTCGAAAGGAACGGATCTTGAATTTGGCTCTCTTTTGTATTTTTTTTTTTTCCTTTTCTTGGAAGGAACGGTTTGTGGGCCCCTGGCCTTTGGTTCATTCTTACTTGTATTAAAAAAAAAAAAAAAACTCTGAATCTATGCACACCGATGGAAAGTTTTCGAAACGGTACTGTAATGGGTTTTACTTATGACATTATATATATATATATATATATATATATATATATATATATATATATATATATATTTACTTATGACATTATATATATATATATATATATATATATATATATATATATATATATATTTACTTATGACATTATATATATATATATATATATATATATATATATATATATATATATATATATATATATATATATATATATATATATATATATATATATATATATATATATATATATATATATATATATAAATGCCTCTACATTGCTGAAAGAAAATGTTCAAAAGTGCCGAATTAAGGATCAAAACTGCGCTATTTCAGCAACTATTAGAATTACAGTGAATCATCTCGAAGCAAGAGTAAGCTAATGGAAAAGTGATGTTTGAAACTTAACCAAATGTGCCATCGCATTATAGGAGAAAGCCAAGAAATAATCGAATATAAGTGCCAGTCACTTTGTTATCTCGGAGTAAATTTTAAGCTACAACAAACTGAAGCTACAACAGACCTGTGAATTTCGCTCGACAGCTTATGGAAGAGACACACGTGTTACAAAAACAGCTTTTTTCAAACTTCACCAAACAGTGCTGAAAACAGCCAAACTGCGACAAACTGAACGCAAAGCTTAGTCCAGTGTGTGATACGCTTTGCACTGGAATATAGGTCCAGAGCGCCTAAACTGGTGGTGTGCACATTCTGATATGTGGAGGATGAATTCAAAGTGCACAGTTTTTTTATGCGAGATGCTAACATATGAACATTACCAAGCTGGCAAGCTGGAACACATTCCGCACTTTCAAGCGTGGATCCCTGTAACTAATACGGAACAAGGAGATACTATCGTCATAGACCTGCGGCGAAACTATTTTAGGCAATTTTCAAAAGTTTCTCTCTTCGAAACTCATAGAATACATGTAACTGTTTATTGTTGTAGGTGGGGGCGATCACCATCCACTCACTCGATGTAGTGTTGCACTCGGGTGACTGCACTTTCCTCTCTTCCTTCCTTCCTTCCTCGTCTGTCTTTACTTCATTCTTTCCTCTTCTTTCTGCCTAAAGATGACTTTACACCCTCTCTTTTGTCTCTCTTTCCTTCATTCTTTTCAATTCTTTGCCTATGGATGACTCTACAATGAGTGACAAGCCAAATGGTTTGCCGTACACCACGAAACCATTTACTATGCTGGGTGCTAACCATATAACCAGGTTATGGCGTCTGGTGGTTTAGAGGGCAATTAAGGCGCACCAATCAGATTCAGCTTGTGCAGGTTTCTGTCCAAGGGATGGTTGGGTTTATTACTTGCATAATGCCACTCAGAGATGAGTGACGCTGGTCATTCTCATCTTAAATGTCAGGACCAACTTGCTAGCCCCTGACTCCTACGCTCCTCATGGGGCAAAAGAGGATTAGATGGTGATGATGATTTTTTTTTTATTGCTTCCTTATGGCCAAAAATGAAAATTGCTAAGTAATCTGCTGATGCATAAGCACATGATACAGCTGATATGTCAGATCAACTCAGAATTTCAAGCTTAACAATCTTGTATTTCAAAAGAATGTCTCTAAAATGCCTCCTTATAGGCAAAATTGAAAATAGCACAACAGTCAGCTAAGGCAACAGCTGGCATGTTAAATCAACTTAAAGTTCAAGCTGATCAACTTATTTCATGAGGATATCACTCAGACTTTGCCATGAGCAGATATTCAAAAGTCGTTAAAATGCCTCCTTAGAGCGGAAACTGAAGATCGCCTAGTAGCCAATTGATGCATCAGGTGACGCAGCAGCTGACATGTTAAATCAACTCAAAATTTCATGCTGAGCAACATTATGTTTCATAAAAAAAAAATCTCCCAGAGCTCTCCAAGAGCAGATATTCGAACTTTCCTTGAAGGAGAAAGAAAAAAAAAAAACCCTAGGTGCACCGTTTATAGTACTGTCCGCGTCGCCGCAGGTTAAAAAAAAAAAATGGTGAGCGAGACGTGCTAGTCAATGCTAAACGAACGAGGAGAAATCATAGCTATGCTGGGGTGGTGATCACCATACCGACATTATTACTTCAATGTTCTGTTGCCTATTGCTTTTCACTGCTCCTAGCGAAAAGTTCATGCAATCGATCCAGTAAACATCCCTGGTTGTTCATCATACTTGTGAATTATTTTAAGGCATTCACAGTCTCCATTTCCTGATCGCAGCGCTTCACCATGGATTCCGTGACTTCATTCCTCTCAAAGATTATGATTTTACTATTTGCTACATTTATTTTAGAGTTCGTTTCATACAGAAACTTTGGAACATATCCATCAAGCTTTCCAACTCCAGTTCATTGTCGCTCAGTAACATAGTATCGTTAACAAAGAGTAGTGTAAGCAGCTTCCAATAAGTACCCTTCCTAACTAAGAACACTAACGTCCAACATTAATTAAGTATAAATATTGTGAGTATCGTTGGTCGAGAATTTACCAACACCCAATACTCTTTAGAGGTAGAATTTCTTAAACTTTCCAATGGCGGTTTAAGAATTATAATACAGGAAATCCTCAGGACAAAAAAAAAGAATGAAACACAGAGAGAAAGTCAGAAAATTATATTAACCTGGCAAAGCATGTCGGTGTAGCCAGCATCTTAAACTGTTTCGTCTGTGAATGTTCGAGGAAGAAGAAAGATCCTGGTTGTTTCACTTTTGTGCCACTTACGTCTCCATCATGAATATGACATCCTTTACTTGATGATTATTCCCTCTAAACCAGTTTATATGCGTATGGCACAAGACCTTCAACAATGAATTAGTACAAAAGCACCACGAGTATATGGGGAAACCTCAGGTATCTTTGGTGAATACCCATGGTTTGGTTTGTCGCGGAAGGCTGACTTTATGTGGCGTGGTGTGTGATGTGGTGTAGTATGGTGTGGTTTGAGTCCGCTAAAATTATTTTTTTTCTGTAAATGTTTGACTCTGGTCATAGGCTTCCGAGCCCATTCCCTGAGGCCCAGCAGTCCTCCTACGTACTATGCACCTCCACATGCTACCACCTTGGCACTAACACCCACCATTAATACTGAATATATGCTAGGTCTGTCTCATACAGGATTGATGTAATGGTATTACCGGAGGTGTCTGTACATGTCGGCGGGGCTTTGGTGTAGCAGTAACGTCTGCTTAAACGAAATTCAAATCCTTAAACTTCCCTGTCCGATCCAGGATTCGAACCCGGGTCCGTTAGGCCACCTTCTCAACCGATTAGAACCTCGCACCTGAAGATCAATAGTGGGAGCCTTACGGATAGAACCACGCCTTTAACTGCTCCCGCACGTTAAGGTGGACCTTGATAAAATTTGATATTACTGACCAGTGAAATTTTACTAGGAGTAACAGAAAACTTCATCAGCTTTACTAAAAGTCTACACAAATTAGTTCTTGATATATGTTACTAGTAACAGAAGACATTCAGGCAACTACTAGTTGATACAGAAATGTTTCCTGCAGTGTAAGACCAAGGACACTGCAATTACACACAGGAACATAACTGCTACAGTGTACAAATAATCTACACGTTTTGCTTAAAAACGGGAGGCCTCGTCCCTGGAATGAATGTCCACGAACTAATCACCCCAATCTCCCCATACTCTTTGCATCTGTCAGTTCTCCTTGCTTCTACACCATTCTCATTCATATTCTTATCAACCCTCCCTCCCCTCCAAGTCACCCAAATAAACTTTCCTGGTCAATCTTCCACTCTTCATTCGCTCAACCTGGCCAAACCATCTAAGCGTACTCCAAATATTTTCCAACGCATCCGCATCACCACCACAACATTTCCGATCTCACTGATTTGTTTGTCTTTCAACGGAAATCCACATGCTCTTCATAGATAACTAATATATATTCCTCTAATCTGGCATTAAGTCTACTCCCATCCTTTTTCATCGCACTCTCAATACATTTATACAGAACCTGAGGGCACTTACTTGTCCACTGCCAGACTGGTCTGCCTCCATATGCAATCCAGTACGAAAAAAAAAAAAAATGCTGTTTGGTACGTGCAGTTCCATTTTTTTTTTTTTTTCTTATACACACCTCCAAGCTCATTCAATAAGCCTTACATCTCCTGCACACCTTTACTTAACAGAACAGTATCATCAGCAAGCAACATTACAGTCAATATCCACACCTTGCTCTTTCTTACAAATTACACTTCACCATCCTCTGCCTTGCGTTATATAATATATACATACTAGTGTTTGCTCGCAAAAATTTGCAGGGCCCACTATTAGTCTTTCTTTCAAAAAATTTTTGCAAATATCTTTATATTTGTTTCCAGACTGTCATTGAGCCTAGAATGGCCAATTATAACCACAATGTCAAACAAATTAATTATTTTCGTATATTATCTCGTGTCACGATTTCCGAAAATCTGGCGCCGTTGCGTCCCGCGCGATCGCAGAAAGTTTTCTATGATATTTTTCTGACACTCTCTGGACTTGCCTCGACATAATGAAAAAATAATTAGGTCGATATCTATTACCATTCTCGTGAGAAAAAAAAAACGCACAGACAGAAAACTTACACAGCTTGAATTTATTATACACACACACACACACACACATATATATATATATAGATAGATAGATAGATAGATATCTACATCTATCTATCTATCTATCTCTATCTATCTATCTATCTATATTTATCTATCTATCTATATATATATTTATATCTGCCTATCTATCTATCTATCTATCTATCTATATGTATATAGATGTCCATATATATTTATCTATCTATCTATATATCTATATCTATATCTATCTATCTATCTATCTATATCTATATCTATCTATCTATGTCTACATCTATCTATCTATCTATATCTATATCTATCTATCTATCTATCTATCTATCTATCTATCTATATATATCAGCCTGGAACACATGACACAGCACGAAATAAAAAATATGGAGATGTATTAATGCTGTAAGTAGTTAATTCACTGACTGCGTTCGCTGGACCCTCAGAATAACACGATTAAATGAGTGAAAAATCTGGTGAGCTAGGCTTATGTCAGCTGACGATGCTTTGCAACACACTGGCTGGCAGGAGTGAGTTTAGTCATACGAATAAAAAAAGTAATTAAGTAAATAAAATAAAACTCAGAAAGGCACTCAGTGGATCGCATCTCTTCGTCAAGGACAGCGTAATTTCCAAATTACCCTTCATAATGGGTTAGGGTTTCTCATCATTCTTTAGGGTTTCGCAAAAGTGTTTGCCGGATCCAAACTCTGTAATAAGATCCGGATCGGTCCCAAAAATTAACTGGTTGTTTACTCGGACTTGGGTTATCTACCCACCGAATTTGATCCAACTCTCTTTTAGTTTTTGAGTAATCCTGCTAACAGACAAACAAACTAACAAAAGGACAGGAGTGAAAACATACTCACCTTGTCGGAGAGAATAAATAAGAAAATGAAATCCACAGAAGCAGTGCAATCTAGAGCAAAACCTAAAGGTGTTGACCTGTCTGCAACAGACCTCTCAGATTTCAAGTCATTGTACACATTTCAAAACATGAGTAATTTCATGACAGAACAAGTCCAACGTTGTAAGCACATAAGCCGATGTGTGATGCCGGTTCCCGGGCTTGATGATATAAGATAAGCAGTCCCTCAGTTATGCAGTAAATCAGTGGCTTTTTTTTTTTTTTCTTTATTTGGACTATGACAAGGTAGGGTAAAAAGTACGAAATATGTAATGCCTAAAACTACCATCCTTGTAGGTCAAATTGAGCCGACATTTGTTAATACACAGAAACTTCTTTATTTATTTTCCAAACAATAGTAATAAACTGTTTTAAAGAAAGATACATCCACTCTCCTGGAGTGGTTTTACACAGTTCAGAGGTATTCATAGTATTGAAGGAGACGTTAAATGTATTGACAGTGTACCCTGAATTATTGCAGTCTAGATGATACTCGTATACGAATACTCAGATTATGCCATCATAATATTACTTAGAGCAGCGTTTCTTAACCTTTTCCGACCTCAGCACCCCCCTTGTAATAAGGTCTCAGTCCAGCACCCCTCTACATCTGGTTTCTGGGACTGCAGTTGCTGCACTACTGCAGGGTTAAAGTAAAGTGAAGTACTGCCTGAGAGTTTATTTTATACTGTCTCAAAAAATAATAATAATAATAATAATAAATCAAGGATGCCAATCCTAAGCAAATCCAGTAATAAAAAAATAAATGCAGCATTTTCCAGCATCCCCTAAAATTGATTTCAGCACCCCCTGGGGGTGCTAGCACCCCAGGTTAAGCAACGCTGACTTAGAGGATCATTCATAAATCTGCTTAATGAAGCATAGTCACCAACCTGCTCCAATGATTTACTTGCATTTGTAGTTAATCTATTTTCATTAACCTGACCGAGTTTTTAGTCTTTCAGTAGCTGATTTCCTATACCCCAGTGGCAGAATAATATAGTTCTACTCTACAGCATCGTCAACACAGCATTTTTTTTTTTTTAAGACTAACGCCATATGCTAATGGTAAATATTTGCTACAGTTCGGCAGGTAAGAGGAAGGAATGGCGATTTTTTTTTGCCAAGTTATAATCAACAAATGTAACTGCAATATGCAGTGCTGCATGAAACAGAAATTTGTTTAAGAAACTTTTTGATTTATTACTACACCACAGAACCATTTCAATGACTATGTTCTGTCCACTTAAAGTTGACCCCAAACTGCCATCTCAGCATCTTGAATGCTGAACTGTAAAACATGAATTTAACCCTAATAATATAGCTACTCGCGTAAAAGTGCTGTGGAAAGGATATATATAACCGTAGTGTGTTCTTAATCTGTCACAGAGGTACGGGAAATAGACTAAACAGTTACATAAATCTTTGCCAAAATAAAGAGTAGCAACCATAACTCTTCACATCAACCACCGCATCCGTGCCAGTAACTGCATCTACATAGCCCACTGATGATTTTCACTCATAAACCTCTGAAACATTATAGGATACAAATTTATCAAAGAATGAGAAAGTGGGGTCAGGGTGGTCTCGGGGTACCTTTACAAGCTTTCTTCCTTAATTTGTTTCCTTTAAAAAAATACAAATAAAAAATCTATCTATCTATCTATCTATAACCCGACGCCCTAATCCCGCAAAGGGTGGCCGCAGACTAAACGCCTCCAAGTAGCTCTGTCACCCACCATTTGACTACCCTCCCCCCAACTCACCCCCCCCTCATATACTTCTCAACTCCATCCCTCCACCTCATCCTCGGTCTACCCCTCCCTCTCCCTCCCTTCACCTCACCTACATACACCCTCTTAGTCAGTCTTTCACTATCCATTCTCTCCACATGTCCAAAGCACCTCAGTGTATTTCTCCTTATCTTCTCAACCACATCCACATCCACCCCACAACGTTCCTTCACTTCTTCATTTGTCAACCTGTCCCTCCATGTCACTCCACATGTTCCTCTCAAGTAACTCATTTCCGCTGCTCTCACTCTTGACTTGTTCCCCTCTTGCGAGGTCCACGCCTCGCTTCCATACATCAGGGTAGGGATCACAATACTATCATCCAGTGACTTCTTAACTTCCATGCTCACCTCCCTATTTCTCATCACTGCTTTCAGTGAACCAATAAAAAATAAAATTGCTAAATCCTTTCCTGCTGTATTCCAAGTAGTGAGATCTTTCAGTTAATATTTCAACGGATCATACATCAAATCGGGCGTAAACGAGTAAATCTGTCCTACAGAACACTTCTCCGAGCTTCAGTATATCAGGTCAATAGATCGTTTCTATATCTTAACCCGGCCGTGGGCCGTGTAATCTCAAGCACACTCGGCAGCAGCTGAGAACGGTTTCTATTTATGGGCAGGCTTGTATGAGGCCTTCTGGTAACCTCCTGTTTACTTCAACCTGTTTGTGCGTAAAACTCATGTAACAAGGACCCGCAATGTAAATTCAAAGGTTACAAGGCTAAGTCCGGGGAAAGAATAGGAATTGGCAACAAGAAAATGACTCTCCATCTAAATGACCCTCCCGTATTCGATGGGCATTAATCATATATCTTCATTTTTTTCTCCTCCTTCTCCTCCTCCTCTTCATCTTCTTCCTCCCCTTCTTCCTATTTTTTCTTTCTTCTTCTTCTTCTTCTTCTGCTTCTTCTTCCTTCTTCTCCTCCTCCTCCTCCTCCTCCTCCTCCTCCTCCTCCTCCTTCTTCTCCTCCTCCTCCTCCTCCTCCTCCTCCACCTCTTTCTTCTTCGTCCTAAGACCATTGGGCAGAGTCTCCTTACCTCCTGCCTGCTCGCACCTTCAATTAAAATAGGGATCTATAATATAACTTGGAGGGTTGTACGTCCTTATATAGCGGAATGATCGCTGAGTGTCCTCTTTGTCACTCACAGACGCTTAACCCAGTCACAGAAGAGATTTTTCTCAGATAGACGATAATGGTTGCTGTAGACCAGAATGATCCTTCTACGTGTGCCTCGAGCTCTTCCGTATGAAACCTAAAAACTGAGAATGAACATAAGTAACTTGTATGGTGAAAAAGATATCGGTATAACAATTTAAATATTCTATTTGTTTATAGATTAAAGATTTATTTACTCTTACTTACTTTTTACCTATAACGTCGTCTGCAGTTAGTTTTGTCACCCCATGAGCTGGTACTGATGCATCTTTGAATATGAAGTTTTAATGAAAATACTACTCTTTGAGCGATAAACAGCTAAAACATAGTATGCAGGGCAAGCGACGAGGAAACACTACGCTCTAACACTAACCGGCGGATGACAATACTTTTATTTACTCTAGTTTAAGTCGAATTATTAAAATGGGGTGCTATCAGAGCTAGTATTCTGGTAGATGTCACCACCACTGGGACAAATACAGTCCCCGTGCTGTTTAAAAAGCATATTTTTCTTTGTTAAATATCCACACTGTTTTGTGAAACTGTGAATCATAGTAATATCATATATCGTAATATAAATAATACAAGTAGATAACGTATATATAACGTAGCATGAATTGTTTATTTTTATCATAAACGGAAATTGAAATATCATTGATGACGTGATGGCAACCCGCCATTTCAGTGGTCCTATATTATTTAATTTCTGCTACATTTAGTGCAAGTTAGGTTCATAATACATAGTTTGTTCAGACTGTAAATTACGCCTAGTGGGTATCTTGACTCATTCAGTCTCTATGTGGACAGAAATTTAATGCTGAGTATGTACTGGGACTCAACTTTTTGCTCACTCCCTTCATTCACGCACACCACGAGATCCGTGTTGCCACGGTTTGAGAAGGGCGTGGTGCTCCCCCCTCAGACCCTCCAAAGTAATTACTTTATCTGACCTAACCAGACCAGTCTAAACTGTAATATTTTAAGCATTAGTCTTCGTGCGTTTGTTTTGAAAACAAATCTGTCATGAAAAAACTTAAACACTGGATTGTCTTGTGCGCATGCATGAAGGGAGTGAGCAAAATGTTGAGTCCCAGTACTTACTCAACATTAAATATCTGTCTACATAGAGACTGAGTGAACCAAGATAACTACTAGGCATAATTTACAGTCTGAACAACCTATGTATTAAGAACCTAACTTGCACTAAATGTAGCAGAAATTAAATAATATAGGACCATTGAAATGGCGGGTTGCCACCATATTCCATCAATGATATTTTAATTTCCGTTTATGATTAATATAAACAATTCACGCTACATTACATATACGTGTTCTATTTGTGTTATCTATATTACGGTATATGACATTACCATGATTCACGGTTTCACACAACAGTGTGAATATTTAACAAAGAAAAATATGCTTTTTAACCCCTAAACCTCTGGCTTGTTTTGCTTTGACTTGCGTGTCCCACGAGCATATTCATGCTCCGACAGACTCTCTAAAAATATTTGCCAAAAATCAGTTATTAGTCCTAGAATATTAAAATTACATATGCATATGGCACATACGTTCAGCTTTCTCCTGGGATGTTTGTTGAGCCTTCGTCGAGTACCATAGAACTTGTGGAGACCTCTGAAGTTGAGTAACAAAGTCTCCACTTTACACTTCCCGACAACCCGTAATATGATTACCACAGCCTGATATTATCACTAGAAACACTATTCTATGATTCTCAAATAGTTTGGAATCCATACTCAAAAAAAAAAAAAAACACTGAAAGCAATGAAAATTACGAGGGCGTATGACCTTCCCACTTGCGATCGTTCGTCGCTGGTGTTCTGTCATTTATTATTCATAAAAACACTCACACTTGATATTTCTATTACTGTATAACACTTATATATATCTACAGTCTTTATCCATAAGTTTCCTTCAGTAACAGTAGTTGATTGTCACTGTAGGCATTCAATTTCTCTTTCAGTAAAATAGGTAGCATTCACTTTCTCGTCCTGCACACTAGTGTTGAGAATGAATCTGTCACTTTCACCTTCACTTTCATTACTCCTAGTATATATACTCGTATTCTTATATTACTACTCATTTACATTTCTATTTACATTCTCTATTGTATTTACATTATTTACGTTTCTATTTTATTTACACTGTGTTAGGCACTGTCACTTGCAGTAACTTATAAAACTATTTTCCACTGTTCACTTATATTTACATTCATTGCTTTCACTTGCTGTTTACACATTATTTACATTTCCACTTGCACTGTTTTACTCACCAGAAAGATCGTAGTCACTCTCTATCATTTTCATTGACAAATTAGCCCATTCACGTTCCACAGCAGTCACTTAGCACGAATCTGACGCGCTTTCACCTTGAAAGACGACAGTAAACTGAATACAGTGTGGTGACATACCTAGGGGGAGTGCAATGCGCCAATGTCAGCCTGTTGACAGCTGCTAATATATACACTATGAAATGATTGACAGGAAATCTAGACAATACATAATAAATTAGGTAGTTCCAGGTGAATGTAAATATCACTTAGGCTTCTCCCTTCCTTCCTTATATATATTTTTATTACGAGAATAGATTATACGGCATATTTCAAGGGGAAATAAACAGCAAAAATCAGAGAACGAGTGCACGTGAGGTGTTGTCAGGTGATAATTAGCCAATTCCAGGTGTATGGCACTATCACTTACCTTATTTCTTTTTTGTATATATTATTTGGTATAAGAATAAGGCATAGGGCTTATTACAATGGATGAAATCAGTGGAAAATTCCAGGGAAGATTTACTTAGCATATAATACAGTGTCGTGGCCTGCCTAGGGGGAGTGCAATGCTGCCAATGTCAGCCTGGTGACAGCTGCTAATATATATGCTATGAAATGATTGGCAGGAAATCTAGACAATACATAATAAATTAGGTAGTTCCAGGTGAATGTAAATATCACTTAGGCTTCTCCCTTCCTTCCTTATATATATTTTTATTACGAGAATAGATTATACGGCATATTTCAAGGGGAAATAAACAGCGAAAATTAGCGAACGAGTGCATGTGAGGTGTTGTCAGGTGATAATTAGCCAATTCCAGGTGTATGGCACTATCACTTACCTTATTTCTTTTTTGTATATAATATTTGGTATAAGAATAGGGCATAGGGCTTATTTCAATGGATGAAATCAGTGGAAAATTCCAGGGAAGATTTACTTAGCGTAGCATGGCCGGGGGTAATGGAGGGGAGGAAGGGAGGGGAGTCAAGAACGGGGAGAAATGGCTAAATTGTCAACAATGGATGGGAGTAGAGATGAAATTAGGAGTGCTGACTAGTGTTGGACATTGGCAGTACTGATAAATGATACAAGCCACCACTTGAAAGCCCAGGTGAATTCAAAATAACACAGAATCACAAAAGTGATGCCCCACGGTATGATCCCTTGCTCCCAAGCATCACGAAAGTGACACCCCACGGTTAAGGGGTTAAACAGCATGGAGACTGTGTTTGTCCTAATGGTGATGACATCTACTGGAATACTAGGCTTTTCAGAAGCATCCCATTACCTCAGAAAAAAAAAAATCCATAATATAACGATCAAACCAGTAGAGTAATAATTTGGCCGATGCATCTGTTTTCATCAGTGTCATTCCCTCTCTACTTCCTCTATAAACCAAGGTCCAGAGATTTTATAGGATTTGTTCGCTAAAGGTGGAGGCGGACACCACGTGACACATGGCTGCGGTAAGCAGATACCTGAGCCTCTGACTGGATATTCACCAAATGTCGTGGGATACGGGGACACTAAATCAGCCAAGTTACCTAAATGCTCTGCAAGGCACTGAGTGTACCTACCATTCCACAAAGTGTGGATGGATACCAGGACCCGAGAGGCACGTGCTGCTTCTGTCAGGACTCCATATTATAATTACAAATCATAATAGATAGATAGATAGATAGATAGACAGACAGACAGATAGAAGCAGCAAGTCAGAGGATGAGACAGGTATTGTGTCTGCAAGAATCGAGCAATGCTAAACATGCTTACACACTCTAACTCAAGGAATGCTTGATAGGCACATGACAGTGCCTCGTGACCATACACACACATGCACACATACTCACACACAGGCTCCTAGAACATTTCAACAACAGTGTAACACACGTGACAGAACCCCTGCTACGCCAGAATTTAGGAAGCATAGCTAAGAAGGAGACAGGCCATAGAACCGGCAGGTAGTAGGGAGAAGGAGCCTAGCAACATGGGCAAGAGGGTGGAAAAGAGAGAGAGAGAGAGAGAGAGAGAGACAAGGAGGTAGCTCGAGGGACTCTACTTATACTTCACTCATGTGTGAGAGACTTTGTTAATATTTCCAAGACAAATAAAAATAGTCCCATACTAATCTTTACCTCTCCTGTCATTGCATGACAAATGGGAATTAAGATTATCTACTTACAAAACTACTCAAGTATAACAACCACTCGTCCACGAGTCTAATATGTATAACTGATCTACAAAACTTCACTACAAGAAGCTACAAAGTTATTGTGAGATATGGCGGCATCGAACGTATAAACCTCGTCTACGAATCTACAGTGAATTTCTATAAAAGCAGGTGAGACTCTAACCAAGATTACCTTCAGTTCTACAGTGAATTCCTACAAAATACAAGCTACAAGCCTATGAGTCTACAAGCCTACAAGTCTACGAGTGTACAGTTGATTCTGCATTATCAAGATTGAAAACAAAAAAATACCTCTTACAACCAACAACTCTCAACCAGCTCCTGACAGTATTCTCTCCAACTCCCTCTCCATCTGCCCGATCATCACGTTGATGTAGTTTAACAAAATATTGATACAAACAATCTTGCAATTTCTACGACGAACCAACGAACTACAACCATCTGCAATCAACTACAAGTAACAACTCTACGAGTCGTCTGTATAATCTTCTACACGCACCTACAAGTAGCGGCAGTCTTCATCCCACAACGAGTAAATCACAAGAGAAAAGGACGGAGAATACATCGAGAAAGAAAAACAAAACAAACAAACGAAGAGTGAGACACGACTCACAACTCACAACCACCAGACCTCACCCTCCTCTCTCTGCTAAATCCACCCAACCTCCATTACTGATGCAGAGGTCAAGACGCACAGCAAAACACCAGAGCCACATTTATAACACATCTTACTCACCTTTCTTCACCCAGGTTACGCATCGCTACTCATTTACTCACCACAGCTACCAGTGTGGGTGGGAAGTCGACGTTACCATACGTGTTTGCTGACACGACGCCACGCCTATCTCTGACACCCCACAACACGTCAATCATCCCGTGAAGGACAACGCTATCACCACGTGCAACACCACTCACACCTTTCCCACCACGGTAAAAATTAGTGAGTTACATAGTTACTTCATTTATACGATACACAGTAGTAGACAACACATTTTGCACAAACATATAAAACGTGCTACATAATTACAACTTAAATACATATACCTACAACAATTATCTTCATAATTCAATCATTATATACTTGCACCAACAATACATAATTATTCTACACTGTATATATTCATTCATTTATTATAGCATTTATTTACTACCAACGAGTGTTACCATTTATACCTACATAAAATACGTGTTTCATACATACAGCTATACATTATTAAATCTACAAAATAATAAAGAAAATATACTATCACAGTTACTCAGTGAGCGATTAAAAGTACTGTATTAAACATTTATTAATTAAAGCTACCTAGTGGAAACAGACAAATTAAGTTACAAGGAAAACCGGAAAAAAAAAAATGACCACACATGACGTTAGCAAGAATGAACAACATCTTCAACACAATCGTGAAGACAATGATTTCCACACAATGCTGACATATATTGCCCACGATAGGTACAAGTGAACAACAAGTCAGTGTATATAGTTAATACTGTATATAGTGTATATATTTTTTTTATATAAAATAACAAAATATGGGGCTATATATTATCAATTTCAGTAATATCTGTGTAATATATACTAAAGCTTAAAAAAGAGTCCCAAGGGTTTTAACCAGCAATTATGCAACCATGAACAACACAGAAAATACGTATACAAACGAAGAAAAACAAACTATAGAAAATCAGTACATACAAAAAAAAAAAAAACGAAAGAAAAAAAATAGAGTAAGATCACATAACAAACAAATGAAAATAAGCGTAAGTGTTACTACAAATGCCAAAATAACACATAAACTCCTTCTATAAGTGAAACAAAAAGCAAATTAGTGTTCTCCACAAGCAAGTGGCATGGCAGATCATCACATAAACTCCTATAAGTGAAACAAAAAGATAATTAGTGTTCTCCACAAGCAAGTGGCATGGCACATTGTCACATAAACTCCTTCTATAAGTGAAACAAAAAGAAAATTAGTGTTCTCCACAAGCAAGTGGCATGGCACATCATCACTATAATCGACCGCAGCATGACCGGATTCGATGTCAGGACTGCAATTATTACAATTATGAAACGACAAACGATTGCATTATGTTACACTTTCTACAATTATGTAACTACAAACAATATGTAACAATTACGTAACAGTTGCATTAACAAAATGTAACTATAATTATAAGGCCAACACAATTATGTAACAGTTGCATTAACAAACTGTAACTACAATTATAAGGCCAACACAACTATGTAACAGTTGCATTAACAAAATGTAACTACAATTATAAGGGCAACACAGTTATGCAGTACTCCAATACTTCCGTCAGATTCGAACCCTGGTGTTACAGGACAGACAGCTTCGTAAATGATATTGCAAACCACTCAGCCGTTGTGGTGGTCTGTAAGCAGCATCCAGAATAGAGCTGATAATGAAAAATCCATACACAGTCGGATCTTAATTATTTTGGTGAGGACGATCAAAGGATGGGCAGAGGAGCGTGATATTTTTTCGCTCTTGAATGTGCTTTTTTGTAAGCTACTGGTGGCCAACATATGAGTGTGTGTGTGTGTGTGTGTGTGTGTGTGTGTGTATATATATATATATATATATATATATATATATATATATATATATATATATATGGAGCCTCTGTGGTACAGTGGTAAAGTGTGCGTTTTCGTACACTGAAGAATGAGGGTTCACGCCCCGCCAGACTAGACTAATAAACTTTGAGCGCGTTCTTCTGGCCACGTATTGCATTGGCGGACAGAAGGGCTGCTGTGGCTGAACCAATGTCGCATACTATAAAGTATTCTTGCACCCACTCGGCTTGCATGGGCCAATTACACCTGGTTCACAGACTACACACACATCCAAAGCCACTCCAACACTACAATTACACTTACAAGCACATCTCATCCTACATACAATCTCTGCCAGACAGCCTAAGCCACTTGGTAAAGATACATTGGCTATATCGTCTCCACTTCGGTCGGGATAGGCCTGTTCTGCAGTGGGCACTCAAATGGCTGATGAGATGAGATGAGATGAGATATATAGGGTGAACCAGAAAAACCTCCCACATTTCAAAGGTAAATGAAAAAAAAATGGTTAAAGATAATCAAAATATTATTAGCACACATGAAACTTCATTCAATATAGTTTTTATTCATCGTGTTTTAAAGATGACATCCTCCAAATTGTGGCCATCATTGTCCATACATGCTTGGAGGTGATTACTGAGGGCTGCCATGGCTCGACGGGTCATGTCGGGTGGAGCAGCAGCTATCTCCTGCTGAATAGCAACCTTAAGGGCTTCAAGAGTTTGGGGTCGATGAGAATATCCTCTGATTTAAGGTAGTCCCACAGAAAAAAATCACAAAGGGCGAGGTCAGGGGAATGGGCCGGCCACCCAACACTGCCACACAACGATATCACCTGATCTGGAAACATTTCCCTCAGCACTTGCAATGATTTTCGAGCTGTGTGTGCCGTAGCTTCATCTTGCTGAAACCACACATCGAGTTCTTCAAGCTCAAGGTGTTCAAGTCCTTAGAGAGTTTGCAAGCATATCAGTGTAACGGTCAGAAGTTATGGTAACAGTTACACCACCCTCTTCAAAGAAATAAGGACCGACGATGCCAACATCGGCAACAGCGCACCACAGTCACTCGATTGGAGTGAAACAGTCTTTCGTGTAGCATGTGAGGGTTGTCTTCAGACCAATAGCGAAATTTTTTGTTTTGTTTACAGAGCCACTCAAATGAAAACGAGCTTCGTCACTGCACAAGAGAACAACATTTTTTGGAACATGTTACAGAATGTTCTCACATAACTCCCTGTGGCTTATCCAGTCTCTCGCAGTTAATTCTTGCACAACTATCATTTTGTACAGATGGAAGAGAAGGTCATTGTGTAAGATTCTCCTTGCATTTTCCCGGGATATCCCAACAGCTAAAGCATGCTTCCATGCAGAACATCTCAGAGACTGCACAACAGATTGCCTCAATGCTTCAATATTCTCAGGCCTATGAGCGCTCATAGGTCGACCAGGTGATTTTCCTTTTAAAGCTGAGCCTGTTGCCCTGAAATTCTCAACCCACTGCAAGATGGTTTTCTGATCTGGAACGTTTTGGTTCTGTGGAATGCTGAAACGTCTTCAAAAGGCCGTCTACACGGCGATCACGGACCGGAACGCTTCGACAGCGAACGCTCGGTGTGCTCCCGACCACGCCATGAGGATATATATATATATATATATATATATATATATATATATATATATATATATATATATATATATATATATATATATATATATATATATATATATATATATATATATATATATATATATATATATATATATATATATATATATATATATATATATATATATATATATATGTATGTATATGTATGTATATGTATGTATATGTACATATATGTATATGTTGTATATATGTATATGTTGTATATATATATATATATATATATATATATATATATATATATATATATATATATATATATATATATATATATATATATATATATATATATATATATATATATACATATACACACACACACACACACAAGCCACATTGTTTGTTTGTATATCCTTCAATCACACCCAAACCATGGGCCAGAGACCCTCAGACCCACATATATTCTGAATCAGGGTGACCCAAGGATGGTTTTAGGGGGATCAAAATTCATATCTGGATCATCTTAGGTCACTGGTAGTGTGTTTGCCTTTTTGGCCCGGGCAACGCCGGGTACCCTTGTAGCCAAATTTTTTGCATGGAGACTCACATGACCTCCAGTTAGGACATAGGCTATGCGAGATTGACCTCCGAGGTCATTTGAGGTCACTGGTTGGAGTTATTAAGTTCACGAGTAAAACACGCTCTAACGACTGGACCCAGCAGCCCAATTTTTTGGCATACTCATTTTACCTCCACTTCGGACATATGCTGTGTAAGATTGACCTCCGAGGTCATTTGAGGTCACTGGCTGGAGGTCATTTGAGGTCACTGTAAAACACGCTTGGATGACCGGACTCAGCGGCCTAATTTTTGGCACAGAGACTCATTTGACCTCTAGTTTGGACATAGGCTGTGTGAGGTTGACCTCTGAGGTCATCTGAGACCACCAGTCAGAGGTAATTTGATGACACCGGTAATACACACTCGAACAGACCCAGCCGCCTAATTATTAGCAACCTTCAATGCTACTAATAATCCCACCTCCAAAAGATTTGAAATTCTCGGTGTTTGACTTAGCAGTGCCCTCAGCTGGACCTCTCATATCAGATCACTTGCTAGAACCGCCTCAAAGAAACTTGGATTATTGTATAGAGTCCGTAACGTCTTCATTGACGAGCAGTTAGTTAGCTATCGTTTATAAGATTCATGTGCGTTCTCAGCTTGAAAATTGCTAACCCTTGTGGAATGGATGTGGAGAGGTTGCACTAAAACAAGTAGACAGTATTCAGAACAAAGCTGTTGGAATTATTAATAACCCTGCTATTATAAATAAATTACCTCACCTACAAGAAAGAAGGAATGCTGCCTACCTTGCATTATTTTACAGATACTTTTATGGTAAATGCTCAGACGAAGTTGTGTCCATTGTGCCACCTCTACACGCCTTCCCTCGTGCCACATGGGCATCTGGCAGCGCTCATGACTGGAATGTCATACAGCCATATTGCAGAACTTCTGTCTAATAGAATTCTTTCATTTCCCGAACTGCATCTCTCTGGAACTCGCTTCCCCGAAGTTGTTTCCCCACAAACTTCAATCTACAGCTGTTGAAGACCGTTACAGATTTTTTATGAATGGAGGACGCCTGTGATCTGGTGCATGGATTTTTTTTTTTTTTTAATTCATTTGTTTTCCCTTCCTCAATTTTGTTCTTAATATAAAAAAAAAAAAAACATGACCACTTCGGACTTAGGCTATGAGAGATTGACCTCCAAAGTCATTTGAAGTTATGGGAGGTCATTTGAGGTCACTGGTAATGGTAAACAGGTGCACACAAATACTGTGCGTTAGTCAACGAAAGATGAAATAGAAAGTTCCTGGACCTCATAATCCCTCATCGAAAGCATAAGAGGTACATAGTCTTCCTAGAGTAGAAAGACTGAACGAGTACAAATAGGAATAGAGTGTACGACATTTTGGCCAAGTATATATATATATATATATATATATATATATATATATATATATATATATATATATATATATATATATATATATATATATATATATTCCACTTTCTTCAGAGAACTATCGTATGTGATCATTTAATTACCTTGATGCTTTGTCGTTTTTTTCCTTTAACATCATCAGAACAGACGGAGGCTTTTCGAAGTGGAAGGGTTGAATATAACCTTATTTAAACCCGTAATATGTGTCCTTCCTGGATAAAACATAAATAATTAACGAATTAAATAAAAATACTTGTGGCTCAAGTGTGTGCCAGAAAATACGCCATGTAGTTTACGAGGTTAATCTGATAGAATGTCAGGTTCGCTGATCACAAGTTAGCACCCTGGAGACGCCCGAGCCAGGGTTTAATTTGCTTCCATGACCTCATTAAGAATTTTTAAATTTTCGTGTCCTGATGATCTCGACCTAAAATTGAGGAAGGCTGTTTGCGGTATAATTTAATCCGTTAATGATGTATTATCACACAGACTGAAATCGGAAGGATGCATTAGCATTACGACAAAAAAACACACACAAAAATGTACCATATCTGTATGCAAGAAACGCTTTCACATTATTATACAAACTTACCGGATATTGACTTTATATATTCTGTTTTTAAACTCATCAGCTCAGTGGTGTACAGTATTCTTTGCTTAAGCTGTTACTTGCATGCGATTTTAATCAGGTGAAATTTTTCGATTTCACGAAGTATTACCATTATCAACCAATTCCTTATGAGGGAAATTTCCTAAGTTTTATAAAACCATCTGAATGTACCAAGAGTAAACTTGAAAAATGTCGATTTGAAGAAATTAGCACTTATTTTGCCAATATTATCAGGGCAGGATAATAATGTAATATCAGTAACCAAGCACCTACTGCAGGGATACTGCCCACAGCTGACACATATTCAGTACCGTTCGGTATATGTACTTTAGCTACTGCAGACCAATATGTAGTGAAGTGATCACAGAAACCAATCAAGAAAACATTCTTTTGGAAACACTACTAATTGCATTTAAGATGAATATGATGAAAGAAAACATAACAAGGAGGCGAAGAGGCTAAACTTTCATAGGTTCATCATCACCACTCTTCGCCGAAGCGCGCCGTGAAATACGAGCAGAGAGGAACAAAGGACTAACAAAATGTTGATGATTCACAGTTCACTGATTAAAAGTGAAATCAACTGAAAAACACTGAACTTCAGCGAAAACTCTTGGTTATCATATCCGAGGAAAAAAACATCAAAATAAAAAAGTATTTGTCTGTTCAGAGTTATCATATAAATCTGATCCCTCTCTGCTTGCTCGTCACTAACAGACACAGATACAACGGTTTTCCTAAGGGTGGGTTCTGGTCCTTTGAACTGCGGCTATTTCCTTGACAAAAACAAACATGGTTGAACTATATAAGGATATAGCTTTACTGTCGTCCCGTTTCATACCTTTTTCTAAGGATTAACTATACCTGAGCTGCATGTATAGAGCACTGATTGGAATGCGGTCACTTCCAACAACGGAAAGCACTCTAGTTTCCTACTACCATTGGAATCAAATGAATATTAGAACACACAAAACACGCTCTGAGCATAAATACATTAATTGCCCTACAGCATTCTAATCCCCCGCTAATACTCTACATATCAGGCACCTAGATCTCAACTTCACAAATACTGTCTTCAAGTAACCTATTTTTTCTCACTCCTTACCATACGCGAGTAGTTTAACAAGGCACACCCGTTTTCCTGGGGGAGAATGTTAAGAGAATGAAGAGGACTGAGAAGACTTACAGAGAAAGCGTTACCTTCGGACCGTTGCGTCCTGTCAGAGAAAACTATTTTAGAATTTAAGAATTTACTATCCTGTTGTTACGAACATGTTATGGGGGATACATATGGCATTATTAGCATTTGCTGTGAACCTCTAGGTTTCATAGAGTCGCCTGCTGTGAAGTGTTTTGTGCGTGCGTGCATTTGTGCGTGCATGTGAGTGTGAGTGTGTGTGTGTGTGTGTGTGTGTGTGTGTGTGTGTGTGTGTGTGTGTGTGTGTGTGTGTGTGTGTGTGTGTTTGAAAAAACTCCTCATCTTTCTCGCTCTGTTTTCTTTCATTCCAATTTCCTTTGACATTTTACATTCTCCTATTTTCCTCTCCTCCTTCAACCTCCATCTATTTCGAGTATTTGTGGGACGAGGACATGTGAAAAAGAAACCCTGAAAAACTACAGTCAAGCCCAGACCTGAAGAAATGAGACAAAAGAAGGATCACAAAAACTCTGGGAGCAGCATTGGCAGGCCAGTGTGTTTTATGAGGAGTGGCATGAACCCCACGAGGCACGTATCTGGTGAGGCCGGTACAGGTGAGTCAGGTATAAGATGAGGCAAGAAATATGTGAGGCAGGTATAAGGAGAGGCGGGTTTCATGCGAGGCAAGTTATCAGGTGAGGTAGATTATCAGGTGAAGCACTTATCAGGTGAGGCAGCAGATGAGGCAGGTATCCAGTGAGAAGCTATCACGTGAAGCAGGTACCAGGTGAGACATATGCTTTGGGAGACAGGTATTGTACCTGTATTAATTGGTTCCACGTCAGGAACATACCAGGGTAGGCAAGTACCAAGGTAAAGCATTCAGGTACCAGGTGGGGCAGGTACCTGGTAAGACACGTGCCAAGCAGGGCAAGGTGAGATGAGGGAAGCACAAAACTCCTCCGGGAACCTAACTTTTTCCTGCTTGTGATGTGCTTTTGGCGTAGACTTGTCTGGCTCTCCTCTTCTTCCTCTTTTTATTCCGTTATCCCTCATATTCCCTCGATTGAAGCACATCACACATATTTTCCTCCTATTTCGTAGATCCATCTTACTTCTTATTTCTGTGGTGGAGGCGGTGGCTGAATCGGTAGAGAGGCGGCTTGTAGTCCTAGTGGACCCAGGATTGAATCCTGGCTGGGTCAGGGGACAGTTTAATAATTAGAATTTCATAATAGAAGACTTTACTGATCTACCACAAGACCCACCGACACGTTGTAAAAATACCCCCGCTTATACCAGTACACCAGTCCTGTATGAGACAGCCCTAGCATGTATTCAATATGGACGGTGTATGTTAGCGCCGAAGTGGTGACATGTGGAGATGTGTAGGAGAACTACTGGGCCTTGGGATAGGCCCTGAATCCTTTGCCCAGAGTCAGAAACATGAAAACAGTAATCATCATTTTACATTCTCTTTTCTTATAATTTTCTTTGTCGTTGTCTACCCATTCTGTTTATTACTTACTTCCCCTCTTTTTTCATTTATGTCACTTACGTATCCTTGCTTCCTTTCATCTTCTTTCACTCATGTATTTTTTTTCTCGCATTCATTTATCTTTCCTTCTTTCTCTCTAATTATTTTCCCCTATCATCTCTTGTAATCTCCTTATTCTTATTATTTTATTCACGTACATCTCTTCCCCTGAGTCCCGTCTGTCCTCATTGCTGTCTCTCTCAAGGTTCATCTGTCAACATAAAATTACGCTCTTCATCTTTTCTCTGTCCTTGTTAGCTTCACATTTTCGTATTGCATTATAATTTCTTCATCTCTCTCTTCAGTCCTTGGCCTATTGTTAGATCATGTTAAAACTTTCATATTCTTACATTTTAGTATTTAGCAATTTTTTCCTTGATCCTCTTTTTAATTTAGGTTTTTATCAGCCTGTTTACATCCAGTTCGCTCTGCATTTCCTCAGCGTTTACACGTCCACATTTTTCCCATCTATTTTTTTCCACCTCACTTTTAACCTCACTATTCCCAGCGCCCTGGATTTTCTCCAGAGTCGGTCGTTCACCTACTGCATGTCCATTACCCTCCCACACACACAAATGCTGATACAGATATAATCAAAAGTCTGGATGCGGAAATGAATATATGCATATGATCCTACACAGGGCTTGCATAGCATCGTGGCCATGCACTTAGTCATCTACACGAGCTTCTCCATGCTTATATTAGAAATTTTATTATTTGGGTACAAATAAAAAATTCTCGCTGATATCTCTTAGCGCACAGAGTGGCGTAGCATTTCAAAAATAACAAGAGCTGAAAAGTTTCGAGGGTTTTCATCATGAGACAGATAATCCTCGGCTGAGGTTATTCAGCGTTTTCACAACATCAGCTATCTAAGCTTATTGTTTCAAACCTCCACCAGATATAGTTGTTTTATTACTGTCAACCCGAGGACATACTTTCTATTATGTTCCTGTTAATGACGCACGAATATTTTCAGGCTTAACAATATACGAAGCGAAAAGCTTAGGCTTAAATCGTAGCTCAGTTTAACAGCTGTGGGAAATACCTACAGTATGGAATATGATATTCCGGTTGTGGTAATCAACCGTGCAGCTGAGGCCTGGCCCCGACTTCGGCCTCGAGGCCACATTTTTTATGGCTTCGGCCTCGGCTTCCAGAATTCGTTTCGACCTCGACCGCGGGCTCGAGGCCAGATGAAAGGTGTAAAGGCTTCGCGATATTTCCGGGGAAAATTCATGTGATGGCACTCGCGGTATAAACACACACACACACACACACACACACACACACACACACACACACACACACACACACACACACACACACACACACACACCTTAAGGAAGGAGGATGGGAAAGGCGTGGTCCGAGAAAAGGATAAAAATGACCTGCATTAGGGCTTTGGTGGAATACTGGTCACACCGACCAACAGCTATCATTTTTTCTTTTTTTTTTTTTTGCATTGCGCGTAGGCCTAGTTAGAAATACAAACATCATAATACTGTTTAAACGTAATATACTTAGTGAATTTAGGTATAAAATAAAGTTTTAGGAAACGAAAATAAGTGGCGGTAAACAGTGAAGAGGACGTGTGTATGCGTGAGGTAGGGATAAGATGGGATGGGATATGGAGTGGTAGACTAGGTATGATTAGAGTGGGAGGAGGATGAAATCATGATCATGTACAAGAAGCAAAGTAGCTAAGATCCCTTAATATTATGTACGCTTACATGCGAGTACTGGCAAGTTTTCATGTCATATTATTCACCAATGTTTCTGTTGAGGACATTTTATCTTTCCTGCCAAATGTTTCTGGAAGCAACATTCATGATATTGCCGATAAAAACGTCATTAACTAAAGGTATATGTGTAGGTAATCCATCTTTGTTTCGGGGGGTGAATATTGCACACAGATATCTGGTATGGCCATGGGTAATCGTCTCTTCCCTAAGCAGACAAATATTTATATGGGGGACTTCGAAAGGAATTTGTTGACCTCTGTAAAGGAGAAAAATATAGATTAACCACGATACGTTGATAACATTCAGTGTTTCTGGCTTAACCTTCACAGTGATGAATTTCTACAAAAAACTAATTTCGTTAGCCCAATCCGTGAAGTTTATTTTTGAAATACAGATAGATAATAAACTACCACTCTTGGGGGTAGAGTTCACGAAGAATAATGGTGTAGCCTATTATTTCTACATTATTTTTGAGCATTTTTCGTTCGTGTTTTTCTCTGTCTAAGCTATCGGAAGACTAACAGTTTGGTAATATTTGGTGTTGATTGTGAATTGCACTATTGCGTCTTATATTTTTCTTTTTTTTATGGTAATCTCTATTTATTTTCGATCTTACATTTACTGTTCTTTGGGACATAAATTTTAAAAAATGGTAAACTTTAGATCCCTAACGTAAGTAATATAAAAGAAAAATATACGAAGGCCGAATGCTAATCGCCCGCAAGAATAAGCTGTTGGCAAAGTCCAAGATTTTGGCCGTATCTTGATACCCTGAAAGTTTCATGTTGATAGCTCAGGCCGTAACGAGATATAATGGTGCTAACTACGGTCGATAAAAACTAACCTTTGGCAGCCATTTCGGTGACTTTGACTTTGAATCCGAGTGCCCATTATCGAACTCGGCCAAGATTTTGGCCATTTTCTGTTATTCTGAAAGCTCCATGTTCATAGTTCAAGCCGTTCATGAGATATAATGGGAACACACACACACACACACACACACACACACACACACACACACAAATAAGCGCGGAAAACAGTATCTCGCCGTCTTATAAAGGAGGGCGATAATAAAGGATGTATGCTGTTTGATAGAATCCTACGTTTGTACCCTGATGATGGTCACGTGAGGTGTCCGAAATTTTTTTGAAATATATCAAAGGACAATGCTGACGGGTGTCATCTCCATCCTTATTTATCTTATATGGACATTACGGTGCCAAGTTTCCGTTGCTGATGTGATTTTATATATATATATATATATATATATATATATATATATATATATATATATATATATATATATATATATATATATATTGTTACGGAACAGAGAAAGATAATGTACACTAAGTGAGAATACTAAAAATCACTAGTGTCCCGTAAAGTTCCAGGTTCAAAACAAAAGAGGTAAAATTACAAATTAAAGTTTAATGCTCAAACTAACAACAAAACATTCAGGACTCATAAGGATAATGTAATGGAAAAAAACAGGTTAATATATGGTTAACTGCAATAGCCTCTATTAACATGAAATTAGCAAGTGTAAATTTATCTAAGTCAGCCCTGATAAAATGAGAAAACCGGCTAATGCTCAGTGAATGCAAGATATATTATTACAGATACAACATATTATTAATAATGGCTGACACCCAAAACACATGAATCACAAAAACCTTACTAGGCCTAAGAATTAACACCTTATGCTACACAGTACAAGAAAAAATGCAATAACAGTTATACTCAAATTACACAGCTGCTAGATGGTTGGAGACTTCCTGAGCACTCACAATAATAACATCTGTACAGGGGAGGGCAGAGATGTGACAAAATGAGGAGTAGACCTAAGTGGCAATTAATGCAGAGACTGAGCTCATTATATAGGGGCCGGCAGAGCTTGCTACAACTTGTAAGAAGGACGCGCAAATGAAGCCATAGGGGACAAAGAGTTGACAATCCTGCTCTGAACAACAGAAAGAACGACCTACTCTACTATAAGGGTAGAAGGGGGGAATGAGGTGGAACACGCTCGTGATCAAACATGCAGCATACTGTACGTTAGAATTACACAAAGGATGATGAAATCATAGGCTATGTAACACCTCCCCACAAAGAAAAAAGAAATTTACAAAGGAAATTTCTTATTACTCTAAAACAATCTGTCTAAAGTCTTGATAAGCAATCTGCAATAACATTTTCTTTCCCCTTGACATGTTGTATATCTAATGAATACTCCTGAAGAAGTAGACTCCATCTTGTCAATCTCTGATTTTTATCTTTAAACTTACTAAGGAATTTCAGTGGGTTATGATCGGTATAAATGACTATGGGGTCAAAACCAGAACACAAATAAAATGAAAAATGCTGTAAACCCAAAATCAAGGCCAAAAGCTCATTCTCAATAGTTGAGTAGTTCTTTTGAGGTGGAGTGAACTTCTTACTGTAATAAGATACAGGGTGTTCAATACCCTGTTCATCCTCTTGCAGCAAAACAGCCCCAGCTCCTGTATCACTTGCGTCAACAGCCATCTTAAAAGGCTTAGCAAAATTTGGAGTAGCGAGCACTGGCTGACTTAATAGGATAGCTTTAAGTTTGCTGAAAGAGGATTCACAGTTATCAGTCCAGACAAATTTAACTCCCTTTTTCAGTAGGTCTGTAAGTGGTGATACAAGAATTGAAAAGTTAAGAACAAATCTCCTGTAATAACCTACCATTCCCAAAAATCTTTGTAACTCTTTCCTACTTTTAGGTCTGGGAAGATCACTTATAACCTGAACCTTAGCTCCTGGTGGTGCAACATGTCCATCACCAATTATGTACCCAAGGTACTGAACTTTAGCTTGACCAAACTCACCCTTTGATAAATTAGCTACAAGATTAGCCTGAACCAAACGCTCAAGAAATTTACTGACATGGCATAGGTGATCTTTCCAGTTGTCACTGAAGATTAATACATCATCAATATAAACAACACACCCTGCCAAACCCTCTGTTACAACATTCATGAGCTTCTGAAAAGTGGCTGGTGCATTCTTCATACCATATGGCATTACAGAACATGCAAAAGTCTTTCCTAGTGTTACAAAACATGAGATCTCCCTAACACGTTCAGTCATAGGTACTTGCCAGTATCCCTTTAACAGATCAAACTTACTTATGTACCTAGCCTTTCCGATCTTGTCTATGCAATCTTCCACGCGAGAGAGAGGTTAAGTGTCTGTTTTGGTTATCTGATTAACACATCTGTAGTCGATGCAAAGCCGCTGTGACCCACCTGACTTAGGGACTAGAGTGACAGAACTCCACTCGCTCTGACAGGGCTCAATCATCTTGTGGTCCAACAGGTAGCCAAGCTCCTTCTGGATGAGAGGAACTTTCACTGGGTTCACACGGTAAGGAGGCAGTTTAATTGGCTTTGTCTCTCCAACATCGACATCATGCATCAACACAGTGGTTCTTCCTGGAGTGGCACGGAACACTTGCGGGTACTCCTGCAGTAATGCCGAAAACTCCTGCCTTTCCTCGGGAGGTAGATGAGAAAGCTTAGTCTGGAGATCATTCATGATATCAGGATTCTTCCCCAAACTATCACTCAGGCTCATGCTGCATGGGAGAACTTCACTTGCAGACTCGGGTGGAACAGCTACAGTGCAGACTGGGTTATTTTCGTCCCGCCTGTGATATAACTTTAGCATGTCGATGTGACAAAGTTGCTTGTTCTTTCTACGATCTGGTGTGGCGATGACATAGTTGACATCACTGAGTTTCTTCTCCACGAAATAAGGACCACTAAACTTGGCTTGAAGAGGTTGCCTATGCACCGGTGGCAGAATCAAAACCTGATCTCCTGGCTGAAAGTGGCGTAACCTGGACTTCTTATCATACCAAGTCTTCATCTTCTCCTGAGCAGCTCCTAAATTCTCTCTCGCCAGCTGTAAAGCAGTGGACAGCCGTTCTTTGAACTTCATCGCATACTCCAGCAGGTTGACGTCACCTTCCTCTGACAGCCAGCATTCCTTGAGTAACTTAAGGGGTCCTCTTACTTCATGGCCACACAGTAGTTCAAAAGGTGAGAAGCCCGGTGATTCATTTGGAGATTCTCTTGCGGCAAATACAACGAATGGAAGACCTTTATCCCAGTCTTTCTGATGTTCCAAACAGTATTTCTTGAGCATCGATTTGAGTGTTTGATGATATCTCTCCAACGCTCCTTGGGTCTGGGGATGGTAAGCTGAAGACGTGATCTGGGTGATGCCCAACTCTTTCAGAGACTGCTTGAAAACATTTGACACGAAATTACTTCCCCGGTCTGACTGTACCTCCTTGGGTAGACCAAACTTTGTGAAGAACCCTAGCATTTCCTTAACCACGTTCTTTGCTGAGATATTTCTAAGTGGAATGGCTTCAGGATAACAAGTAGCCATATCAATCAGGGTCAACACATAAGAAAATCCTGAAGAAGTCTTAGGAAGAGGGCCCACAATATCCACCAACACACGGGTGAATGGCACCTCAAAAGGAGGAATGGGAACTAGAGGTGCAACCTTTTCGGTCTGATTACACTTCCCCACAACTTGACAGGTGTGACAAGACTTACAATACCAGGAAACATCTCTGAAGATACCTGGCCAGTAGAAGTGTTTCAAAATGCGTGCCACAGTCTTCCTCACTCCAAGGTGTCCTGCCAAACTGGAATCATGAGCCACTCTAATGATATCCTGCCTACAAACACGAGGGATGACAACTTGATGTACAACCTCCCATTCACAGTCGGCTGATGCTGTTGGGGGTCTCCACTTCCTCATAAGTACTCCTGACTTTATATAATAACAAGTAGAAGCACCAGCTGACTCTTCCTCACTGCAAGCAGAGTTAGCTAGACCTTTCAACTCAGGGTCAGCAACCTGCAACTCAACCAACTCTTGACAAGACAAATTATCAACACTACGGGGTACTGCCTCATCTGGTGAGTGGTCCAGATTAGCAAGAAAAGTGTCAGCTAGGATAACATCATCATCATCATTATCCTGTAAGTCACCAGTAACTTTAGACTTAGCCCTAGTGACAGCACATGCAGAGAACACATCAGGGACACCACAATCCCGGGTCGCAGCCACTGGCTCACTAGACAACTGAGGAGCTGGACACACTTGACTTCCACCAATATCATTTCCAAGTAAGAAAGTTACACCTGACATTGGGAGTGTCTCAACCAACCCAACCATAACAGAACCATTAACAAAACCAGACTCTAAATTCACTCTGCACAGAGGGACAGAGAAGTAATTATTCCCTACACCTTGTAAGATTACAGTTTCATCAGAGGAATTAACATTGGAGCCTAGAACACTGGTCAGCATAAGGGATTGGCAAGCACCTGTATCACGATATATTTTAACTGATTTCCTGTCATTACTGTCCAAAGGACTGACAAAACCATCAGACAGGAAATTAGCACATGAACTCTTGAGAGTGTCACCCACGTTACTGCTCAAAAGAGGAGCTTCATCATGAGAATTTAATTTACCCCTCAAAGCAGGTTAAAGAATTCTGGGAACTCTCAAGGGTGGACACTAGACCAATTGACTGAATATTTAAAGACCCCTTTTTGTTCACATCACGCTGTCTCCTGAAACATTTCTCCGTAGTATGACCAAGCTTACTATAATAAGTACATTTACTTTTCTGAAATCTAGAGGTGAAGCTGGTATTTACTTCCTGAGAAACATCATCTTTATTCTCTTTCCTGTTACCTGTACTCTGAGTAGAGGCAACGTACTTACTCTCAGCTTTCCACTTTTCTTTAGAATATCTCTTGTGAGTGAGAACATATTCATCAGCTAAAACTGCAGCATCAAATTATCTATTCTTCTCTCAAGATATATGCTTACATCTTTATTAATACACCTTTTGAAGTCCTCCAGCAAAATCATCTGCTTAAATTTGTCAAAATCAGAATCCACATTCTTAGAATTTAACCACTGCTCTAACTGATCTTCTTTGATTTTTGCATACTCAACATGGGATTGCTTATCTTGCTTATAAGTTGTCCTAAATTTTACTCTATAGGCTTCAGGAACAAGCTCATAGGCCTTAAGAATCAAGCTCTTAACTACATCATAATTATCACATTGATCCTGAGGCAAAGATGCATAAGTTACTTGAGCTTTACCGGTGAGAACAGTTTGAAGGAGTACTGGCCAATACTTTATGGGCCAATTAAAACCTGTAGCTACCCTCTCAAACAACTGAAAATACTTTGTTAAATCATTAAAAGGAGGGACAAGTTTAATATTTTTAGCCACATCAAAATCATCAGAGCTAGATGATCCAGTTCCACCTTGTTTCATGTGATACTCATGGTCTGCCTGAATCCTAGCTAGTTCAATTTGTGCCTGAGCCTGTGCCTGTGCCTCCTGAATACGAGCCTGAGACTCCGCCTCCTTAGCCTGAGACTCAGCCTCCTTAGCACGTGCCTGAAACTCAGCCTCCTGAATACGAGCCTGAGACTCCGCCTCCTTAGCCTGAGAGCCTCCTTAGCATGTGCCTGAAACTCAGCCTCCTTAACACGAGCCTCCTGCAAAGCTAGCTGTAACTTAGCTATTTCAATCTGCATTTGTTCATTTGGAGGAGTTACATTAAACAAGCTTTTATTAATCATGCCAACAATTTGATCTTTAGAATGATGAGAGTGAACTGCAATTCCCAATTGTTGAGCAACAAGCTTAAGTTCATTCATTGTTCTGTTTTCTACATCACACACTGTTTGCACATTTGACAAAAAATCTTTGGCTTCATCAAGCGTAGTAATAGTAGACATCATGAATAAATCACAGTCACAAAATATCAAGCAATATCCTTATGATAATATCCTAAATATCCTGATAAGAGGTCGCCAAATTTATGTTACGGAACAGAGAAAGATAATGTACACCTTAAGTGAGAATACTAAAAATCACTATTGTCCCGTAAAGTTCCAGGTTCAAAACAAAAGAGTTAGGTAAAATTACAAGTTAAAGTTTAATGCTCAAACTAACAACAAAACATTCAGGACTCATAAGGATAATGTAATGGCAAAAAACAGGTTAAATATATGGTTAACTGCAATAGCCTCTATTAACACGAAATTAGCAAGTGTAAATTTATCTAAGTCAGCCCTGATAAAATGAGAAAACCGGCTAATGCTCAGTGAATGCAAGATATATTATTACAGATACAAAATATTATTAATAATGGCTGACACCCAAAACACATGAATCACAAAAACCTTACTAGGCCTAAGAATTAACACCTTATGCTACACAGTACAAGAAAAAAATGCAATTACAGTTATACTCAAATTACACAGCTGCTAGATGGCTGGAGACTTCCTGAGCACTCACAATAATAGCAACTGTACAGGGGAGGACAGAGATGTGAACAAAATGAGGAGTAGATCTAAGTGGCAATTAATGCAGAGACTGAGCTCATTATATAGGGGCCGGCAGAGCTTGCTACAACTTGTAAGAAGGACGCGCAAATGAAGCCATAGGGGACAAAGAGTTGACAATCCTGCTCTGAACAACAGAAAGAACGACCTACACTACTATAAGGGTAGAAGGGGGGAATGAGGTAGAACACGCTCGTGATCAAACATGCAGCATACTGTACGTTAGAATTACACAAAGGATGATGAAATCATAGGCTATGTAACAATATATATATATATATATATATATATATATATATATATATATATATATATATATATATATATATATATATATATAATCACATCAGCAATGGAAACTTGGCACCGTAATGTCCATATAAGGTAAATAAGGATGGAGATGACGCCGTCAGCATTGTCCTTTGATATATTTCACAAAAATTTCGGACACCTCACGTGACCATCATCAGGGTACAAACATAGGATGCTATCATTCTCTTAGTGTTTACTTCACCTGCCAATTATATTTAGCTGTGGTTCGTCTTGTCTTGAATTCGCCTTCTTTTCTTCTCCTAACCCAAAACGACCTCATAAAATTCTCCTTTTTTCATGCTGCCTCATTGCCGATGTTTTTAATGGCCAGTTTCAAAATGTGGGAATTTGTTGGTAAGTGGAAGTTGGTCTATCTTTCGCGTTCACTTGATTTTTTCCCCGAGTCCTGTAGTGCATCACACACAAAAGGACATATATCTCCGCCATCCACATTCACCATCATGATACTATCCTGTGGATCTTCCCTCATTGGATGAACTGCTTCCTCAAGCACCAAGCACTTTGGTACCTTCTGCAGCGCGTATTTTAAATTAGAACCTAGTCTGCGTTTTACACCATTGGCATACAACTTTACTCACAAAAGGTGATAAAGAGCATCGCAGCACAGGATGTGCAATTTACTACACATTCACATCACTGATATCCACAGCACACTCGATCAGATACATACCGACGAACACATAGCTCAAAACAAAATAACTCTAGTGTGAATACTTCAGGTTCTTTATACACAAAGTAATCCAGTGAACAGATATCATAAATCAGGGATCAGGTATCAGAAGTGTTGCTCTTGGGTTAATGGTAAACACCCAAAACAACAACCATAATAAATTTATTACAAAAACAATAATAAATCATAGCACCAAGGTTTGTATTTATGTAGACACAACAAAAAAACTATCGTTACACCTTCTGCGCGATATAAAATGACACACGAATGAAGATTTTTGATAACAGCCTCCTCCATTGGTATCCCTGCGTGTGTTTGTTGCATATTTATTATAAGCTATATCCATTGCTTCTCCCATGCATATTTCTACCTCGTCCTATTTGGCAACTCACCCACTGTCAGGCTTACCAACCCTAGCGAGACAGCCAGGTTGTTCAGTATGAAACACATCGGACCCCCCTGTAACGATAGTTTTTTTGCTGTGTGTACAGTAAGTCCTTTATAAGTCCCTTTCATTAAGTAAAACTACGATTGTTGGCCCTCTCCTGTACCCCCGAGTGTTCCGTAAGTTAGCCAGCCGTGTACCACTCGGGCAGGAACACCTCACAGGAGTCACTAACAGGACATTAAGGATGCCACTCTTGTCCGGCCCTCGACAAAAGTAGGACCCTGGCTGGTAGTTGGGGAGCAACTGACGGTACTACGAATGGAAACTACCATCTAACCTCCTTTGCCACGTCACGCCCCCTAGCAACTTGCCACCTCACGAAACAACCCGAACCGAATACCAAACAAAAAAAATGGCAAACCAGTATCCGAGCCAAACGACACTCAGGCTCAAAGCACTTAACATACTATACCCTCACAGCCAGAAAGGTGGATAGATTGCTACAAAATGAATGTTGATCCTACCCCATCCTGCATGGTATGTTGCTTATGAGACAACGTCACATTATGCATGCAAATAACATAGAAAACATTGATATTGTAGGCAATGAACCCTCATTGTTAAAGCACTAGCTCTATAGATCGCCATAAGGAGTTTTTGCGGAGTATGGCATCACAATGTATTGGGCAATGATGAATCTAATAGTCATCCCACTAGGGTAAGTCACAAACATTTGCACATTCGTATCATGATGGCACCATGATAAGAGCAGAATCTTGGAAATGTGGATGGTAATGTTAACTGTGAAGCGCCGACATCGTTTGGTGTCCTGTATATACAATAATAAACATACTGCTGTTCTGGAGAGTATTTAGCCTACAATACGGCACTTTACAAATGTTACTGCTTGTATTTATGCACCATTACCAAGCGTCCCGAATTACTGGAAACTGACGGGAAAGAAGAAAGTAATAAGATACTACTTGGCATATCTCTACAATCTAGCCTAACGGAAGAGCGTCCTGGTTTCTGGTAACTGGTGCTAAAAATTGGGAAGCACAAGAAAAGTTAAAGCTATTTCACAGTCTGAGGTGGGAAACCTGTTATCACAAATTACTTAGTGATTTCGTTTCACTTATCGTCATTAAATTCACTCTGTAATTACATCACAAAGCAAGGGAACAAACGATTAACACCAAGGTTACTCCTACAAACTGTTAAATAATATTTATAGTTACCGTTCAAATATTATTTTCTGTCCACATAGCAGCCGTTTTCTTCGGTGAAATCTATGACCAACTAAACTAAGAGATTTCGCTGACAAGCTATGAGAGTAATTCAAACTTTGTCAATATGTGATACTTTGTTCATCTGGTATCGATATTCATATATAGAATATATATATATAAATATAAGACAAAGTAAAAGAAAAAGTGTTACGTCCTCGTCCCACACTAATACAGGCTCCAACAGGAGTAGTTCAGTAGGCTATAGGAAGGGCATCACCCAATGAATCGTTCCACGAAGGGTCAGTCTTTAAATGTACACAAGATCAACTCAGGCGTCGTAATAACAGACTTATCAAGTTCGTTTCCTTTATTTTCCAAGTAATTAGCCTACACCGTCTGCTAAACTAATTTTACCAGTGCCAGAGCTACACTAACTTCACAAGGCCACAAGTAAACTAACTTCTCTAATCTCTCCACTATCATTTTATAACTTTCTCGAAACGTTCTGTGTACTCCTAGCTGCAACAGTCTCAAGCTGGAGACACCCAAAATATTCCAGAGCTTTCGATCTTATATTACATAGCACTCTGAATGCTTTACTATACAAATAGAAATTGAATATGAATATTACATATTCTAACAAACATTCAAATAAAATTTTATAGAGAAATAATATGGAAACTAACGCATAACTTAGACTTCTCAGCACAACCCCCTCCCTACTCCTTTTGTTGTCCCGACAAAACTACATAATATTTACAAACATAATTCTTAATCTTAACCAAACATAAAATTATACACACAATAGCCATTCAGCTTACCAGGTCTCCTATGCTGCTTCCCACGACGTCCCTGCTCCTCCACACAGCCCACTTTTCCTGGAATGACTTGGTCCTCTTCCTGATTCACTTCTTCCCTGGAGAAACTGTCACCATCCACTTGTGCTCCAGCTCCTTGATCCTCCTCAACATCTCGGCTGCAGGTATGCACGATTCCTCAAAGACATCCCACCTGTACTGTCCTGGCCCAAGGTATTGCCACAGATGATTCACGTTTACCACCTTTGGGCGAGATTTCCTGCCTCTCTGTATCCGGTACGTTACGTCTGATAGAAGGTCCAACAGAGTGTAGGGCCCATCCCACCGACTCTGCAGGTTCGGTAACTGAATCTTCTTCTGCTGCGGAATGTATAGCCAAACTTTGCCACCATCCTCGAAGCTCACCTGATTTGCCTTGGCATCATAATGGTGCTTCATCACTTCACCTGAAAACTTCAGAGCTCCTCAAACTTGATAATGAACAGTACTTCAGCCAGCCTTTCCTGAAGATGCTTCACATAGCTGGAGGTGACTTTAGGCAGCTCTTCACGAGGTGGTCTTCCAATTAACACATCAACCGGCATTTATAGCTCATGGTCGAGTATCAGTTTTGGACAGGTGTAGCTAGTAGTCACGTGGGATGCAGAATGATATGCCATCAACAATGCAGGCAGTTTCTGGTCCCATTCCATCTGTCCCTCTACACAATATTTCACCAGTTCTTGTGCCAGAGAGTGGCTGAATTTCTCCACCATCCCATCTGATTGTTGTCATAGTGGAGTCGTCCTGGTCTTCTTGATTCCCAGTAACCTGCAGCATTCATGAAACACAGCAGTCTCGAAGTTTCTACCCTGGGCTGAAAGTAGCTCTTGTGGCATCCCAAAATGAGAGGAGAACTGAGTAACCAACACTTGAGCAACAGTTGCGGCTTCTCGATCGGGTATGGCATAGGCTTCTGGCCACTTTATGAAGTAGACCATGGCAACACATATATATTGGTTTCCTTTCTCAGTGAGTCGCTTGAGTCAAGCAATGTTCTCTGAGACTCATTTCATTGGTACACCCAGCTGGCACAGATGAAGAGGGGCACAACCACGTTTCTTGGGTCCCTATCTGGCACAGCATACATCATAGTCCTGACACCATTCTTCAACATCCAGACACTTGTCAGTCCAGTAGAACCTCTGTTACATCCGAATTGGAGTCTTCTTCACTCCCAGATGCCCATTGGTGATTCAGTTATGACACTCTTGTAAGACCTCACACTTCATTTTTGTGGGAACCACCATCTGCTGATACTTGCTGAGGCCATTGGGTGTCTCCCACTGATGCTCCAGTAGTCCGCTGTTCAAGCGAATAAGGTCTCAATGACTCCAGTAGCTCTCTTAGTTGCAAGGCTAAACCTAGAAATCTCTTCTCAAGATGGTCACACTGTACTCTGCTGCAGCCACTCTAGCAATGGTTGTAAATCTGTATCCTCTCTCTGCATCTTGTTCAGGTCTTCTTCAGCTGACACTGGCCCTATCACCTTGGTATGGCTGCATTTCTTGCTAAGATTTTCTTTAATGCTACACAGCTTGCAGACTGGGACACAAAGCCAATGACTCAGGCCATCAGCACTACCATGCACCCGCCCAGGATGGTGCTACATCTCATAGTCATGCTGGTCCATCTTCCCGAGCCAGTGTGCCAGTTGTCCTTCTGGATTCTTTAATGTCTTCAGCCACTTGAGTGCTGCATGGTCTGTCCTGATGATGAAGTAGGGCCCATACAAGTAGGGATGGGAGAGGTCAAGGCTTTTCATCACAGCCAAGAGCTCGTTACAAGTCAACCTGTAGCTCTGCTTTGGAGGGCTGAGCTTCTTGCTTTTCTACACCACCATGTACTCTTTGTCACCCTTCTTCTGCGACAGGACTCCACCAGTGCCATGGTCATTAACATCACAGTACAGGATGAATGGATGACCCTGATCTCTGGGTACGGCAACACTGGAGAGCTTACCAGTGCAGGTTAGAGTTCATCGAAGGCCTTCTGAGGCACTGCAGTCCACACAAACTTATGCCTCTTTCCTAACTACTGGTGCAAAGGTGCAGCTATCGTTGCAAAGTCCTTGACAAAATGCCGGTAGTAGGTACACAAATCCATCAAACTCCATAGTTCCTTCACACAAACTGGAACCGGTCAGTGTTTCAGAGCTGCCACTGTCTCTGGATCAGTAGACACCATCCTTGCCTACAATGTGTCCCAGGTACTTCACATTCTTCTGGAACAAGTAGCACTTCTTTGGGTTCAGCTTGAGGTGAACTGCTCAGATCCTATTGAACACCTCTGACAGCTTCTCCAATTCCTGGTCAAAAGTCAGTTAAAAAACAATCACATCATCAATATTTGTCCATGGGACAAATCAATACTTATACACTTTTGTTGCACCCCCTCTGAACTTTGGTTTGATGGTACCCGGGTGTTCCCAGGTCATATAAGATCACATTTTTATTTGTTGTCATTGGAACAACCTGGCAGGTATATGATTTTGACAACAGCTTCATCTAACCGAGGGGTCATCCAAAAAGTCATATTTTTGCGTACATGTGAGGGAAGGTAGAAATGGGGCATTTCCTGGTTTCAAGGGCTACCATATACACAAACAGCCAAAATAACGTATCTGTCTACATATTACAACTGATAAATATTTAAACTTTGCCACATTGTGGAACTGAAAAGTACTTTTGTTTCCCATATTTGCCCTGTTTTGGGACTGAAAGTGTACAACAGTAGATGTTTCATTAAATCTTTGCGTGATATTTCCCACTTTTCTGGTCAGTCATGTTTATTTGCTATTATTCAGCCCATTCTCTGAGAAAAAGGTACCTCTGCTTCGCACTAAACTGTTATTGTGACTGATTCCCTACTGCAGGTGCAACAGATACAGTTTAGCTATCTGAGTGTGTGATTTTGTGCTGTAATCTTTTGACTATGCTGATGTAGTCAGTATTATTACAGGTTGTTTGTTCAGCAGCAGTGTGAGCAGCCTTACCTATGGTAAGTTATGCTAGTGATTTATCCATGTACATGTACATGGTATAAGTCCAGCATAGTTAAGTACAGTATAGATAAGTACATTTATGCCTAGTTACTGTTCTTTACTTCAGATGAGATTAACTACATTGCCATGTTCTGTTCATTGTGCTATATCAGTTAAGATTTGGCCTCCCCCCATCTCAGTAGTTAAAGTTATACCTCATCATGATGTAAACAATAGAATACATGCAATACATGCCATAATAATATGCTTGTGTCAATTGTAAACATGCAGATTGACTGACCCTGCTGATCATGGCCGAGAATGTGGGTGCACTTAGTGCCACTGCCAAGAAACTTCCAAGGCTGGACACAGAATGGAACCAACCAGTGTTTGTGTCATGTGACTTCTGCCTCTGGTATCCTGACTCCAATCACAGAACAGAGATGGAAAAAGCTTCAAGACAGTGCAGAAGAGCGCCAAGATGATGTACTGTATACTACCAGCTCAAGGGACACTGGGATGAGGGTCCAGTTGGTAGATATCATCGTCCATGTTACCAGACTTACACAAACAAGACTCTGATCAACAGACTGAAAGCCAAGCGTGAACGTGCAGGACTTTGTGATACAATGCCAGCTATAAGCACAGACGCAGAACCGAGAACAACACGTTCATCAGCACCTGCCAAACGTCCAGGTACATGCATCTTCTGCCAAAAGATACAGCGACGAACTGGAGGCATACGTGAAAACTTGACACAGTGTTTGACCACTGTGGCAAGTGAGAAAATCCTTGAAGCTACGAAAAAGAAAGATGATTGTCCTGTTCTTCTTCAAATTAGAGGAAAAGCCATGATTGCCGATGAGGTGAAGTATCACAAATCATGCTACAGAGAATATACCCGTGAAGTCAAGAGTACCGAAAAGGACAACAAGAAAAGACCTGATGGCTATGAATCAGCCTTCACATAGTTGCTGTTGTTGGTGAGAAAATCATTGATGGGCGTGATCTCCTCAAGATGACTGACCTTCGGGACATTGGCAGAGGTTGGCATCGATGCACCAATTTACCACACTGAGAAGCTCAAAAGCAAACTTCAGAAGCACTTTGGTGACACTTTCATTCTAGTAGCCACAGGCGGAGCCAAGACAGAGATAGTCTTCTCAAAGATGATATCCACTGGTGAGGCAGTAGAAGCTGTTGTTGCTGCTTCTGCTGTGGCAAATTATCTCACACCAGCAGCAGCAAAAGAGAGTGATCATAGCAAGGCACATCAAGTCTTCAGATGTGCACAGATCATCCGAGCACAGCTCCTGCCAGTCAGCAACACAATAGCATGGCCACCAACACCTGATCATCTGGCAAAGAACATTGACATCCCTGATCTGGTAGTATACAACCTTTCGGCTTGGTTCACACTAAAACTCTCTGGGAAACGTTCCGACACAAGCCTCGTGTGTAACCACGTTGTCTCCATGCCAGACAGAATGAAGACGGTGATTGAGAAGAAAGGTGGATGGACACAATACTGAGATTTCAGTAAATGGATTTAGAATAATTTTCTTTTTAATATCCCTCTGCAATCATCCTCGTAAAAATATTCTAATAGTTCTCACGTAGATTTCTCATTTACACGTAATATAGTAATTACACATGAATAAAAATGAATGGGCACATCACTAAATTTGCCAATACAAATATCAGTGTTCTCATGTCTAAGGAACTGTGTAATGTAGCAACAATCATTCAGTGATGCCTAAGTGTAGGATAGGAAAAGGCAGAGCAATGTTGCCAGGTCGACGGGTGCTGTTGGCGCCCAATCATTTCCGAAATCGTGCCCGAAAAGTGTCCAAACTGTCATTTAACCCAAGTACATTCTTTATTAATGGTTTCTTGATACCATTTGTATTTTTTGCGATTTTATTCTGCCTTTGGACTTTTGAGTGCAGCACCATAGCCTTCTTCCCATTCTACAGTCAGAGGGAATTCCAGAAAATTAGGTTGCCAGTACAGTCCTAATCACTGATGGGAGATACACTTAGCACCAGAGTTATAATGACCACCCTGTACCCCTCCCCCCATATCTATCACTGTGTCTGAAGCCCTCACATCCTGTATAATATCTGCAGAACCCAATCCTAATCCCACAAGTACCTATAACGCAAAGTTCTCTCCCTCTGCCCCACCCCTCTTCCGCTCCATACTCTCTCTCTCTCTCTCTCTCTCTCTCTCTCTCTCTCTCTCTCATCCAGATTAAAGTACATGATTGTCTCCACCCGTTCTCTTATCCCCTGCCATTCTCCGCCTTGCAATTATCACATCATTGCCAATATGTTAAAAGGCACCGCCCTCTGACCCTCCCTCACTAAAGGTATGACTTTCTGACCCACCACCTAACACAGACACACACCCTTGGAGTCAAGCAAGGTCAGTTCAGGTAGAGGTGCTTGTTTTTTTTTTTTTTTTATGTGCTTGATTCTGGGCATAGGCTTCACAGCCTGCTCCCAAGGCCCAGTAGTCCTCCTACATATCATACACCTCTCTATGTCACCACTTTGGCGGTAACACCCACCGTCCATATTGAATACATGCTAGGGCTCTCTCATACAGAACTGGTGTACTGATATTAGCAGAGGTATTTTTACAACATGTCGGTGGGTTTTCTGGTAGATCGGTAAACTCTGCTTTACATGAAATTCAAATACTTAAACTGTTCCTTGCCCCAGCGGGAATTTGAACCTGGGTCCAGTAGGACCGCAGGCCACGACTCTATCGATTAAGCCACAGCTACCTCTCTACTAATTGAGCCACTGCCTCCCCCTAATTAGCTATGGTTTCACAGTGCGTGGAGGGAATGACTATGGTCCTTTCACCGCAAGAAGTCCGTTCAGGGTGGGGCCCACCTGGTGAATCACCTCTAGCGATGCTGCCAAATCAACCGTAGTACATGCCTCTCTCTATTTCCCATCTATGTGCTATTTGAAATTATTTTTTATATTCTGTTTATAATAAAGGAAGCTATATAGTACATTGAGTATCACTTTTTAGAATTATAACAACGATTTGAATGAATTCTATGACACGTGGCAGAGCTTTTTCCCATGTTGCCACGCCGAGGTCGGCGAGGGACCCAGGGTCAGAGAGAGGATTAGGCCTACAGGGGAAACCTCTTAAAAGTAAAACGCGTCAGACTTTTACCTCATAGGTGGTGTGGAAAAGAAGTTGAAAATAAATAATAAATATATACAGTATACATATATATAAATATACATATATATATATATATATATATATATATATATATATATATATATATAGAGAGAGAGAGAGAGAGAGAGAGAGAGAGAGAGAGAGAGAGAGAGAGAGAAACAGGTGGGATGGGGGTAGGTAGGGAGACAGTGATAATCCGATAATTGGTGGTCAAATTGGCAACGTCGCACTCGGGGAAATCCCAACTTCTGCCACACCCTGAACGGACTTCTTGCTGCGAAAGGACCATAGGTAAGGAATACTGGGCCATACCCTTGCCGTGCTTCGTGTCTTTACTTTTTAGCATGAGTACCATATCCATGACAAAATCGCCCAATACATGCCCGGTCACTTTCACTATCGCCCAAAAAGATGCAATGTAAAGCCGTTCAAATTTATGCGCAAATCGTCTTCCAAAGTCACCCAAACTGACACAAAACACGTGCAGTTGGCAACACTGGGCTTCTATGATCTCTCTGTGACACAGAGATGACACTGGTCTAGTGCCGATGTTATCATACTGCACGGTGTAATAATCTTGTGTATAACTGAGTAAATTATTGCAGAAAATACATTCTGTATACATAGTATAACATAGCAAGTGTGTTCTGATATACCCACAATGGAGTCTGACAGAACGCCGCAAATAACCATTAGAAATATTTTTTTTCCCAACCAAACGAAGCCTTATACATCTGCCAAATGCATCCCATTGCAAGTGGATGACTGAACGAACGTTTTGGCAATTTCTCAATTTTTTGCAATTTTTTTGTGAATATTACTCCTACCTGGGAATAATATTTACTGTGAAGAATGGAACAACAGCATGAACTCTACAAACTATGGCAGTAGCAACTTCCTTCACCCAACAGGAAGAAGTGAGTTCCATTTTGCATGGTAAAAAATCTCTATGGAATGGTCTCAAATCGGGCTTCACTATGCTATCTACGGAGACGCAGATCACCAGCCATAGTCTTCTTTATATCTCATGATGTTGGTGGATAGGGTATGGACGCACCTCATCATGAACATGGATTCAGCAAGACAGTTCCGATTATGCCACCTCTTGACAAATTATGAGGACCATATTAGGCCCCTACTACCCTTGCTTGATGTTTTAACGGTGTCTTTGGCGTCCTAATGCTGACATCAGTGTTATACCAGTATATGATTAGAGCCTGAAATGAAATTCGTGGTACAAAGGATTAATTTAAGAGAAGCATTAAATGCAGAAGAAAACTGGAATTTGGTAGAAAAAAAACTTAACCTAGACATTAAGACTATGGAACTGAGGAGGGAGTTAGCACCTCCTATATAAGATCATGTTTATATCTCTTGGAAAAACGGTAAAATAATTCTACTTGGTACTGCCAATTCGAGATTCCTCTCCATATTAGGAGACTAAGTTACATCGAATATGGCAAACTAGGGACATGGGGATGTAGCACAAAGGAAAGAGCAAAGGCGATTACAGATATCTCTGGAAACTTATGTCAGTGATGGGCTTCATTCTAGGCGAGATACGGCCTGGTGGGTAAGTGAATATAAGATTATCTCATAGATGAGTGAGTGCGACATGAAATGGTGGGTGAGTGGATATGAGATGACATGGTGGGTGGGTGGATGTGAGGTGACATGCTGGGTGGGTGGATGTGAGATGAGATGGCTGTGTATGGACATGAGCTGACGTGGTGGTTAGGTAAGTGTGAAATGATGTAGTGGGTGGGTGATGTGGATCTTGCGCACTCATTAAAAATCTGGTGGACAGTACCAGCGGGGGGAGACCCCTCCGGCCTCAGCAGGACAGGGTTACCCATGCTGGAAGGGCCATTAATGAGGGCCCACTGCCTTGTGAATTATCTTTTGATGGGTTAAGGCTATAGGAGTAAACCCCTAATATAAAATCCTGGAGTGGAGTCCCATGGAAGGTGGGACTCAACAGTCAGAGTTCTCAGTGGGCACCTGCAACCTTGACTAGTAGATGATAGTCGTAAATCTTCATGAAACCATCACAGGCTGAGAAGAGCCAAATAATTTGGCAGTAATGGCTACCCATCCTCACCACCACAGAAAATCCAGTCATTGCGGAAGCCCACTGGTTTACACACCTCCCATTCCATCCATTCATTAAAATCAAAAGACCTGTGACGACAGGATAGGAGTACAGTGACAGTTCATGGATGTGGCTGGAAGTCACTGGGTTGAGCTCTGCACATAGGTTGTACTGGACCAGTTGTTGCTGGCATGATGGCATAGGAGTGGGTCATGCCTCCAGTAGCTTTCAGTGTGACTATTCAGGCAGAAACGGACACCCAACTCCTTACCCCTGATAGAGAGGGATTTAGAAAAGGTAGCCTAATTATTTGCTGCTCCACACCATCTGGGAAGATAACCGTGCCTTTCAAACCATCAGACCCTGCATTCGAAAAAACAAAATAATCACTCTGACTCTTTTTACATGGAATACAGGAACATTGTTTGATGCTGACGAAGACACACGACCACGCCTTAAGACTTGACCTAACTCATTAACTGAAAACATATAAATCTGACATCGTTGCTCTGTCTAAGACTTGCCTCTCAGGGAAAGGCAACCTAACAGAAGCAGGAGAATTGTATAAGAGGATACCCAGACAATGTATGAAAAAACTATGTTATTGGCTTTGCAATAAGCAGCAGTCTACCGCGGATGATCCAAGAATCACCTGTGGGTACATCAGAGAGGCTAATTTCCAGGCATATACCAAGCTCAAAAGGCCAATATGCAACATGCATCTGTGCTTAAGCCCCAACACTTGAATCTGAAGACACCATCAAAGATTTCTTTTAAGACTCTCTGGAAGCTACCATTAACTCAGTACCACATAATGCCAAACTCATCCTGCTTGGAGAATTTAATGCCAGAGGAGGAAAAGATAATCGTCTCTGGGATGACATTATAGGATGTCATGGTGTTGGTAACATGAACACTAATCTCTACTGACTGCTTCCCTTTTGCTCGAGTCACAGTCTGGTCATCGCCAACACCATTTTTAAATCAAAAGATAAACACAAGATTACACGGATACACCCACTATCTACACACTGCCACCTAATTGACCATGTCATTATAAGGCAGCAAGACCGAAAAGAAGTTCTTATAACCTTAGCTATAAGAGGTGTTGAGTGTTCAGTAGACCAAAACCCAACAAACTACAACCAGTCATACACCCACAAATTCACCATAGACCATTCTCCAAGAAACGAAAGAATGTGGCAACTTGTAACACCTTCAGCAAGACTATTACAGACAAACCTTCACAATACCCACCACTGAACCCAATGAATGATGCAACAAACTTAGATGTAGAGTGGCTAAGTATTAAGACACTGCTCCAAGTACTGCAGAAGAAATCCTGGACATCTACACTCCCTGCCATAAAGACTGGTGTGATAAAAATACTGAGGGCATACTTGACCTTTTTGCGATGAAGATAGAGCACATAAATGGTTGGCTCATCCTCGCTGCTGAATTCGATAATCTCAGAAATGAAACCCAGAGAGAGAACTGCATGACATGGAGGAAAAATGGTGGATTGAGTAAACAAAAGAGCTGCAAAAGCCCTCTGATATTAACGAGAAACATGGGTTGTACCGTGCAAGTCTTTAAAAACCATTTATGAGCCAGCCAAACACAATATAACCCCTGCTTGATCATCCAAAAGAGATCTGAAATACAAGCAAGCAAGCCTAGAAAGATGGGCACAGCACTTCAACACCTTACTGAATCGAAGAAACCCTGTGGAGCACAATATCCTTGATAACATCCCAAATACTCCTCAAGTGGAAGATCTCGATGTCCTACCAACAAGTGCAGAAACTGATCAGGCTATACAATCTCAAAAAATAACAAAAGCCCTGGCCCTGATGGCACACTATCTGAACTAATCAAGTAGGGAGGCCAATTACTCCACTGGCACCTTCATGATCTCCATGACTATCGGGAGCCAATAATAAATTCCAACTGAATGTCTTACTTCTGAAATTGTAACCAACTGCAATAAGAGAGGGGACCTCTCAAATTGCGACAATATCAGAGGTAACTCCCTTCTTGGGAATGCTAGCAAAGATAGTTAAGATATTGTTTACCAGACTAACAAAACATGTCAGTCAGCATTTCCTGAAGCACAATGTAAAGTTTAGAATGAATGAAGCGCTAGTAGTATGATTTTTGTTGCTCGACAGATAAAATAGAAATACCACGAACACAACCCTGACTTGTATATTGCATTCATCGATCTAGCAAAAGCATTTGACACCGTCAGCAGATAACTATCAAGGAATGCTCTTTGAAAATTTGAAGTTAAAAATAATCTTACCCAACTGAAGAATCTGCATTACGACATGAATGTTCATGTGTCCAAAGGCGGGACGAAATCTGAACTCTTCAACATGGATGTGGGAGTAAAGCAAGGATGCGTCCTAGGTCGTGTAATTTTCAATATCTCTCTCACTGCAGTCAACCTTTCAATTCACCAATAAATGGACCATTATGATGGAATAATAATCCAATTCTGTCTTTTTTTTTATGCTAGGAAGACAGAACCAAAGGCCGGGAGCCCGCAAACTGTTCCTTCCAAGAAAAAAATAAAACAATACAACAGACAGCCAAATTCAAGATCCGTTCATTTCGACATGCCTGACATACTGCACTTGAAATGGGAAGTAGGGAATATAGACAGAGGGAGACAGTTCCAGAGCTGACTGGTTGCATAAATGAAGTACTGGGTGTAATGGTTAACTCCTGCTTTAGAGAGTTGGACAGAAAAGGGATGAGAGTTTGTTGACAGACTGGTGCTACGTCCCCGTCGTAGAGGTGAAGAGATGCAAGCAGCCAGTTCAGAGGAGCAGTGACCATTGACATAGCAACAGAAAAGAGATAAAGATGCAAGAGTGAGATGAAGAGACAGAGGCTGAAGGGAGCCAATAAGAGGAGGAGAGTTAATGAGACAAAATGCCTTTGACTCCACCTTGTTGAGAAGAGATGTATGTGGGTAGCCTCCCCACACATGGGAGTTGTACTCTTCACAGGGGTGAATAAAGCCCGTATATAAAGTTAACAACTGTGCAAAGGTAAAGAATATACGAAAACTATGTGGTAACATTTAATCTCAGACGTCTTCAAGCACACAGACTGAAATGGCCCATTACCTAGAGGTACTCTACAGTAGTTCAGTATGTTGATGACTGCACTGTCCTTGCACACATGGCAGAGGCCCTACAGCAGTCTCATCATCGTCTCTAGCATGTACCAACCAATGGGACTCCAAATATATGTCAGTAAAACAAATAATATCTCAGAGAAATAACCCAACAGAGCTTCTTGCATTTCAGATAAGTGATAAAAATTTGAAACAGGGAAGTTTACCTATCTTGGAACTGTGTTCACAGAAAAACATAACATTATTGCAGAAGTTCTTGCACTAATCAATCTCGCCTCAGCTACTTTTGGACGTCTCAGATCCAGAGTCATTGAAAACACCAGCTTGAGAATCGAGACGAACGAAGGTATCAGTATATACGGCTATATACCTCTCCACTCTCTTATTTGATGCTGAGTACTGGACCACCTACCAGTGTCACATCAAGTACTGAAAGACGTTGATAGCTTCATACTGTGTATGTGTGTGTGTGTGTGTGTGTGTGTGTGTGTGTGTGTGTGTGTGTGTGTGTGTGTGTGTGTGTGTGTGTGTGTGTGTGTGTGTGTGTGTGTGTGTTGTACCGTGAAATTAACCCTAGAGGGGTAATCTTGTTTGTATTACTATATTAAGTAACGTGGGGTCTGACGGACCCCACGGAAAAAAAATTAAAAAAACAAACTTCCGTTTGAGATATTTCAAAATGCTTCAATACTTAAATAATTCAACCCCTTATCTTTAAACAGGGCCAGAAAAAATAAAGTTTAATTGAAAAAATATATATATTTTTTTAATTTATACAAAAATGATTAAATTTTAGGTATACAAATTTTAAATTTAAATTTTGCGAAATTGAAAAGTAATATCATGATTCCTTGGGTGGCCTGCAGTAGACCGATGTTGGGACCTTCTGTATACAAAAGGAGAAAGACAGCAAATTAAAATAAAAAAATCACAAGAGGGCTCAACTGAGGTTACATTATAGGTAACGTGGGGTCTGACATACCCCAGTGGCTCTATTGAGCAAAATCAGAGCCAGGTACAGCTATGACCCCATCATCCCCATGAAGAGCATCACTAGGCAGGAAGGTAATGAGACGGACAGATCTGTAGACCTTATGCCCATTTTTTTAAAAATTAAATTTCGGGGACTGGGGTTTCTGAGACCCCACATTACCTATCTAGGATTAAGGTAGGCCTCCAAAAAGGAATTGACTTTCTTGTCAGGATAGACTGGTGGTTTTTATTATTTTTTTTTATTTTTTTTTGGGGGGGGGATAGTTAATTGGTTAGAGTCCTTTAACACCCAGTGCTTTCAGTGCATTCTAGGAGTACAAGTGAAGATGAAGTTCCTTACTCACACATTCACCAGCAGGCAAAGTCTACAAACACTGAAACCATGCTGGGTAAGAAGAGGCTGAGATGGGTCGGACACGTTTTCCAGATGCCTGTGCACTGCCTTCCCTACCAGGTTCTGTATGGCCAATTCCCGGCAGCACGCCGCAACTCAGGGGGACTGAAGAAGGGAGGTAAGATCATATTAGGATAACTCAGAAGAAATGCAACATCATACCAAAAGATCTTCAAAAAAGAAATGCCTAGGACAGAAAACAATGGCATGCCCTCTGCGATGAAGGAGCCATTCATATCAAAGAAGCTCAGAAACTTGCGGGAGAAGAGCATAGAAAACTGAGATATGACCAAAACAGAGTTCTTCCATCAAACCCACAGTTGGCATGCCGACTCTATGGCCAAGTTTGCAAATGCAGGATTTATCTGCACAGTCACACACGTTCCACCAAAGACAATGAGATACAGTCACCATCTTTCTGGGAATAACAGACGTCTTCTGTAGCAGGAGAACAGCTTTAAGTAAGTGGGAGGGTAGGTGTGGCATGACCTGGTGGGTGGGTATGATATGACCGGGTGGGTGAGTGGGTCTTGAATTACCTTGTTGGTGGGAGGTTGTGAGATGACCTGGTCAGTGGGTAAATGAGTGTGAGACGTTTCAGTAAGTGCGAGATAACCTGGCGGGTAGGTGGGCTAGTCTAAGGCTGGCTAGTGGGTGTAATATGTAAAATGAGTCACCCTGCAAGATAAACTACAAAATTTTATATGCAATCTTCATTACGAACAAGACAAACGGCAGAGTTCGTCCGGGAATGAATGGTAGGTTCCATGCATCCTGCGGTACGCATATATTCATATCCCACGGGACAACTGATTTAACTATACTTCTCATACTTCAACGTGGACAAGATTTTTGCCCCTCTGCAGCTTGTTTCACAACTCAACTCCATAGCAAGAGAATGTGAAACCTAGAGCTTCACAGCATATACAAACAATACTACAATTAGCCTTCACCAATTTTTATAACAATTGGATCCATAGTCATATGACCGTTTCCTGCAACAGTTCCAGTCGCTCATCTATGTTAGACAATGTTTACAATTAGAATTACCTCTTCCTCCTCCTGTAAATTGTCAGACAGGTCAGTGTAGTAGGAGCTGAATGATGACTGACACACATAGGAACTTGGGTTGTATAACACCTCCAATGATGTTTAGACACATTATTGATCAAGGTGCGCCCTACTCCCTTGGTGTCGAGTTTCTTTCCAACAAAGTTGCTGGAGGAGACCTAAGGGGTGATTACGTGTAACATGTGTCAGGCACGTTATGCTGAGTTTGCCAATACTCTGATCTGTACAAAACATGAAATCTTTCAGCATCTATGGTGCACATTTACGGCAGGAACTCTCTCTGCGACTGTATCATACAATAGCTATGCAACTTGACATAGATATCGTCATATATATTAAGTCATTGATTATTACACATTACAATTCTCCCCCAGGTAAACAAGATGTCTTCCGACATAATTATGGAAGCAGATATTATAAAAAGATAACTAACTCGACAACTGATGCATTATGTTTCCTGGTCAACCCTCATGGGAAAAAGAAAAATCTCAAAATAAACTTTTCTCATGAGAAATGATAGAGTGCATGGAAAAGTAAAGGATAAATAATATGAATTCATTATCTTCCTTATCTCCACTACGGTGAAATAATGAACTTTCGAGTGTGACTCTCTCTCTCTCTCTCTCTTACTCTCCATACAAATAATATGGAGATACTGAGGATTTGTGGGTGATGGCGGGACGTGCTGGTGCTGATGGAAACAGTTGAGCTGCCAAACGGCATTAGAAATGCGCCCATAAACAAAACAAACAAACAAACAAACAAAACTCATATGATGCATTAACAGATTCACGTTTTCCACAATATGAAGCATATAGCAGCTACTGAGTTAAAATATTATATTAATATTGATAAGTTATAATATGAAAATGGTATGATGGTGTGAATAGTAGGTGACCACGATATTAATAATAAAAGTATACTAGTCAATTAGGAGATATTTAAACTAAAGAAGTACACGTGGAATTCAATTCATTCGTTATCATCATCATCTGGACCTTCTTTCCCACCCTAGAGCAGGGTGAGGAGTAGCAATATCCAGACTGCCCAAATTTGCCCAATCCAATGGGCCACGCTTCCACTGACTCATCATTCAATCCCCCAGAATCCTGGCTCAATCAGATAAGCCAAAAACATTCACCACGTGCTGTAGCTTCACATAAAAGTATTCGATAGAGTCAATCCGGATGCTGCCACGTTAAAAAGGGGTGCCAAATCCCTGATCATGCACTTCTCACAACATTCATCCAGCCAGCTGATCTCTTGTCAGTTCCCTAGCCTCACCGACTTCCAAACCTCTCATCCTCACACACTCATCCACCATATCTCTCCGCCTTCTCCTTGGCCTACCTCGCCTTCTTCCTACTTCAAATTCGCTCAGATATACCTTTTTTACCACTCGGTTGTGATCCATTCTTTCCACATGACCATTCCATCTCAGTACACTCTCTTCGATTCTGGTGTCCACCGACTTCCTCACTCCACATTTTTCACGAATCACATTCTGTACTGTTGTTTGCAGATGATACTGTGTTGTTGAGTGAAGACGTAGGGGAGCTGCAAGGCTTGGTGGATGAGTTTGGGAGAGTGTGTAAGAAACGGAATCTACAGGTGAGTGTAGGGAAGAGTAAAGTGATGGTCTTTGAAAGAGGTGAAGTCAGTGAATGTAAAACAAGGTTGGATGGTGAGGAATTGGAAAATGTGAGTACGTTTAAGTACTTGGGTAGTGTGATGAGTAAGGATGGAGGTTTGGAGGGTGAAGTGCTTGAAAGGGTACAGCAGGGAAGAAAGGTTGCTGGTTCTTTGAAAGCAGTGATAAGAAACAGGGAAGTGAGCAAGGAAATGAAAAATTTACTACTTGACAGTATTGTGATACCAACTCTAACGTATGGAAGTGAAGCTTGGACGTTGTTGGAAGGACACAAGTCAAGAATGAGAGCAGCGGAAATGAGTTATTTAAGAGGAGCCTGTGGAGTCACATGGAGAGACAGGCTGACGAATGAGGATATAAAGGAGCGTTGTGGTGTGGATGTGGATGTGATAGGAAGCGTTATGAGGAACACACTGAGGTGGTTTGGCCATGTGGAGATGATGGAGGGTGAAAGACTGACGAAGAGAGTGTATGTGAGTGAGGTGGAGGGGGGAAGAGGGAGGGGGAGGCCGAGGATGACATGGAGGGATGGCATGGAGAGGTATATGAGAGAGGGGGGTGTGAGTTGGGAGCAGGGCAGTGAAATGGCGGGGGACAGGGCGACTTGGAGGCGATATGTTTGTGGCCACCCCAAACGGGATTGAGGCGTCTGGCAATAGATAGATAGAGATAGATAGGCATTATTTCGTATCCTCTCCACCCTCTGTACTCCACATTCATTCCTCAGCAGTCCCATCTCCACTGCTCTTCCTCTTGGCTTTTCATTTTCATGCCACACCATAGTCTCACATCCTTATTTAAAAGTTGGCACTAACACTCCTTCATGTAAGTCTCGTGCAGCTGCAACACTCAAGCCGCTGTTTCTTATGAAGGCCTTCATTGCACCAGCTACTTTTCTTCTTTGTGTCACTCACTTTCAACAACCTTTGCACATTTTCCTCTCTTTTTTCTCACTGTACCCAGGTATTTGAAATCTTTCATCAATTCCAGTCTCTCTCCATTCACTGTAACATCGCACTGGGAGACCTTCTTTCTCAATAACCATCACTTCACTCTTTCCTACATTTACTCTCAAGGCACGACGCTCACAGACATCAGCAAAACTCTGCACTAGCCTACCAAGTTCTTGACCGGTACTTTCAAGCAGTACTGCATCGTCAGCATACAACAAATTTTAGATATTCCATCCATCACCATTAATTACCAACGCCATCCTTCTCTCCATTACTCGTGTTTGTACTTCTCTCATCACCCCATCCATCCATATATATATATATATATATATATATATATATATATATATATATATATATATATATATATATATATATATATATCTATACCATGGGGACATCTCACAAGCTTGTCGCACGCCCACTCCGGTATTGAACCATTCACTTAGATGTCTGTTAACCCTTATACATGTTTCACTACCATCATCAAAACTCTTGACGGCACCTAGCAGCTTACCGTACATGTGCAAAACTTTCCACAATCCTTCTCTGTCCACTTTGTCATATGCTTTTTCCAGATCCATGAATACCATAAAACACCTTATGGTTCTTCTCACAAGCCTTCTCTACTATCTGTCTCACTGCAAATACTTGATTCGCACATCCTCAGCCACTCGTAAGGCAGCGCTCTTCATCACTCTCTAAGACTTCTAGGACTTCTGATATCTCTCTTACTTTCTTTATAATAATTCTTTATTATACCTTCCCTACCACACTCACTAATCATATGCCACAATAATTCTTTCACTCACCTCGCTCACTTTCAGTTCAAAGAATAAGAAATGTAATTAGTGTGTACACAGAAAGAGAATGGTAAATACAGTACGTCAGTTAATAATATGATGGGCCAAGAATAAATAATTATAAATTGAACAACAATAAAGATATCTGTATATACAAAGATGGTTATAAGAGGGTTATATGACTGGGATAAATACCGATAGATGTTAGTGATGAATAAAACTACATTAATATGACAAGTGGTTATGCAAGGTATTCAATGTCTTCCTGAGAGAGTAAGATCTAATAAACAGATAACATTTAACACAGATATTTAGAAAGCACTGAGCTTATAATCATCTTATCATCAGATGCAAGTATACTTCCTATACTTCTCAGGGATTTTCAGTGCAACATTTAAGTAACTACGATGGATGTCCACACGTCTGCACATAAACAACACTGCATGGGTAGAGGTGGAGTCGACGGTGGTGTGGTTGGTAGTTGCCTCCGGGCAGTGGGTGGTAGGCTGTCATGTATCCACTCAATTTTCCTCAAGCCCAGGATCAGGCTGCGTATTCTTCACATCACTTCCCGATTTAACAAATTTCACTGTTTTTCCTGCTCTGATGTATATTCTTTTCCACCCTAATTTCATAGCCTTTATTTCATACATTTAACACTGAAATGAACAAGAATCACTATGATGAAGAACCCTACCAGGACTAAAGCAATACGAGAACATACAAAATGAGGTTTCAAGAGAGGGTGATGAAAGAAGTTAGACATCTTCAGAACTGTTTAGGTAATCAGTCATGTTCAAGAGAGAAAAGGCAATATTTTCATCATCAATGGGAAAAACAGAAGAGACCTTCACAGGTGCAAAGATTTCAGTGATACGACAATGGATGGCATATTGCTGTCGTGTTGAGTATGTACAAGTTCCTCTAACTCTCAACATCAGACTACATGGATATTACACACAACACTTTCTATTCAAAGTTTTGTTAAAAATGGCATTCAACACCAGGCCTTGGAGTCCCTAAGAGGGGAAGGGGGACAATAATATCCCCCACCATTCTCCCCTCTCCCGATGACGACCAAATGAGATGCCTGGACCCACCGTCTGACCCACTTCTGCATCATTTCTGCCACATTTGCGGCCTTTCCTCTAACTTTCTCTTTGCTGAACAGCACCTCTCCTGTTCTAAACCTCACCTTCTTTTCCTCACTGAGATGACTGTGACTCAGCTGTCTGAGACGACTGATAGCAAACCTTCCTCTGTAGTCTCCTACATTCTCTATAATCATTTAATAGCGCAAGGTGGTTGTTGTGTATACGTACAGTCACTCATACAAGTTGTGGTCCTTCCTCACCTAGCCCTTCGCTCACTGATGCGGTAACACTACTGTAAGTCTTGCAGCTTCATATGGTTCACGTGCTGTTCTGAACTTCTGTGCCTTTATGAACCCCAGTTTAGAAAGAGGCATCATTTCCTACACTTGCAATATAAATTCCATCTGATGTTGCTAGTCATTACTAAATGCAATACTGAGTGAGAATATTGGATTGTTAATAATTTTAATGACTATTATGAAAAAAAAAATAAAGTCGCACGCTTTGCACAAGCAGCAGATTTTCATGGAAAAGGATTGAGCAAGGGAGTAGAGCCAAGAGGACTGGGCCAAGCCGACGAAGTCGCCAGCAAGCCAGAAGACAGGCTGAAGGTAAAGTTGTCGTGTGCTTCATATCCGCTTTATCTTGTATTGATGAAAACTGTTTCTTACAATTACAAATGCTGGAAGGTCTTGCCAATATGTAGCACCTTTGAAACTTGTCTAGTCTAAACGAATGGAGGTCCCTATATCACGCTATTCGACGCACCACGTCTCATCACACCACACGTCACCATACAAACCACATCACACCAACCACACCACATGACACCAAACAAACCATGCCACACAAACCATACCACAAAAACGACACCACACAAACAATAAAACACAAACACCATACCGCACCACACCACACCACACCACACCACACCACACCACACCACATTATCACGCACCTCACCATACCAGACCAGACCATACAACGCATCACAGGGCTCACCACACCACAACAAACGACACAAATCGCACTACACAACGCACATCACACCACACTACACAAACCACACCACATTAACCACATCACACAAACTACACCACACTAACCACATCACACAAACTACACCACACTAACCACATCACACAAACTACACCACACTAACCACATCACACAAACCACATCACACAAAGCACACCATACCAAACCACACAAACCGCACCACACCATGCAAACCTCACCACACCACACCACACACACCACACCACACCACACCACACACCACACCACAAAAACCATACACAGCGCACCACAAAAACCATACACAGCGCACCACAACAAACAAACCACCCCACACCGCACACGCCACATCACACCACACATTCACGAACCTCACCATTCCAAACCAAACCATCCAACGCATCACACGCCTCACCATATAAACCATTCCACACCGCACCACGCCACACTTCATCTCGCCACATCACATCACGCCACACCACACAACGCCACACCACACCATGCCACACCACACTAACACACACCTCACCATACCAAACCAAACCACACAAGGCTCCACATGTCTCACCTCAGCACACCACAAAAACCAGACAACACAACCCACACGTTTCATAATGCCAGAGCACACTACGCTATTACACACCTCAACATACCAAACCATACCATTCAACGCATCATGTCTCATCACATCATATCACACAAGCCACACCACACTGCACACCACAAACCACAGCACACCACACCACTCCATATCATACCACATCACAGCACTCCACACAATCACGCACCTCACCCTACCAAATCAAACCATACAACGAATCACACGTCTCACCACACTACACTACACAACACCGCACCACACTTCACCACACCACACCACCACACACCTCAACATATCAAACCAAACCATACAAAGCACCACGCATGTCACAACACCACACCACACCACACAAACCACACCACACCACACAAACCACACCACGCCACACAAACCACACAACACCACACGAACCACACCAAACCACATAAACCACACCATGCCACATAAACCACACCACACCACACAAACCACACTACAACACACAAATCATACCACACCGCACACCACACAAACCACACCACACTACATCACACCAATCCGCACAATCACGCACCTAACCATACCAATTTAACCCATTCAAAGCACCACACTTCTCACTACACTACACCACACATACCACACACCACACCACACAAACCACACCACACCACACAAACCACACTACACCACACAAACCATACCACACCACACAAACATCGCCACACCGCATACCACATCACACCACACCCAACCACACTATCACACACCTCACCATACGAAATAGTTCCATTCAACGCACCACACGTCTCACCACATTACGCCACAACACACAACACTACCACCCACCTCACCATACCATACCAAAATATATAACAAACAGCAAGCCACAGCGTACCACACCACACAAACCACACCACGCAAACCACACCACAAAAATTACACCACATAAACCACACCACACAAGCCTCACCACACAAGCCAAACACACAAACCACATCATACAAGCCATACCACACAAACCACACCACACCACACCACATCACACAAACCACACCACACCACACCACATTTCACAAACCACACTACATAACACGAATCACACCACACCACACAAATCACACCACACCACACAAATCACACACCACACAAATCACACCAAACCGCACACCACACCACACTACATCACACCACACTACAGTACGCCACACAAACCACACCACACCACACAATACCATACAAAGCAAACCACACTACACCACACAAAACACAAGACCACACCACACAAACCACACCACACCACACCACACACCTCACAACACCAAACACCACACAACACCACACACAAGCACAGCACATCACACCATTCACAGCCACGCCACCATAACCGTATAGAACAAACAGAGCACATCGAAAACCATACAACACACTACATCCACACTGAACAAAACACGCAACCCTTAATTCCACACCAAACCACAAAGAAACTTCACATCACACGGCAAATTCACCACAGCATACACCAAGACAAATATATACCAAGCCATACCACACCACAACATATTCAACGAAACACGTCATAGCAAAAATACCACACTTCTCCAAACACACGGCAACATGGCACAAATACGAGACGTCACACTATACCAAACGTCCTCCTCCACGTCTCTCAGGCTCGATCATAAATGTAGGAGTTAACATTATCTGGATACCTTGGAATTTCACCCTGTTACCTTAACCTTTTAGTGAATGTTCTTAGAATCGAATCTTTTTATTCCTGAGTTATTGTCATCCCTTCCACGAACCTTGCTTAAATAGCATAAAGTCTTTAAGGTGACCTTATCCCATGACCTTGGCTATGAATAAGATCTCGTTTGCTCCTTTGCCACCTTTCAACCGTTTCCACCAGGTTTGCTAGAGAGAGAGAGAGAGAGAGAGAGAGAGAGAGAGAGACTGATACAGATGAGGCCCGTAACTTTCATTAGATATGTTGGGGGGCTAGACCAAATATATATACCTCCATACTACAAACTTAAAATTTATCCCAAACGCTTAAGTTTGCTGACCATCCGATATTTTTCCAGTTACATTCTACCTAAAAGTTGGTGCTTAATGAGCCACATATGTTTGGTGATGGAGTTGGGTGTTTAAATAAAAGGCTTCACTTTCAGACAATCTGAACTTTCAACTCAAACTGTGACTAAGTTTAATAATTTGGCCATTTTATTTTATTTTTTTTCAGTATGCTGCACCCTTATCAAGACTTTCTACATGCCAGCGGTTGGATTCAGGTAGAAATGTACAGCCCTGCCTTTATTCCTTTGCAGATGGTAAAATAGCCGATTTAGCCGGTTCTAGGTCATTGTACTTCTCAAGTAGTCTATGTCGCTCATTCTGTAGATAGAGTTACGATAACAAAACACAGAAACATAAGTATAAAGACATTAGGTAGAAAATAAACTCACAGGCCAAAAGACAACACAGCTTTCGACAACGCTTTGTGAATGACAAGAGCAGAACTGCCACACGACGTAAACACTGAAAAACATCATAACTCTACCACGGTGCGTCACAGATAGTTCTGACAGCAAAATTTATGATAATATTTGACAAACAGCATCATAATTTCCTTACAAGCTTGACAAATTTCGTGAGTTTTTACTGAACCCTCAAAATTAGTTGAAGCTTTGACAAATAATCAAAATATTGGGAGGCTATAGCTCCCCTAGCCCCCCAGAAATTATGGCCCTGTAGACATATATATATATATATATATATATATATATATATATATATATATATATATATATATATATATATATATATATATATATATATATATATATATATATGAATGAATGAATGAATGTTTTTGTATATATACCACAGGCTCCAACAGCAGTAGTAAAGTATAGGAAGGACGTTGCCCAGTGATTTGTTCTTCCTATGGTCAGCCTTTCACTGTACAGCACACAAGATCACCTGAGGCGTCGTAAATAAACACTGGCTTCTTAAGTTCACTGTTTTTATTTTCCATATACTTACACTTAATGCTTTCTAACTTCACTTCACTAGTTTCACAAGTACCGACGATATACAAACTTACTGCAATTACACTTCTCTATTTGCCAACAACACTTCATTATTTTCACAAGTACCAAAAATGCACTGACACTACACTATATTCAAACTGAACTGAAACCCGACTGAAGCTCACTCTAGTCTCTTCCCCATCCTTATATAAGCTTCCAATATTCTAGAGTGTTCTACATTCTAAGAGAAGCAACAGTTGCCAACTCAGAGATGTCCAAAACATGCCATAGTTTTCTGTCACTGAATAAGTCTAAATTAATTAGCATACAGACTTAAATTAAATCACATAATTTAACACTCACATAAATAAAACATTATAGAGAAAAGGGACAACAAAATTAATGTACAACTTACAAAATAACTACACTCACAAACAGCAAGCTAACTCGCAACTCTGAGTCGTACGGGAACGACTTCAAACATCGGGAATTCTCCAGAACAATCTAACTAGCAATCCAGCTTCTCAACTCTATCCCCTTCCTAAACCTCTGTCATCCCAACAGAGCTACACAATGTATACAAACATAAACCTTAATCCTAATGAAACATCTAACTATACACAAAATAATCCTTCAACATAACAGGTCTTCTATGCTGCTTCCAATGACGTCCTTGCTCTTCCACACAGTCCACTCCTCCTGGAATATCTTGGTCCTCATCCTAATGCACTTCTTCTCTTGGAAAACTGTCACCATCCTTTTGAACTTCAGCTCCTTGGTCGTCCTCAACATCCTCAGCTGTGGGTGAGCACGATTCCTCGGTCACGTCCCAGCTGTACTGTCCTGGCCCATGGTACTGCCACAGATGATTCAAGTGTACCACCTTTGGCCGAGATTTCCTGCCTCCCCGAATCCGGTATGTTTTGTCTGGTAGGCGGTCCAACACAGTGTAAGGCCTGTCCCATGGGCTCTGCAGCTTCGGTGACTGTCCCTTCTTCCACCAAGGATTGTATAACCAATCTCTGTCTCCATCCTTGAAGCTCACCTCACTTGCTTTCGGATCATACTTGCACTTCACTTCTCCTGAAAACTTAACCCAAGGCATCCCGACGAAGTATGGATATGTTCCCATGTTTTGTCACGGTGACACCCGATGACGTATCCATACATTTTGCAATTGCGAGGTCAGTCATTTGCACATTTTTCAAATTTCGCTTGTGATGTTTGGTACGTATATGCAGGCAAGGTGCGGCGAGAAGGAAAATAAGGTATGGTCCTTCTGTGTTGTCTAGGGAAGGCATGAGTGTTGTGGCGGGAGTGAGGGGTGAAAGGAAAAGTGGTGTGGCGGAAGTGAGCAGTGAAAGGGAAAGTGGTGGTGGGAGGGAGGCAGTGCAAGCATGTGGTGTATGTGGGCAGCAGGCAGGCAAGAAGGAGCCGCTTCTTAGCACGTCTTTCACCCAGCAGTATTTCCCGCACTTCCTCCCCACAGCCCCGTGATGTGGGGAAAGGAAGAAGGAAAGGAAAAGGGAGAAGGAAGAGAAGCGCAAGTGGGGAAGGGCGCCACTCTCCACCTCCCCCACCACCCTCTCCTCCCCACCCTGACAAGAAATATCACACCTTGTTACATTACTGATACTGTGTGTGCTTGCGATAATATGACGCTCACTGTAAAAGTAAGGCCTGTACATATGCGATAATATGATGCTCAATATAATAGTAAGGCCTGTAAGCATGTGATAACATTTATGCAAAGTGGAAACGGGTGTAATGTTAGTGGAAAAGTATTATATAAATTGAAAAATAGAGTGTAAGTTGAAACAAGTCATAGCGAGTTCGCTCACGATGTACACATGCGATAATATGTCGCTCAGCATAATAGTAAGGCACGTAAATATGTGATAACAATTATATATAGTGGAAACGGGTGTAATATTAGTGGAAAAGTAATATATGTTGAAAAGTAGAGTGTAAGTTGAAACATCATAGCGAGTTCACTCACTATGTACAAAGACACAACTATCTTCCCAAAGTTTGACGAACATATAGTGGAAAAAATCGAACCATTTGCACCACGCAGTAGTAGAGACTGGGTTTTCATTGTATTTCGCCAGATGTAAATTATCTTTGGACGGAACTGGGAAGATAGTTTTGTCTTTCATTGTACATATGCGATAATATTGAGCTAAATATAATCGTAAGGCCTGTAAATATGTGATTACAGTTCTGTAAAGTGGAAACGGGTGTAATGTTAGTAGAAAAGTATTATATAAGTTGAAAAAAGGGTATTTAAGTTGAAACAACAGTCATAGCGAGTTTGCTCACTATGTAAATATGTGCTATTATGCTAAATGTAATCGTAAGGCCTGAAAATATGTGATAACAGTTGTATAAAGTGGAAACTGGTATAATGTTAGTGGAAAAGTATTATGTAAGTAAAGAAAATGAAATGTATGCTGAAACAAGTCACAGCAAATCATATGTGACCGATTTGGGCAATTTTGCTATGCTCACCTAATGGAACAATGCTTATTTCGCCTATGTTTTTGTGTGAAAACCAATATATTCTTGTACTACATATTTTTGTTCCAAATTAATAAATACCTACAATTCTAAGTGATTTCCAATACGTACAGTCGCGAGCTAATGGGACAGAGACACGAGCACACACACCTTGGGGTCACTTCTACCCGTCGAGTTACGGGGGAGGGGGGCGAGAAAGAGGAAGGGAGGGGGGAGGTTGTGGAGGGGCCGGTGGAGGGAGGAAGGGCAGGAGGGGGAGGGGAGGAGAGGCGCAAACGAGCATGGCTGGCTGAGTTGGAAGGTGGTAGGTGGTTATCAGGTATTACGTTGTCTTACGGATTTAGGTTTAATATTGGGTGAGGTGTATGAATCATGACACCTATGATGTCATTGATATGGGCTTTTCATTTAAATTTACCCTCAATTTAAGGATACAGCACAACGGTGCCTCATTAGATTCGAGCATAAAGCCACGAACCTGAACCTAAGGGTTCATACTGGCTAAACCAAATTGAAGAGGGCTATAGCAGCACTATAGGTATCATGATACGACTGTGAACCTAAAGGTTCATACTGGCTAAACCAAAGTGAAGCGGGATATAGCAGCACTTGGGGTATCATGATACCTATAGTGCTGCTATAGCCCTCTTCACTTTGGTTTAGCCAGTATGAACCCTTATGTTCAGGTTCGTGGCTTTATGCTCGAATCTAATGAGGCACCGTTGTGCTGTATCCTTAAATTGAGGGTAAATTTAAATGAAAAGCCCATATCAATGATATCATAGATGTCATGATCCATACACCTCATCCAATATTAAACCTAAATCCTTAAGACAACGTAATACCTGATAACCACCTACCATCTTCCAACTCAGCCAGCCATGCTCGTTTGCGCCTCTCTTCTCCCCTCCCCCTCCTGCCCTTCCTCCCTCCACCGGCCCCTCCACAACCTCCCCCCTCCCTTCCTCTTTCTCGCCCCCCTCCCCCGTAACTCGACGGGTAGAAGCGACCCCAAGGTGTGTGTGCTCGTGTATCTGTCCCATTAGCTCGCGACTGTACCTAAACCATAGAAAACGGGACAGCAGCCAAGCGCCTTTACAGAATACGGTACCAGGAACATGGTGGCTCACCTGTTTTGACCATTTCTAGTCTCAGGTAAGCACTTTCTCTGCGATCTGCAGTCATTTCTCACCAAAAGCGGAGGTTTGAGTCCAAAAAAAACAAATCCCAAATCTGCCGGGATTGGGGAGGAGGGGGGGGTCAGTGGTGGAAAATCGGCCTGGATGGGGCGGGTTAAGGACTCCTCGCACTTAATGATGTACCTCAGCCAGTCTTTCCTGAAGATGCGTCGCATAGCTGGAGGTGTCTGTAGGCAGCTCTTCTCCAGGTGGTCTTCCCATTAACAAGTCAATGGGTAAACGTAACTCGCGGCACAACATCAGTTTCGCAGGGTTGTAGCCAGTAGATTCATGGCATGCAGACCAATATGCCATCAACAAAGCAGGTAACTTCTGGTCCCACTCCGTTTGTCCCTCTAGCAGAACTTGGCCAGTTCTAGTCCCAGGGTCCAGTTGAATTTCTCCACCATCCCATCTGACTGTGGCCCTAATGGGGTCGTCCTGGTTTTCTTGATCCCCAGTAACTTGCAGCACTCATGGAACACAGCAGACTCGAAGTTTCTACCCTGGTCTGAATGTAGCTATTGTGGCATCCCGAAACGACAGAAAAACTGATCAAGCAACACCTGAGCAACAGTCGCAGCCTATTGATCAGGGATGGCATAGGCTTCTGGCCACTTTGTGAAGTAGTTCATGGTGACACATATATACCAGTTTCCTCTTTCAGTGAGTGGCAAAGGTTCAGTAGTGTCCACCACGACACTTTCCACTGGTGCACCCACTTGGTTCAGCTGGAGAGGGGCACAACCACGTTTCTTGGGTCCCGTCTTGGCACAGCATACATCACTGGCATGACACCACTCTTCAACGTCCTGACGCATGCCAATCCAGTAGAACTAATGTCTCAGCCAGCTTAGAGTTGTCTTCACTCCTAGGTGACCACTAGTGATATGGTTATTGGACTCGTCCAAGATCTCGGGCCTCATCTTCTTCGGAACCACCAGTTGCCAGTACTTGCTGAGGCAATTGGGTGTCTCCCACTGACATTCCAGTAGTCCATTGTTCAAACGAAGAAGGTCCCACTGACTCCATTAGCTCTTGGTTGTAGGGTTTAACCTGGAAACTTCTTCCCAAGATGGTCGCACTGTACTCCGCTGTGGCCACTCTAGCACTGGTTGTAAATCTGCATCCTCTTCAGGTCTTCTTAATCTGATGCTGACCCTATCACAACAGTTTGGTGGCATTTCTTGCCAAATATTCCCATTCCTACTGCACTACTCACCGTCTGTTCTTCTGTCTTCTCGCACACTATTCATCAAGGTTCTCCTGCATTTCTTCAGTGGTGGGGCTTCTTGGGAAAAACTGGCTGTTTGTTGCCTCTCATCACCAGCCTTTACTAATTTACCCTCATCCTTCTTATCTGGACACTCATAGCTGAAGTGTGCCACCTCACCACATGTCCAACACCTGTTTGTCGCAATCAGGGATTTCCTTGCGCTGCTCTATTCTTGCTCCTTCTTCCATTTATAACAATCCACCTTCTTGTGTTCCAGCTTCGAGCAGAACCAACAACCTCCTCCAGTTTTCTCCTGTTCCCTTTTCTACTTGTAGCAGTCCTCTTTTCTGTGTCCTGTCTTTTCACAGTACCAGCAACTTCCTTCAAATGTTTCTGCTTCACGAACCTGCCCCTTTCTTGCCTTGAATCCTGCACTACGACCTGCCTGAAATGTGGATGTACTGGACCTGAGCTAGAACTCAGATTCTAGAGCCCTGGCTAGTGCTTCTTGTATGCTTCTGGGTTGTGCCTGGTTCACTTGCACTTTCAACTCTGCACTGTCAAGAGCATGAATGAACTGTTCCCTCAGAAGAATAGCCAACAGGTTAGGTGCTGCTCCGGGGTACGCCTTGTATGCCTTACTCTCCACGTCATGAGCAAGCTGCTTTAGGGATTTGCCTCAAGCCCGTACACGGGTCTGGAATCGTGCTCTGTAAAGTGTAAACCTCAGTCCGGTACATGGTCCCATAGTTGCACTGCAGAACATCTACTAGGGACTAATAACTGTTCCTCTCCATCACTGATGTCTGGCCCAGAATTTCCATTGCAGCACCTTTATGGCTAGTTGCAAGCTGCACAGCCCTCTGCCTATCATGCCAACCGTTCTGATCAGCAAGTAACTCAGACTGGCACAGTAAGCTTCCCAAGATACTCTACCATCAAACTTCTGAGGTTTCGTTTTAACTGGACCCCCATTTTAGCCATGCACTTGACTGGTTTAGGGCCTAAAAACTGGGGCATCATAAAGTAATTAAGGCCAGGACTTAACACTTACGCATTTTGATTAATCAACCCCGTAATGCTGCCTTTAGATGCTTGGGATTCGTCAAGATTCACCATTCACTGTGCATTCTTTCCATATGCTCCCTGTACACTAACCTGAGGCTCAGCAGTGCAATATTTCTCTACAGCCTCATTTTCTCACCAATTTTCTTCACATGATCGAATTCATGCTTCAACTGGTTATCTACATGCTGTCTGCACTCTATCACTATTCCCTCACTAATCTTCAGCTGGTTGTCCACATGCTGTCTGCACTCTGCACTCCGTCACTATTTCCTCACTAATTGACTTCAACTGGTCGTCTAAGTGCTGTTTGCACTCCGTCACATTATTGCTTACCTCATACTTCTGCTACCATAGCTCTGCATATACTTCCTCCATCAATTGTTCCTGTTCTTCCTTCATTTCAACCATGAAATCATCTAACTATACTTGCATTCTCAGCTGTAATTTCCTTTGTTGCTCCTGTAATGCCTCTAGCTATTCACTTTGTGCTTGTAATAAATGTTCTTTGATCTTGTCCCTGGGATCTTCATTCTGTACCTGGGATTGTTCTTTGATCTCTTTCTGCCCTTCGTTCTGTGCCTGTAATTGCTTTTTTGTTCTTTCTGTCCTTCGTTCTGTGCCTGTAATAGCTTTACAATTGTCGGCAGTGATATTTCCTCCTCCTGCCCAGCTCGGGACCTTGTCTGCACACCCCCTTGCTCCATGTCAAAGATTTGACCTATTGGAGCACTTAATTCACACTCATGACACCAGTGTTATGTCCCTATTCCAAACTGCCACAGGCTTCAACAGCAATAGTGCAGTATAGGAAGAACGTTGCCCAGTGAGTTGTTCTTCCTATGGTTAGCCTTTTGCTGTACAACACACATGATCAGCTGAGCCGTCGTAAATAAAAACTGGCTTCTTAAGTTCACTGCTTTTTTTTTTTTTTTCCAAATAATTACTCCCAGCGCTTTCCAACTTCACTTCTTTATTTTCATAAGAACCGACTATATACTAACTTACTAAGTGCAGTTAAACTTCACTATTTGCCAACAACACTTCACTACTTTCACAAGAACAGAAAATGCACTGACACTGCACTATACTCAAACTGAACTGAAACCCAACTGAAGCTCGCTCTAGTCTCTTCACCGTCCTTATATAAGCTTCCAATATTCCAAAGTGTTTTTCATTCTAGGAAAAGCAACAGTTGCCAACTCGGAGATATCCAAAACATGCCAGGGCTTTCTTACGAGTACACTGCATAACACTCTATTTAGCATACAAACTTGAATTAAATTACATAATTTAACAGTCACATAAATAAAACATCATAGAGAAAAAGAACATAAAAATTAATGTACAACTTACAAAATAACCACACTTACAAACAGCAGGCTAACTGGCAACTCTGACTCGTACCAAAACTATGACGAACATTGGGAATTGTCCAGAACAATCTAGCTAGCAATCCAGCTTCCCAGCAATATATATATATATATATATATATATATATATATATATATATATATATATATATATATATATATATATATGCTTGTAAAAGGCGACTAAAAGGGTTGGCGGAGGGTTAGTGCCCCTCCCCGGAAAACAACTAACTAAAAAAACAAACAATAAGCCTCGGACAAGGACTGACCAAACGATGACGACCCAGGACCGGACAAAGGACATGGTTATCGGAACGTGGAATGTAAGGGGAGCGAATGATGAGGTGAAAGAGAGAGATATTGTCCAGGTGCTTGAGGGTGCGAAAGTGGATGTATGTGGAATAACTGAAACAAAATGGAAAGGTGAGAGTGTGAGAGAATGGGAGTATGGATGGGGTATATGTGCAGGAGTAGGTGAGAATGAGAGGGCAAAGGAAGGAGTACGTATAGTTGTGAGTAAAAGATGGAAGAAGAGCATAAGACAGTATGGATCAGTTGGGTCAAGGATTGTGTGGGTAAAGTTGAAAGTTGGAATACAAATGTGGGCGATTGTGTGTGTGTATCCGCCAACGCAAGATCGTGCTAGAAGAGTGAGAGAAGAGTTCTGGACAAATGTGGAAGTGTGCATGGAAAAGTTTGGAAGGAATGAGAGACTGTTTTTGATTGGTGATATGAATGGTAAAGTTGGGAATGTGAAGGTGGATGGAATAGTTGGTGAGTGGGGTGTGCCTGCTGAGATAGATGAGAATGGGAGTGCGTTCGTGGACATTTGTGCTGGGAGGGGGTTGGTGATAGCCAATACCCTCTTCAGGCATAAAATGATCCACAGGTATACATGGCGAGTGATGAGAAGGGTGGGTGGTGAACTGAATGAAAGGAAGGCAATGATTGATTATGTGTGTGTGGATGAAAAGATGGGAAGATGTGTAATGGATGCAAGAGCTCATAGAGGCTGGGGGAGTGGACTTTCTGACCACTACTTGGTGGTGGCCAGAATTATAATTCAAGTAAGATGGAGGAATAGAAGAAGGGAAAGACGAGAGGAAGGAGTAGTTGCAAGGAGAGTGGAAAGGTTACAAGAGGATGAGAAAAAGGCAGAGTATTAGAGAGAAGTGGAGGAACGATTGGGCAAATATGAATTGGAGCAGATGGGAGATGTGGAAGGTGTGTGTAGGATTTTTGCAGAAGAAATATGCGCAGCATGTGATGTGGTGTGTGGAAGGAAGAGAAGATGGAGGGGAGTGCAAGGAACAGCGTGGTGGACTGAAGAGGTGAGACAGGCTGTGGCACAAAAGAAGAAAGCATACAATGAATGGATGAGAAATAGGGGCGTGGAGGAAGTTGAGAGGCAGAAGAGAGAGTTATATGTAGAGGGAAAGAGGTGAAAAGATTAGTAAGAGCGAGTAAGAAGAGAGTGGATGAGGAATTTGGAAGGAATTTGAGTGTAAAGTGGAGGGACTGTAAGAAAATGTTCTGGAAAGAGGTGAAAAGAGTAAGACAGGGTGGAAGTGATGTTAGCAGGGGAGTGAAAGATAAAAATGGTAGATTACTAGTGGAGAAGGGAGAAAAAGTGAGCAGATGGAGAGAACACTTTAAGGAATTGTTGAACATAGAGGATGGAAGTAATGCGAGTATAAGTGGCTGGGGAATGGCTGGGAGAAGGAGGGAGGTGAGAAGACAGGAAGAAATCAGTAGGATAGAAGTTGTGGAAGCAATGAAGAAAGTTAAATCGGGGAAAGCCCCAGGAATTGATGGAGTGTGTGGTGAAATGCTGAAGTATGGGGGAGAGATAGTAGTAGAATGGATGTGGAAGATGTGCAGATTGGCCTGGGAGGAAGGTAGAGTCCCGGAGGATTGGAAGTCAGGTATAATTATTCCTTTGTACAAAGGAAAAGGGGAAAAAGAAGTGTGTGGTAATCATAGGGGCATTTGTCTGCTTAGTAAAATAGGAAAAGTGTATGATAGGACACTTATTGACAGAGTTAGAGAAAGAACAGAGAAATTAGTTGGAGAAGAACAGGGAGGCTTTAGGAAGGGAAGAGGTTGTGTAGATCAGATATTCATTCTTAGATCTTTAGTGGAAAACTTTCTAGGGAAGGGAAAGAAGTTGTATGCAGCTTTCATGGATTTGGAGAAAGCATATGACAGGGTGGATAGACAAAGATTGTGGAAAGTGTTAAGAATATATGGAGTAGATGGGAAGTTGTTGAATGCTGTGAAGAGTATGTACGATGGTGCGAAGGCTGCAGTGCGTGTGGATGGTGAACTAAGTGAATTTTTCTCTTTGAAAGTTGGGTTGAAACAGGGATGTGTCATGTCTCCATGGTTGTTCAATCTTTACATGGATGGGGTAATAAAAGAGGTACAAGGTAGGGTAGTGGATGTTAGGAATGGCCCTGGTGAGAGAGGATAGTGTTTGGAAACTACCTGTACTGTTGTTTGCAGATGATACTGTGTTGTTGAGTGAAGACGAAGCGGAGCTGCAAGGCTTGGTGGATGAGTTTGGGAGAGTGTGTAAGAAACGGAATCTAAAGGTGAATTTAGGGAAGAGTAAAGTGATGGTCTTTGAGAGAGGTGAAGTCAGTGAATGTACAGCGAGGTTGGATGGTGAGGAATTGGAAAATGTGAGTACGTTTAAGTACTTGGGTAGTGTGATGAGTAAGGATGGAGGTTTGGAGGGTGAATTGCTTGAAAGGGTACAGCAGGGAAGAAAGGTTGCTGGTTCTTTGAAATCAGTGATAAGAAACAGGGAAGTGAGCATAGAAGTGAACAAGTTACTACATGACATTATTGTGATACCAACTCTAACGTACGGAAGCGAAGCTTGGACGTTGTTGGAAGGACACAAGTCAAGAGTGAGAGCAATGGAAATGAGTTATTTAAGAGGAGCCTGTGGAGTCACATGGAGAGACAGGCTGACGAATGAGGATATAAAGGAGCGTTGTGGTGTGGATGTGGATGTGATAGGAAGCGTTATGAGGAACACACTGAGGTGGTTTGGCCATGTGGAGAGGCTGGAGGGTGAAAGACTGGCGAAGAGAGTGTATGTGAGTGAGGTGGAGGGGGGAAGAGGGAGGGGGAGGCCGAGGATGAGATGGAGGGATGGAGTGGAGAGGTATATGAGAGAGGGGGGTGGGAGTTGGGAGCAGGGCAGTGAGATGGCGGGGGACAGGGAGACTTGGAGGCGATTTGTTTGTGGCCACCCCAAACGGGGTTAAGGCGTCTGGCAATATATATATATATATATATATATATATATATATATATATATATATTGCAGTAACTTCATAGCTTCTTGTGGTGGGTTTTGTAGATCAATTATGCATATATTGTACTCTTGGATGAGCTGTAGTTATACGTGAGTAGGTTTGTAAGTAGATAATCTTAGTTCCCTTTGTCATGCAGTGACAGGAGAGGTAAAAATGAGTATGGGACTATTTATAATTTTATTATCTTGAAAAGATTAACTAAAGTCTCTCACACACAAGTGAAATGGAGTAGAGTCCCGCTAGCTACCTCCCATACTGTCTCGCTAGACCCCTCTTCTCGCTGTTTCTCTGGACAAACTCTCGCCCTGTTGCTCGCTTTCTTCTGCCTGTCTAATTCCTCCAATCTTGTATAGGAGAGCTTGTGTCAGGTGTATTAGACGTATGTGAGGGTTCTAGAAGCCTGTGTGTCTGTGTGTATGTCGCGTCTCCTGTGACACATTGCACATCTGGCATTCTTTACAGAAATTTGCAAATACATTTCCTTTCCCAAACCTAGCTTGAATATCATGTTACCTTTAAGACTACACATTATGTTCGTATCTGTTATGATTTGTATTATAGAGTCCTGACATCGCTCGGTCATGCAAGCTGGTGAACCTACTACAGTATGTGTCAGTGACAAACTCTATTGCATAATATTCATTATAATATTCTATTGACATAATATTCATGATAATATTAATAATATCCTAGAAACATAATACATGTAAACATATTGTATACATAATGGAGCAAATGCACTATAGTTAAATTGATTATAGAATATTGTATACCATATTGTAAAATGTGTATGTATAACAGACACACACATAATAATATGCAAAAGCAGTACAATGCCAAGATTATATTAAGAGTTATTATTATGCTTGTAATTCATTGTATGGAGTAAATACATAACATATTGTAGTAATAGTGTGGCACAGATGTGTATGTACAAGAGACGCATATAATTGTGGATTGGAAATACTGCTAGGTCATTACATTACATAGGAGTTATCCCTTTAGAAATGCTTAATATTACACTTAACATTTATGATGATTCTGGTAATACAGAATTCTAGTAACACTGTATGAATTGTTACATAATTGTATTGTTATATAATTGTATTGCATTGTAATTGTTACATATCGTTTGTAGGTACAATACTGTAACAACTGTAACATAATTGTAGTAATGAAATCGTTTGTTATTACATAACTGTGGTAATTGCAGTAATATTGTAGTAACTGCAGTAATATCGTAGTATTTGTAGTAACCGTAGTTATATTGTACAATTACATTGTTTGTTACATTGTAAGTTGCATCATAATTGTGTGCACATGCATATAATAACAGTAGTAACACACTAGCAGCAATTAATTGTACTGTGAATCATGTTAAGTACCTACAGTAATCCAGTCATGCTGCGGTCGATAATAGTGATGATGTGCCGTACCACTGGCTCGTGGAGAACAGTAACTTGCTCTTTGTTTAACTTATAGAAAGAATTTATGCTGTAATGTGACATTTGGAGCAAAAGTTACACCTATTTTCGTTTGTTTGTTATGCAGTCTTACTGTATTTTTGTATATATTGATTTTCTATGGTTTGTTTTTCTTCGATTGTGTATGGTTTTTCTGTGATGTCCGAGGTTGCATAGCTGCTGGCTAATCCTTGGGACCCTTTTTTAAGGCTTAGTTTTTATTGGACATATATTATTGGAAATTATGTTATACAGTATAGCCCCATATTTTGTTATTTTATATAAAAATATATATACACTATATGCAACATTAACTATATATACTCATTTGTTGTTCATTTGTACCTATCGTGGGCGATTTATGTGTCTGCATTGTGTGGAAATCGTTGTCTTCACGATTGTGCGGAAGATGTTCATTCTTGCCAACGTCATTTGCATTGGCCATTTTTTTCTCTCTCTCTCTTCCTGATTTCCCTGTAATTTTATTTGTCTGGTTCCACTAGGTAGCTTTAATTAATAAATGTTTATTACAGTTCTTTTAATACCTCACTGAGTAACGGTGTTGGTATATTTTGTTTATTTCTCTATAGATGTAGTAATGTCTAGTTGTACGTATGAAACACGTATTTGATGTAGGTATATATGGTAACACTCGTTGGTAGTAAATGCATGCTATAATAAATGAATGAATATATACAGTGTAGAAAAGTAATTGTTGATGCAAGTATTTAGTGACTAAATTATGCAGATAACTGAAGTAGGTATGTGTACGTAAGTTTTAACTATACAGCACGTTTTATATGTTTGTGCAGAAGGTTTTGTATACCACTGTGTCTATCATTGTGTATTGTATTAATAAAATACCTATGTGACTCACTAATTTTTACCGTGATGGGAATGGTGTTAGTGATAGTGCAGGTGGTGACAGTGCTGTCAGACACGAGTTGATTGACGTGTTGTGGTTTCAGCAAACAAGCGCAGCAACGTCGACTTCCCACACTCTGGTAGCTGTGGTGAGTAAATGAGTAGCGATGAGTCATGTTGAGTAGCAATGAGTAAGATGAGTGGTGAATAAGGGCTCTGGTATTTGCTGCCGTCGTCTTGATCTCTTCACTCCTGCGTCAGCGTGGTGATGCTGGTGGAGGTGGAGGCGGTTGGACAGAAGGTGGGGTCAGGTGGTTGTGGGTCACTTCTCACTCTTCGTTTGCTTGTTTTGTTTTTCTTTCTCAATGTATTCACGGTCCTTTGTTGTTGTGATTTACTTGTTGGATGAGGACTGTCGCTACTTGTAGGTGCATGTAGAAGATTATAGGGATGTATCATAGACTTGTTACTTGTAGTTAATCGTAGAGCTTGTTTTTACTCACTCGTAACTCGTTCTTCTTACTGTATACTCGATTGTGGTTACTTGATCGTAGAATTGTAGTTTCTTACTAATGTAGACTCAACTGTAGAACTAGAAGCTGATCTTGGTTATAGTCTTGCCTGCTTTTGCAGATATTCACTGTACATTCGTAAACGAGGTTTGTACGTTCGCTGCCACCATATTTTGTAGTAACTTCATAGCTTCTTGTAGTGGGTTTTGTAGATCAGTTATGCAGATATTGTACACTTGGACGAGCTGTAGTTATACGTGAGTAGGTTCCCTTTGTCTTGCAATGACAGGAGAGGTAAAGGTGAGTGTGGGACTATTTATAATTTTATTATCTTGAAAAGATTAACTAACGTCTCTCACACACGAGTGAAATGGTGTAGTCCCGCTAGCTACCTCCCATACTGTCTCGCTAGACCCCTCTTCTCGCTGTTTCTCTTGACAACCTCTCGCCCTGTTGCTCGCTTTCTTCTGCCTGTCTAATTCCTCCTTTCTTGTAGAGGAGAGTTTGTGTCACGTGTACTAGACATATGTGAGGGTTTTAGAGCCTGTGTGTCTGTGTGTATGTAGCGTTTCCGGTGACACATTGCACATCTGGCATTCCTTACAGAAATCCTTCCCCACACCTAGCTTGACTATCATGTTACCTTTAAGACCACACATTATGTTCGTATCTGTTATGATTTGTATTATTATAATATAGAATTATGACACACACACACACACACACACACACACACACACACACACATATATAATATATATATATATATAGATAGATAGATAGATAGATAGATATATCTATATCTATATCTATCTATCTATCTATCTATCTATATATATATATATCTATATCTATATCTATATCTATCTATCTATCTATATCTATATATGTATATATATATATATATATATATATATATATATATATATATATATATATATATATATATATATATATATATATATATATATATATATATATCTTTCTGTATATTACTACGGCAGTTGTTTTGGTCAAATTAAGGAAGACTTCCCGTTTTCTTTCAGTGATGACAATGTAATGACAAAAGCAGCTATGAATCTCGTTAGCTGACAGAGAAGAATAAGAGGTATTCACTAAATCTATTAAGTGAAGCAAATCTGAAAGCAATATTTACCAATACAAGATGAAGCAGCACAAGAAAGAGTATAAAATGTACGGACTACTGTATCTAGTGCAGAAAAAAACGGAAAAAAAAAAAAAAAACAAGCCGGTAAGCAACAATGACCAGCTCTAAGCGGACCAAGCTTTGTCAGTGACCGGAAGTGGGTTTTGGCAGTAAAAGCCATTAATCTATGGGGGTAATTCAGTGCAACAATCCACCCAAGAATCGTTATCCTGGCTCAATAATCTTCAGAGACTTAGCATTTTGTGCGACCAAGGTTGTACCTATAGCACTTTTCATATTTTCTGCACTTGATGACCTTTGACCCTGACCTGACGGATCTACGTTATGCGTGTACTAATCACACTAGTCATAGTCATTAACATCTATAAGCATGTAAAGTTTAATTCGACTCCATCCAGCCATTGTGGGGATAGGGAAAGTGAAAATCACAAAATGGCTCTACAGAGGTACAAATTCAAGGTGGTGCAGCCAGTGACTGGAAGTGAGTTTCAACACTAAATGTCACTTCTGTATGGAGGCACTCCAGTGCAACATTCCACCCAAGAATCATGGTGCTGGCTTAATAATCTTCGGAGCCTTTGCATTTTCCACAAGCATAGTTGTGATTTTATCTCTTTTCACTGTTTTGGCCTTTGATGACCTTTGACCCCTGACCTGGCCAATGTAGTACATACAGCAGGGGTACAAGAGAAAGTTGTAGAACTAGTCAATGTTTTTTTAAGGATAAAAACTTTCATTCAATTCCATCAAGCTACTGGGGAACTAGGTGGGCATTTTTGAAAACTGGCACTGGTTGCCAGGGACACTTAGGCAAATCTTCGCAGGGCTGTTACTTGAAAACTAGAGGGAGGGGTGGAGAAATGGATAGTACACTTCCGATAGGGAATGACCTCAAGAATATGCCTAAAGAAGTCAGAGCTTTTTCCTCGCATAAGTAATGCTTGTAAAGTAATAAACCAGAAAAAATACGAAAAAAGCTGGTTTTCTGCCATTGCTTGGCAACCAAAACATGCGGACACAACTAGGTCATAGGCTGGTCATTGTGTCCAATTTTGGTAGGAATCATTTATTTCTGAAGGGTAGAACCAAAGATATACTAACACTGATGCTGCACAGGGAGGCAAAACATGCATCAACTTGGCAGCCACGTTGGAAAGGTCGAGTGCACGTCGCCTGCTATGGTCTACTCTACACATGTACCTCCTTTAACTTCTCTGAACTGCCACAGTGTTACACTAACAAGCAAACAATTGGCACCAGACATCAGCGAATAACTTTTCGTGGGTACATACAGTATATATACTTTGTACTATAAAATTAAAAGAAACGGCATATAGCCTTGCAATGCTCAGACTTATACATGCAGATGTGATGTAATTCCACACAGAGTTTATCTGTAATATAAACAAATGAGTCAATGTGAATAACATATAACCTAATAATATATTGTTTGACAGTACCACAGTGCATAAAATTCTGTTTCACAGTGGTAATCAGCATTCAGTATTCAGAATCTCATGTACTGAGTCACGTAAAGTAGAGGTCAAGAAAGCCCTCGCCACCTCACTTTCGCTTGTTCTTGCATTTTTTTTTATTGTGATGGCACTGTGTACACATTATGCAAGCAGAATTAAAGTATGGTGAATGTGCTAGAAATGTATTTACTCAAGAAGTTGGGTCACAGTAGTGCATTTTCTGCCAAAATGGCTGCCCTAACACAACCTAACCATCTATGAACCTAACAGTTTCAGAGGTTTAGCATTTCCAAAGTCATCTGGGGACTTTTAGGTCTACTGTATGTTTATTTCAGTTCGAAAGATTCAAGCCATTAACTACCAAGTATTTGAAATTTCTGTAAGACTCTGCTTATATCCCCCCCCCCAAAAAAAAAAGAATTGTGTTTCCAGGTTCTGATACTTATTCCTCCTCTGTTTTCCCCTAAAATCTGATAAATAATTCACTCATATAGCCACATTAATTGAGTGGCGAGGGCTTTCTTGAATTTAACAATTGTCACTGGGTGTTTCCCTGCTTCATGTCCTTGTATGTTGTAAACTGTAACACTCCCTGAATTCCATTATATTGTATATATACATACACGCTTGTTCTAATGCTGTCCGCAACAAGGAGAGGGCCTACAAAAGGTACCGGAGCCAACCCACCCCTGAATCACATCATCTTTACGTTTCTGCCCGGAATCGTGCCAAGTCTGTTTCTTCGCTCTACTAAAAATAATTTCATCCATACTAAATGCTCTCAACTCTCCAACTCGAATTCTTCCCGCTCCTTCTGGCACCTTGCCAAAAATCTTTCTAACAACTTTACCTCATCATCCTTCCCTCCTCTTTTGTACTCTGATGGTTCTGTAACTATTTCTTCTACTGATAAAGCAGATCTCTTCGCACAGACTTTCTCCTCCAATTCCACCTAAGACGATTCCGGTGCTGTTCCTCCATCACTTCCCCCCTCTGACTTCCTCATGGCTGACATTAAAATTTCTTCAGTTGATATATTTTCTGCCATCACTGGCCTCAGTACTAACAAGGCATATGGGCCTGATGGGGTCCCTCCTGTTGTTCTCAAGAACTGTGCTTCTGTGCTTACACCCTGCCTAGGCAAACTCTTTCGCCTTTGTCTGTCAACTTGTACCTTTCCTTCTTGCTGGAAGTTTGCTCTCATTCAGCCAGTCCCAAAGAAGGGTGACCACTCCCAACCCTCCAACTATCGTCCAATTGCTTTAACGTCCTGTATTTCAAAAGTTTTCGAGTCAATTCTCAATAGAAAACTTTTAAGGCATCTTTCCTATCACAACCTTCTTTCCGATTGTCAGTACGGGTTCCGTCAGGGACGCTCCACTGGCGATCTTCTCACCTACCTTTCAGACTCCTGGTCATCCTCCTTTCGGGACTTTGGCGAAAGCTTTGCCATTGCACTTGACATCTCAAAGGCTTTCGATCGAGTCTGGCATAAATCTTTAATTTCCAAACTGCCCTCCTACGGTTTCTATCCTTCTATCTGTGCCTTCATCGCTAGCTTCCTTTCTAGTCGTTCTATAGCCGCTGTTGTAGACGGCCATTGTTCTTCTCCTAGATCTATCAACAGTGGTGTTCCTTAGGGCTCTGTCCAATCACCAACTCTCTTCCTTTTATTCATTAATGATCTTCTAAGCTGTACATCTAACCCTATCCACTCATACGCTGATGACTCCACCCTTCACCTTTCCATTCGGTTCCCGCAACGCCCATCTCAACAGTTACTTCAACAAACAAGGGATGAGGCTATGGCACACCTAATGTCTGACTTGGCTCGTATCTCTGACTGGGGTAAAAATAATATGGTTGTTTTTAATGCATCTAAGACTCAGTTCTTACACCTATCAACCCGACAAAATCTTCCACAGGTATACCCACTAATGTTTAATAATATTCAGCTTAATCCTGCATCATTCTTGAACATGCTTGGGGTTTCATTTACTCGGGACTTATCTTGGAAAGATCATATTACATCTCTTGTAAAATCTGCTTCCAAGAGATTGGGTGTGCTAAGCCGACTCCTCTCTTTCTTTACCCCTGCACAATTGTTGACTCTATACAGGGGTTTTATCCGCCCCTGTGTGAAGTACAACTCTCATGTGTGGGGAGGCTCCCCACATACAGCTCTTCTCAATAGGGTGGAGTCAAAGGCTTTTCGTCTCATTAACTCTCCTTCTCTTACTGACTCCCTTCAACCTCTGTCTCTTCGCCGCACTGTTGCATCTTTATCTCTTTTCTGTCGCTACTTTAATGGTCACTGCTCCTTTGAACTGCCTGCTTGCATTTCTCCACCTCTACAACGGGCGTGTAGCACCCGTCTGGCAGCAAACTTTCATCCCTTTTCTGTCCAACTCTCTAATGCAAGAGTTAACCGTTACTCCCAGTCTTTCATTTATGCAACAGGTCAGCTCTGGAACTGTCTCCCTCTGTCTGTATTTCCTGCTGACTATGATCTCCAGTCTTTCAAACGCAGTGTGTCCAGGCATCTCAAAATGATCGGATCTTGAATTTGGCTCTCTATTGTATTATGTTTTTCTCTTGGAGGGAACTGTTACTGCGGGCTCATGGCCTTTGGTTCCTTCTTCCTCGCATTAAAAAAAAAAAAAATTGAGATTTAACTTAAATAAAAGGTATAGCCAATATTATTACTATGGTGGCATATAATTCATATGTTCACAGCCATTCTTTTATTTCTTTATCATACTCCATTTCAATTATCATATCATTTATATATTTTAAACGAAGCTTCATGCGTGTGTTAGGTTTGTAATGAGTCATATTATATTGCAGCCAGATTTTAGCAATAATTTCACTGCAGTTGGCTCAGAAGCAAATGTTGCATGTTGTAGATACTGTGGACTGCTTTGGATATGTACTTGTGGCAAACACGGACTAAGTAAGAAAAGGTTCATTTAAAATTACTTTAGATTATTTTACGAGCTTTAAAATAATCCGTCACATAAGGAAATGCATGAAATATTAAGAAAGTTATGGCCAGAAAACATCAGCATCTGCACGCTTTGCCCCCTGGTTCCCATTGTTTATTTTCAGTCCGACGACCTTATATGGTGGCGCTATTGACGCCCATCGGCCCTATGTGACAAAGCGCGATGAGGCATCTATTTATTTATCTATCTGTCTATCTATATCGATAGAACTGCCTGCCACAATTAAACAAGAAAGAAAGAATACAAGAATTCAAGAAAGAAAAAACGAAAGAAAACGCGACTGACAAAAAGGGCATCATGGAGCAGGCCAAAAAAGTTCCAGACGCCGTAAATTTGAATACATGATGAATAATTGTGTTATAAAACTGGGTTGAAGCAACACAAGTGTCCGCGTTTGGTTGTGTAACAACTGCGAAATAAGAGCCCGCTAATTAAACGTGGGCCAGAGTTTTGACACTCAATTTTATTTAATTGCTGTGCAATTCATTACCGAGTACCGTATATTAAATAAGAATTGTTATTGTGGTTATTTAGCCCGGTAAAAAGAGAGGCCGTAAGGAAAAAGAGTGGTGGGTCCATCAGTGATTACTCTCGGGTGATTAATTACTGTATGATTAATGTGTACCATATATTTATAAGGGTGACTGGGAAACAACACTTCTCATGCCACAGGTGAGAGAAATATAAATTTAGCCATTACTTATGTTGTTGTTGTGGTCCCCTGCGGGAATGCAGGCTGTACAGTACTTGCCCAACTCCTGCAGTCCACCATCATCATTTCGGGGATAGGGAAAGTGTTGTAGGGTGTTTGGACAACCGGGCAGCTGCGCCGCCCGGTTATATCTGTGCTATAAAAGTGAAGACGTCTCCCTCCAGCACCTAGCCTTTATTTATAGAGAAAAACCTTATACGACAAAACAACGAGTAATATGCATACAGCCAACAGCAGCAACAGTAGCATCTCTGCATATAAAGAAACTATAGAAGAACATTATTTATATGTCTTGGTAGGTTCGGTCATTCCCATTAGCCATCAACTTACATGAGCCAGCGCTTACCAGCAAGATGAAGCTTCATTCCAAGCTCAGTTTCATTATGGTTATCCTTATGTCAATCACCAACACTACATGTATTATCAAGGTTCGCAGGAGAAACAATACTTACATAGGCGCTCAGAAACACAGATGTACAAAGTACTTACTTATTTACACATTCCTTTTCTTCACAATGAAATTTACAATAAAGTCCTAAATTGTTGTTAGGCACCACGGTAGCCATCCTATCTCTATGATGAATCCACA
>NC_137023.1:14523641-14541141 GCF_032717465.1 Coenobita brevimanus | reverse complement strand
CTGCAAGTGGACATAACACTAATTTTTCCCCTAGTCCTACTTACAGATCGAGGCCAACATCTGCCAAAATGACAGAAATCTACGATTTTGATAGGGTTAAACAAAAGATAAGAAAAGCTTTGGAGGCAGCACATGCATGTTCAAAGGGAGTCACTTAAACATAGAGATGGTTTTATGTGTTGGCCAATCACTGCGGCAGGTGTTGCTTTGACATTACCAATGGATGCGGGAGGGGAACCAAGTACGTACAAGGAGGAAAGTGGCAAGTTCGTAGTAAGGCCATCAGGTCAGGCCAACGATAGTGCAATCGGCAATAGACACGACAACGGTCCTGGAAGCGTCCTGTGTATAAACAACTGTGATTCCGCACTTCCGTACAGTCTCACTGAAGTTGGGCTCTGTGTAGTCCGATTGATTAGATAAATAAAGAACTTAAGCTCTTTTCTGTGTTTCCCTCCTGTTCTTTTTTTATCTATTTGTCAAATGAACCATTCATAATTATTCGGACTTTATTCCTTAACCATTCAGGAAAGATTTAGGTAGAAATATTCGGCAATAACTTGCTTACCCTAACAATGATTCCAGCTGTTATTCTGGTAGCTGCTGGTGAAACGCTACAGATTCTCTGAACTGTTGCTCCCTTTGCTGTTGTTACTCCTGGAGTGAGGGGCAGATGATGAGCCTACACATGACTGCGCTGTGAATCTTAAATTAATTTTAGCCGCTATGGCGTCAATACAGGACCCAGATCTAATACTTCGCGGTAGGGAAGGAGTTAAGTCCGACCATGACGAGGTGCCGTGTACCATGAAGGGGTGCTGGTTTCTTGTTCAGTGTACATCCTGTACTGAACTGAAAGGATGACTCCAAAGAAGATGTTGTGTATCTGTTGTAGATAGGTCTGCTCATCCAGAGAGACTAGGGATGAGCAACAACAGCAATAACAGCAAGTGGATCGACTGGTTTGAACTCCCACTAAACAAATGAATTGTCTAATTTTTAACCTTGTTTTACTGATACCTATTTAAATACCATATAGTGTCTTCAAGTGTTCAGTCCATGTTTCTGTATGATATAGCACATCAGTCATTAACCCATCTACTATGTCTTGATTAAGCAGAAGCTTCTTCATTAACGTGTAATCTGTGGCTGACGAAACCACCAGACAAAGGGCATTACTCAATTGATAACAGGAAGAATTAGTAAGAATGGCAGCAAGATGTTTTTAGGAATCTTCCCTATCAGTTTGCCAATACCTTTAGCTTAAGGCAATCCTACAAAACCACCGTTTCCTTTAGCTTCCTCAAATTTACTTCCACTTTCTTCACTGGTTTACTGTTAAATCGATTTACTTTGTAATTCATTATATATATATATATATATATATATATATATATATATATATATATATATATATATATATATATATATATATATATATATATATTTATGTAACTTCTATCTATCTATCTATAGCCCGACGCCCTAATCCCGCAAAGGGTGGCCGCAGACAAAACGCCTCCAAGTCGCTCTGTCACCCACCAGTTGACTACCCTCCCCCAACTCACCCCCTCCCTCATATACCTCTCAACTCCGTCCCTCCACCTCATCCTCGGTCTACCCCTTCCTCTCCCTCCCTCCACCTCACCTACATACACCCTCTTAGTCAGTCTTTCATTCTCCATTCTCTTCACATGTCCAAACCACCTCAGTGTATTTCTCCTAATATTCTCAACCACATCCACATCCATCCCACAACGTTCCTTCACTTCTTCATTCGTCAACCTGTCCCTCCACGTCACTCCACATGCTCCTCTCAAGTAACTCTTTTCCACTGCTCTCACTCTTGACTTGTTCCCCTCTTGCAAGGTCCACGCCTCGCTTCCATACGTCATGGTAGGGATCACAATACTATCATGCAGTGACTTCTTAACTTCCATACTCACCTCTCTATTTCTCATCACTGCTTTCAGTGTACCAACAACCTTCCTTCCCTGCTGTACCCTTTCACGCACTTCATCCCCCAAAGTTCCATCCTTACTCATCACATTACCCAAGTACTTGAATGCACTCACATTCTCCATATCCTCACCATCCAACCTGACTGCACACTCTGTGACTTCATTCCTCTCAAACACCATAACTTTATTTTTGTTTACATTAACTTTAAGATTCCTCCTCCTACACACTGTCCCAAATTCATTCACCAAACCTTGCAACTCCCATTCATCTTCAGTCAACAATACTGTATCATCAGCAAACAGCAACACCGGAATCTTCCAAATCTCACCCTCATTCATTAGAGCCACCCTCACATCCACTGCCCTACCTTGCACCTCCTTTACAACCCCATCCATGTATATATTAAACAGCCATGGAGACATCACACAACCCTGTTTCAGTCCCACACTGAGATCAAAGAACTCACTCAGCTCACAATCCACTCGCACCGTAGCCCTAGCTCCCTCGTACATACTCTTCACAGCACTCAACAATTTCCCCTCCACTCCTTGTATTCTTAATACCCTTCCACATACCTTGCCTATCTATTCTGTCATAAGCTTTCTCCAAGTCCATGAAGGCAGCATACACTTTCTTTCCCTTCTCTAGATACTTCTTCACTAAACATCTTAGAACAAATATCTGATCTACACACCCTTTTCCCTTCCTAAATCCCCCTTGTTCTTCTCCAACTAGCTCCTCTGTCATATGCCTAACCCTATCAATGAGTATTTTACCATATATTTTACCAGTCACACTAAGAAGACAAATACCCCTATGGTTACCGCATACTTCTTTCTCCCCTTTTCCTTTGTATAAAGGAACAATTATACCTGATTTCCAGTCCTCTGGAACCCTTCCCTCTTCCCAAGCCAATCTACACAACTTCCATATCCACTTCACAACAATCTCACCCCCATACCTAAACATTTCACCACACACTTCATCAATTCCTGGGGCCTTTCCCAACTTAATCTTCTTCATCACTTCCACTACTTCCGCCCTACTGATCTCTTCCTCCCTCCTCTCATCTCTTCTTCTCCCAGCCATTCCCCAACCACTTATACTCACACTGCTCTCACTCTTTACATTCAACAAATCCTCAAAGTGCTCCTTCCTTCTCCTCAATTTCTCTCTCTTCTCCACCAACAATCTATTATTCCTATCTTTCACTCCCCTACTATTTCCCCTTTCACACTGCCTTACTTTCTTTACCTCCTTCCAAAACAATTTCTTACTCTCCCTCCATTTCACACTCAGATTCCTCCCAAGCTCTTCATCCACTTTCTTCTTACTCTCCTCCACCAGTCTCTTAACCTCCCTTCTCATGCTCACATATACCTCTCTCTTCTCTCTCTTATCTTCTCCCCTACCTCTACTCGCTAACCATTCAACATATGCCTTCTTCTTTTGTTCCACAGCTCGTTTCACATCATCATTCCACCATGCTGTCCCTTGCACACCCTTGCATCTCCTCCTCACTCCACAAACTGCCTCACACGCTGCGCCTATCTCTTCCGTGAATATCTTACATACGTCTTCCACCCCTTCCATCTGCTCTAGCTCATACCTTCCCAATCTTTCTTCCACTATGCTCTTATACTCTGTCATTTTCTCACTATCTTGCAATTTCTCCACTCTACTCACAGGTGCTGCTTCCTCCTGTCTTACGCTTCGTCTCCTCAACCAATTTCTTTGCAGCTCTACCTTGGCCATCACTAAGTGATGGTCCGAGACTCCATTCCCCCACCCTCTCCACACTGTTGCATCCAACACTTGTCTTCTCATTCGCTCATCCACACACACGTACTCTATCATTGCCTTTCGTTCAACAAGTTCACCATCCATCCTCCTCATTACTCTCCATGTATACCGGTGGATCATCTTATGGCGAAAGTAGGTGTTGGCTATTGCCAACCCCTTACAAGCACAGATGTCCACCAAAGCACTACCATTCCTATCTACTTCAGCTGGCACACCCCACTGACCAACCACTCCATCCACTCGTACATTCCCAACTTTGCCATTTATGTCTCCAATATGTAACTTAATAATTTATATAATACCCTGGGGAACAATTAAGCTTTCCGGCCAGGACAAACGGACCCTAAGTTCAGTGTTTAGATATTCAGTTAATATTGTCGCTACATTGTTACCAGTCCACGTTCCGGAGGGGCTCGAGGACGGATTTTTTTTTTTTTTTTTCACTCGGTATGTATGTATGTTTGTTTGTCTGTCTGTCTGCCTGCCTGCCTGTTCACAACTGCAAAAACTACTAACGGGATTTTAACCAAAATTACAGGGATGATGGGCAATGACCCTGTGATCACCTGAATAAATTTTGGGCCAAACTGGGCCAAGTCCCAGGCCGTATGCCCAAAAAATGTAAATAAAAAAAATAAAGAAAGAAAGAAACGCTTTTTCGCCATAACTCCTTTCATATTCGTGATATCGACATGAAATCTAAAACCTAAAGGTGAATCTCCGAATCTGCATCCTATAACATGCCTCATTACATCAGGGGGTTCACCCCCCAGCTAGTGGTAGGGAGGTCAGTGTCGGTGGGTCGGGCCTAAAATTTCAAATGGGCATAAAATCGTCAATGTTCACCCGATTTACTTCAAATCTGATATGTGACATCGTTTACTAGATATCCTGTTGTGTTTGTACGTCAGGACTGTAATGACTGCCGGGGACGGGTTTGCTGTGCCTTGGCACCGCTTCTTGTTTTCAACCTCGTCCTGCGTTGCAAACTGTAAAGAATACACATTCTCTCTGGATAATCCTTGCGTAATTAAGTCTATCCTTTGATTTTTTTTTTTTTTATGCGAGGAAGAAGGAACCAAAGGCCATGAGCCCGCAGTAACAGTTCCCTCCAAGAGAAAAACAAAATACAATAGAGAGCCAAATTCAAGATCCGATCATTTGGAGATGCCTGGACACACTGCGCTTGAAAGACTGGAGATCATAGGCAGCAGGAAATACAGATAGAGGGAGACAGTTCCAGAGCTGACCTGTTGCATAAAGGAAAGACTGGGAGTAACGGTTAACTCTTGCATTAGACAGTTCGACAGAAAAGGGATGAGAGTTTGCTGCCAGACGGGTGCTACGCGCCCGTCGTAGAGGTGGAGGAATGCAAGCAGACAGTTCAGAGGAGAAGTGACCATTAAAGTAGCGATAGAAAAGAGATAAAGATGCAACAGTGCGGCGAAGAGACAGAGGTTGAAGGAAGTCAGTAAGAGGAGGAGAGTTAATGAGACGAAAAGCCTTTGACTCCACCCTATTGAGAAGAGCTGTATGTGGGGAGCCTCCCCACACATGAGAGTTGTACTCCACACAGGGGCGGATAAAACCCCTGTATAGAGTCAACAATTGTGCAGGGGCAAAGAAAGAGCGGAGACGGCTTAGCACACCCAATCTCTTGGAAGCACATTTTACAAGAGATGTAATATGATCTTTCCAAGATAAGTCCCGAGTAAATGAAACCCCAAGCATGTTCAAGGATGATGCAGGATTAAGCTGAATATTATTAAACATTAATGGGTATACCTGTGGAAAATTTTTGTCGGGTTGATAGGTGTATGAACTGAGTCTTAGATGCATTAAAGACAACCATATTATTTTTACCCCAGTCAGAGATACGAGCCAAGTCAGACATTAGGTGTGCCATAGCCTCATCCCTTGTTTCTTGAAGTAACTGTTGAGATGGGCGTGGCGAGAACCGAATGGAAAGGTGAAGGGTGGAGTCATCAGCGTATGAGTGGATAGGGTTAGATGTACAGCTTAGAAGATCATTGATGAATAAAAGGAAGAGAGTTGGTGATAGGACAGAGCCCTGAGGAACACCACTGTTCATAGATCTAGGAGAGGAACGATGGCCGTCTACAACAGCGGCTATAGAACGACCAGAACAATATTTGTGCAAACAATTGTATTAGAATGTCTTAAATCATCACACAACCTTTCTACGCCTCATTTTTTTTTTCTACTTCTGGATTAATTACTACATCTCTTTAACATTTACTTCCGTTTACCACTGTTTTCAGTGAACTGATTATCCTCCCTTCTCTTGTGATAAGAATCGCTGATACACCAAGTGCACCACCGTTTAAATATATACTCATACTATTTCAGAAGATTAACAAAGATGTTGTTTCTAATATCATACAGATTATTAAAACAGTCAAGATACCCAATATTTTCCAGAACTTTATAGGGATCTTTCCAGATCAGGAGAACCTATTAGGAATACCATCTTAATATCACGTTTATTAATCACGCTAATACATGATCTCTTATAATAATGGTGTTTGTTCCTTAACTTAGGTCGCTTCAAACTTGAAAAGGCTCACTGACATCGCTCCCGTAATCTGTTAAGTGTATTTTGTAGTGGTAAGGTTCTGTAGGTCAGCATCATCATCAGATTCGGACCAGGTGTCTAAGCTCTAGAGAGGGATAATTGAGTGTATGGCCATATAGCAGCTCAAAAAGGGAAAATCCGGTGCGCGCCTGGAACACCTCTCTATAAACAAAAGTAACTGTTGATATACTCTGGTCCTAGTCCAACGTGCGATCCTGGGAGGTCTTGCTTAGCATACATTTAGAAGTGTAATTAAGGTGTTCATATAGTCCCATGGAAATGAAGTGATATGTAGATATGAAAAGTTGTTTAAGGGGACATTCTGGACAAATCATTGACCAAAAAATGTTTTTTTCATTTCTTTTTCACTCTTAGCTACCGGTACCTAAGATCACCTACAGTCAGTAACAAACTGTTTTGAGTGTATTATTAAGAAAACAGCGTTTAAAGCTCATTTAAATGGCCCACGCTTCAGCTGATAGGTAAACAAATTCACCCGACCTACCTGGGGTACATATGTTTTGTTGCAGACTGCTCCTGAAAGAATACTTTTGTTTCCGCTCACTCACGTTTTCTTTGTCTGCTGAGAAAGGTTTATTGAAAAGTTTGTATGTCTTGGCCAGACTGAAAAACAACACATATCCTTAGCTCGGATTTCGTCAGGTATTTTGAAGATATTTCGTGTTTCTTAAGATCACTGTTGTTAGATATTTCGCGTTTCTTAGGATTACTGGTGTTAGAAAGATCCCAATGCATTCAAAAGCACACCAAGCTGCTGCTGAGCCTGTGAGGAATGCTAGACAGACAAAACTTTGTTCAAAAGGAGCTGAATACAGGCGAAGGCAGGTAGCTACTCGTTTTGTGTTCTCTGACCGTTCTTGGCATTGGATATTCATATTTACTGAGCATTGAATGGTGGAGATTTGTCAATAAATAAGAGAGGAGTGATACAAGAAAACCTAATAGTGTAGGAGTTAGTTTTTCTGTAATTATAACTTTGCATCAATTTCCTGCATTTTTAAGAAAATAACAGAACAGACTAAGGAAAAACTAATGAACAAATAAGCAATCCATTCATCATATTAATGGCGTCCTTCATTTATAAAAAAATCTGTAGGCCTAACAGTTGGACTTGACAAGCTGTAGATTGAAGGTTGGGGGAAAACAACTCCGGGGAAGCACGTTCCAGAGAGATGTAGTTCGTCAAAGAATGTTTCTATTTCTTCATCTGAGCTTTGAGAAGTCGATGCATGAACTTGTATTATTTTAAACATGGATCTTTTCCCTAGTCTAATTACAGCCCATGCTACTCTGTCAGATACACTGCTGAAATTAACAATGCTCTCTGTAAGATTTTTGTTAATTGGAAATTCTGCACCAACTCTTTCATTTTGCCTTCCTCTGTAGTAAAGCAGTTGGTTGCTGTCTTGAAGCTGAATTAATCGTTCTTCATTTTTCTGCATCTCACTCAGACCTACAATATCACAACTAGTGTTTTCTAATTCAGTCATATATATATATATATATATATATATATATATATATATATATATATATATATATATATATATATATATATATATATATATATATATATAATGCAACCATTTACTAAGGTGGGTGGTAACATTTAACTAAATTTTGGCGCCTGATGGTTTAGTAGGTAAGGTGCTTCAATGGGGAAGGCGGTGGCTCAATCGGTAGAGAGTTGGCCTGCAGTCCTAACGGACCCGGGTTCAAATCCCGCTGGGGCAGGGAACAGTTTAAGGATTTGGATTTCATAAATATCAGACTTTGTTGATCTACCAGAAGACCCGCCGACATGTCGTAAAAATAACCTCGCTAATACCAATACCAGTACACCAGTCTTATATGAGACAACCCTAGCATGTATTCAGTATGGACGGTGGGTGTAAGCGCCGAAGTGGTGACATATAGAGATGTATGGTATGTTGGAGGACTACTTGGCCTTGAAAGCCGGCTGTGAAGCCTATGCCCAGAGTCTGTCACATAAACAAACAAAAAATCGGATTGAGCCGGTGCAGGTATATATCCAAGAGATGGTTGGGGTTTATTGCTCACGTAATGCCACTCAGGGATGAGTGAGGCTGGTCAATCTCATCTTAAATGTCAAGACCAACCTGCCTAGCCCCGGGCTCCTACGCTCCTCATGGGGCAACACTGGATTAGAAGATGAATGAATGAGAGAGAGAGAGCGAGAGAGAGAGAGAGAGAGATGTATATTCAGTCTGCAACTTTTAATGGGCTCTGCTTTACACATACATGCCGGTATAACTTTTGAATAATTTTCTGCAATATCAAATATATGATGATCAAAATTATTACTTCTTGTCCATTACCAGGGTGATTCGAATAATAATACATCATTAGTGCAATAGTAAGGAAAACTAGAAGGACATTTCTATCGTTCTACGAAATCCGTGGTCCAGGTCCAGTATCTTCCATCACATCCGTCTTACTCACAGATGCCATCGATGCACACACCACCACCTCTGCAAGGGGAACCTTCAGCGGCTGCGCGAGAAAATGTTCTAGTCTTAATATCGCCTCCCTCGCACCACTGACAAGACAGTTGTCTGCACAACTGGTCATCATTTGCACTCTCAGATGCAAAAGTATTACTCTTGCCTGTGGCATTCACGCATTGCTGATCCAGGGACACAACTGCTCCAGGTAGCACTGAAGATATAGGAACTTTCTCGCCAACTTGGGAGGTCTTCAAGCAAGCACCTTGACTAGACGAAATGTATGCCTTCATGGTCTTTTTAGAGCATTCTGAGAAGAAGAGTTTTTTGACTGATCCACTCATGTAACTCATGATGTAGCCATCACTCCATGGGCAATCCTTGGTGGATGGTGACTCGCCATCATGAGGAGCACCTAAAGTGTGGGCCAATTCATGAGCAGCTGTATGGACTCCAAAATAAAACACACTCAAATCCTCACCCACGCCAGTCTTATAGGATCTCTCGTCAGACTTAGAGTTAAGACAAGCTGCTCCCACCCAAGCGACACCAGTCAAGCCGGGGTTGATAAAACCGCCTGACACTAAAGCCATGTCCATACCAGTCATCAAGTAAGCCATGTCATAAGTTGGAAGCTTTTCCCTCTTCTTGTAGAGACAATCACTGACATCAAAGAGAGTCTTCACTTCATCAGTTTAGTTCTCAGATAAGATGTTCTTAGTAATACAAGCCTCTTTTCTTGCTTTACGAAGAATAAGAACACCTGAAAAGATCATTTGAATTTGGGGGTCACTGACAGTGGCAAACCTATGATTGACAGCATTATAAAATATTCCGAGATTTTGCTTAATCTTCTTCTTTGAGCCAATGGCAGAGGCCAGAGGCCAGGGCACTGTCAACAATGACGTTGAGTTCTGGTGTGACGCTCACCTCATCTTGCGGTGCGATAATATCCTCGAGGTTGAACCGGAGTTGGTGAGGAAGCTCGACGTAATCAAAAGTGTCACTGGAGTTATCAACCAGCTGATGCCGGACAGCCACATGGCCTCCGTCAACAGAAAGCTTGATGGATAGCGTGGTTGTGAGTAGTCCCTCGATGCTACTGCCATCCACACTGTGTCTGGGTCGTGATAAATGGTGGAGAGGTTGTCGTCAGCGACTTCCTCCTCCTGCAGCAGCAGACGACCCTGCTGACCCAAGGTTTGTACCCTAAAGTTGGGAGCAAAGACTGAGGGAGCCGGTTTGAGGATGACTTGGTGTTGCTGGTTGAAGACATCCACCTGAAGGCGAAGAGGATGGTGTGGGGATCGAGGAGCTGCTAGGCGCACACGTGCTGGGTAACTTTCAGGTGTGATGGCGTGGCTGAGACCGGCTACCCAGCACACCAGGAGCAACACTGATGGTCCACACCCCAGTCCCGCCATAATTAGCTACTCGTACATGATTACTGGGCACTGATCACCGTTTATATACGCACTCTACATTCAGTCAGTACTGGTAGCCACACTTGTGGTACCTATATTTTAGTTAAAATACAGATATATAATTATATCCATCTGTATATTTTATAGTACTGATTTTAACGATATTGCTACGCTAGTGTGGGTTTTTCCCTGAAATACTCGCTCATAAAAAGGATCTCTCATCCCACCCTTAGGTTATATGTATTAAAAATTTTAGTTAAGTGTATGGTTAGTGAAATGAATCGGACATTCATTCACACACCCTTCAGGGCCTCTCAATCCTGGTTTAATTTCGGAGAACTTTTCTCGGCGGGTTATTATCTTTCTAATGAGACCCAGCTGATATTGTCTGCAAGATAGTCAATCTGTCGACAACCAAGTTAATATACTGAATAATACCGTAATAAAAAAAAAAAGGGTTAGAAAAAAAAAAAAAAGCTACCAGAACCTTATACTCACGATCTTAAGTACCCTGTTCTATTACATATAAGTTTATACAGGAATCAATCCACCTCCGTCTTGTCCATTCACGTGTCCTCCCACTTTCAACATATCTCAGATATACTCGTACCTGTTTCACTACCATACGTTTATCATTATTCTCCATATGAAGCTATCATATAGGAAAACTTTTCAACTTCATTTTCAGCGGACTTCCTAACTCGACTCTTTCCAGCCACAATAATTCTAACTATATTTACCGTACGCTCTTCCCACACGTTTTCTAATAATTCCTTTCCCCATTGCTTATACTCTCAGCATCTATTTCTTTTGCCCTACCAAGTCTCACCCATTAATGCGGGCACTAACACACCATTATGCACTGTTGTGCAGCATTCACGCATAAATCTTTGTAGAATCATGATCTTCATATCCCTGGCAACTTTCCTTTCCTATGACACTCTATGTTCTACTTCCATTTGCATTGCATGAATTTCTCTTTTTCAGTTAACTTTGGCCCGAAGGTCATCAGTTTTGTTCATTCTGTTAATATACAAAGCAATATTATGAAGAGCATTTCCGCACACGGCATAGCTACATTAGTTCATCCGGAAGTGAAACTGAATTCTAGTTGGGGTTCAATCAGGCATCATATCTCAAAGCCCAACTTGAATCACCTGAAGTTGTAAATGTTACAGTGTTACCAGACGAAACACGGAGGGCTGGCTAGCGAGGGATTACTTCCTTTATGAGTTTACTGTACTGTACACACATGTGCACATACACCCACGTACCTTCACTTACACATACACACAGATACACACACATACCGTACACACATGCTCACACACATTCACACACACACACATACAAACATACGCACACGCACATGCAAGAACACACACACACACACACACACACACACACACACACACACACACACACACACACACACATACACATACACGAATACACATTCATACTCACACATACACTCACGCACACACATATACCAGACACGCATGCACACCCATACATACTCGCACACGCACATATGCACAAACACATACAATTGCACACACACACACACACACACACACACACACACACACACACACACACACACACACTCTCTCTCTCTCTCTCTCTCTCTCTCTCTCTCTCTCTCTCTCTCCATATGCATTTATATGTATGTCATTCAATTTTAACGTCAATGCCTGCCTGTAAAGCTAACTCTAGCTGTTGCTCTCTCCATCACAGTCTCTGTCGCTGTCTGTCTGTCTGTCTGCCTGTCTGTCTGCCTGTCTGTCTGTCTGCTTGCCTGTCTGTCTGTCTGTCTGTCTGTCTGTCTCTCTCTCTCTCTCTCTCTCTCTCTCTCTCTCTCTCACACACACACATACACACACAGCCAGTGCATGTGCAAGGGTGCATGCGCGTCTGTGCTTCTCCGGGCGTGCGTGTACACGCTTGCGTGTGCTTGCATGTTGGCATGCATGCATGTGCGTTTTTGCGTGCACGTATCTGTGTGTGTGTGTGTGTGTGTGTGTGTGTGTGTGTGTGTGTGGTCAAAACTATGCGCCCAACGCTTGAGGCCTTGAATCCCCGTTTTCAACGTTTTTGTTTTACTGTCAACGTCATTAAGCATTAATTCCTTACTGCAGCGTGTTGATAGTTATATTATATAATATTCAAATGTTCTAGTACTTTATGTTTGTGTAATAGCAGTGTGACCAAGAGTGTTAAGTATAACGTCAGCTTGAGTAGTAATTGTCAGGTTAAGAATTACGGGAGGTTTGGAGGGGGAGGGGTTGGTACAGGTATGGGTTTAGGGTTGATAGCTTCAGTCTTGTTTGTCACTGATGTAACAGTTTTATTATCGTTTTCCTCAAAGTATTCCAGCACTTCATCCCTTACTCACCAACGCTGCTAGCCATAACTCAGGTTTGCTTAATATTCACCTAATAACTTCTTTAGCTCGGTGACATCCCTCAGACTTTATTCTTCCTGCCGCCAGGAGGATTTACTTAACTAAGAAAAGGCTTATTATGGTGAAAAGTTTATAAAAAAAATTCATTACCTTCATAATTCCGTACTTTATATTCAATTCTCGCTTTCACAAGACAGTTTTATTTAACTATGGAAAATGATTAACAGTGATGGGGTCACCACGGCCTTCACTCATGTGTACCTCATTTGGGATTTGTTGTAGCTCTTCGCAACATTCAGCAAATGAATTATCAGCAAAATTTGTCATTCTAAGCACTTTCTTTGTACATTAACAGTTTTTTCATTAACAGTAAAAATACATCATCATCATCATGACCATCATCTCTGCAGCTTAATACATGGCATGGGTTAGATTCATAAACAAAATACAAGAACGTGGAAAGGCCAGACTACTATCAAACTGAGCAGCCAATAAAATGGGCAACATATTCATTCATCATTCATGACATCAAATTTTCCACTCCACGTCCCAGGCCAAACGCTCCTCGCAAAACTGGACCCTATAGTGACTCTAAGAAAGATATAAACATTTCAAAACTTCAATTATCTATGCTAAAACAACTTTTGTGACGTTGTGCCACTGTTCTTGACATCTTACTAAATTGCTGTCTTTTATCATGCAGCTCCGAATGAATGAAATGACTTATCTATTAATGTCATTCACAGGACATCTTTGTTTTGCTTTTTTTTCAATGCAGTATTTTTAAGTATTTGTTTAACAGTCTGAATTATTCTCCAGTATACTCTAGAGTTCTCATGACTATGCTGAATATACCTACCTGGCGTTAGTTAGAAAAGAGTACTGGTCTTCAAACTAAGAGAAGGTTTATGTTGTTGGCATTACAGTATATCTCATGATGCTAGACTCACTCTCTGTTGAATAAAATCGTCCAGCAATAACCCAGATATAATGTATGAATTGGTCCGATCATGAAAGAGATAAAAATCATGCTCTTGTATCACAGAAGCTATGGTAGAGGCGGATGGAGCTCGTTTCGTCCCACCCCTTCATGGGTATGCAGGGGGAGGAAGGTGACAACCTTGAGCAGAAATTAGTGCTCGTGAGTGTACCATACCAGCTGTGGTGCCCTGCCCTATATTGACACGTATATTGGCATTCATTGTTACCATAAGGGTAACTGACCTATGACTGAGAAACTGGCAAATCAGCTTTACAGATAACAATGGAACTTTGACAGCCATTTAATCTGTAATTTATTGTGAACCTAATAGGTAAATGAAGTATAAAGGGCATTTCATAACAAGGACATACCGTATTGGCAACTTACTGACCTCTTCCTCACAACTAATCCTTCTGCTTACTCTGTTAATCTTTTCTCTCCGTTGGGCTCCTCCGATCACAAGCTTATCACCTTAACCTGTCCTATCACTCCGGTACGGCCTGTGGACCCTCCAGGGAAACGTTGTCTGTGGTATTTTGGACCCGCGGACTGGGAGGCCCTCAGGCAGTACTTCTTTGATTTTCCCTGGAATGATTATTGCTTCCATGGCCGTGAGCCATCTGAGTGTGCCTTGCGCATTACGGAGGTTATTCTCTCGGGCATGGAAGCATACATTCCTTTCTCATATGCTTTGACTAAAGCAAGAAAGCCTTGGTTTAATCACGCTTGTTCTAATGCTGTCTGCAACAAGGAGAGGGCCTACAAAAGGTACCGGAGCCAACCCAGCCCTGAATCACATCATCTTAACGTTTCTGCCCGGAATCGTGCTAAGTCTGTTCTTCGCTCTGCTAAAAATAATTTTATCCATACTAAATGCTCTCAACTCTCCAACTCGAATTCTTCCGGCTCCTTCTGGCACCTTGTCAAAAATCTTTCTAACAACTTTACCTTATCATCCTTCCCTCCTCTTTTCTACTCTGATGGTTCTGTAGCTATTTCTTCTACTGATAAAGCAGATCTCTTCACACAGACCTTCTCCTCCAATTCCACCTTAGACGATTCCGGTGCTGTTCCTCCATCACTTCCCCCCTCTGACTTCCTCATGGCTGACATTAAAATTTCTTCAGCTGATGTATTTTCTGCCATCACTGGCCTCAGTACTAACAAGGCATATGGGCCTGATGGGGTCCCTCCTGTTGTTCTCAAGAACTGTGCTTCTGTGCTTACACCCAGCCTAGGCAAACTCTTTCTCTTTTGTCTGTCAACTTGTACCTTTCCTTCTTGCTGGAAGTTTGCTCTCATTCAGCCAGTCCCAAAGAAGGGTGACCACTCCCAACCCTCCAACTATCGTCCAATTGCGCTAACGTCCTGTATTTCAAAAGTTTTCGAGTCAATTCTCAATAAAAAACTTTTAAGGCATCTTTCCTATCACAACCTTCTTTCCGATCGTCAGTACGGGTTCCATCAGGGATGCTCCACTGGCGATCTTCTCACCTACCTTTCAGACTCCTGGTCATCCTCCTTTCGGGACTTTGGCGAAAGCTTTGCCATTGCACTTGACATCTCAAAGGCTTTCGATCGAGTCTGGCATAAATCTTTAATTTCCAAACTGCCCTCCTATGCTTTCTATCCTTCTATATGTGCCTTCATCGCTAGCTTCCTCTCTGGTCGTTCTATAGCCGCTGTTGTAGACGGCCATCGTTCTTCTCCTAGATCTATCAACAGTGGTGTTCCTCAGGGCTCTGTCCTATCACCAACTCTCTTCCTTTTATTCATCAATGATCTTCTAAGCTGCACATCTAACCCTATCCACTCATACGCTGATGACTCCACCCTTCACCTTTCCATTCGGTTCCCGCAACGCTCATCTCAACAGTTACTTCAACAAACAAGGGATGAGGCTATGGCACACCTAACGTCTGACTTGGCTCATATCTCTGACTGGGGTAAAAATAATATGGTTATTTTTAATGCATCTAAGACTCAGTTCATACACCTATCAACCCAACAAAATGTTCCACAGGTATACCCACTAATGTTTAATAATATTCAGCTTAATCCCGCATCATCCTTGAACATGCTTGGGGTTTCATTTACTCGGGACTTATCTTGGAAAGATCATATTACATCTCTTGTAAAATCTGCTTCCAAGAGATTGGGTGTGCTAAACCAACTCCGCTCTTTCTTTACCCCTGCATAATTGTTGACTCTATACAGGGGTTTTATCCGCCCCTGTGTGGAGTACAACTCTCATGTGTGGGGAGGCTCCCCACATACATCTCTTCTCAATAGGGTGGAGTCAAAGGCTTTTCGTCTTATTAACTCTCCTCCTCTTACTGACTCCCTTCAACCTCTGTCTCTTCGCCACACTGTTGCATCTTTATCTCTTTTCTATCGCTACTTTAATGGTCACTGCTCCTCTGAACTGTCTGCTTGCATTCCTCCACCTCTACGACGGGCGCGTAGCACCCATCTGTCAGCAAACTCTCATCCCTTTTCTGTCCAACTCTCTAATGCAAGAGTTAACCGTTGCTCCCAGTCTTTCATTTATGCAACAGGTCAGCTCTGGAACTGTCTCCCTCTGTCTGTATTTCCTGCTGCCTATGATCTCCAGTCTTTCAAACGCAGTGTGTCCAGGCATCTCAAAATGATCGGATCTTGAATTTGGCTCTCTATTGTATTTTGTTTTTCTCTTGGAGGGAACTGTTACTGCGGGCTCATGGCCTTTAGTTCCATCTTCCTCGAATAAAAAAATAAATAAATAAATAAATAACTAAGCCAGCTGCCACATGTTTACCTTGATCGTGATATACAGAGAACCTTGTCAATTACATACCCACGATTGTTTTATCAGAGAATGAGGAGCGGGGAAGTCAATGTGATAAAGACGTGTTATATTAGGAACACCAATCAGAATCGCACGATGTAGTGTACATTAACCCATTCATTCCTATTTCGTATTCTTCATCTTGTTCTTGATGCCACTAGACGATTTCCTTCGGGATATTATATGTAATATGTCATTGTCTAAAATATAAATGGAAAGGGAACCATTTGGCTGCCGTGTCGTCACTAAAATATAATGCAGTCCCCTACTTTCTGAAAATCTTAGTGCACCGTCAGACTACAAACGGCACATAATCTACTGTAAAATTAATTTGTAGTAGGAGACGAAGTAGCTGTCATTCAGATTACTGCCTTTCATTTTTTTTTTTTAAGTACCGTATTCGGTAAGGCAATTGAGGTCACCATTTTTACTAGTCTGTAGTCAGACTGCGACGACTAAGGACCGGTCATACAGATCCGTCAGCTTCTCATGCCCGGCACGTCCTAAGCAGGCTTGCCTCGATCAACCTCCCCTATCCACCAGCCTGAAAGGCCACTTCCTAAACAACGAAGCTTTAGCTAGAATTATTGGCCTTATAGGTAAATTTTTGTCATATCGAGTGCGGCTTTTATGTGGTAGAATGTCCTGTCGTTCATTTTTACACTAATAATCCTCATTTAGTCCCCTTGCAATGAAGGATGAGAGTACAGACTACATTATAACGGACTATAACAATTTCAAGTCTAAAGTTCCTTCAAAAGGTAAATATATTCATCTCTCTCTCTCTCTCTCTCTCTCTCTCTCTCCACATTCGGACTAGAGACCTTAACGTAGGTTTATATTTCACGTGTGCCACCTTATCACTATGGAACGCTAAGAATTTAAGAAGTATTTGGATTTTCATAGCAGATGTGAAATAATGGGTGAATAAAATGTTACTGCTCTTGCTGAATGCGGGCAAATAACCCCCTCTGACTCACTTCCTTCCCTTCCCTTTGCTACATACCTTATCT
>NC_137023.1:14231141-14518641 GCF_032717465.1 Coenobita brevimanus | reverse complement strand
TATCAACTCCAAGTAACCTCGTTTCTGTAAGAGCACAAATATCTATATTGTATTCCTTGAACACTGAAATAAGTTCTTCCATTTTACCAGCCAGATTGAGACTTCGAACATTCCAGTTTCCTATTCTTAAGCTTATTTTTGGATATATAAACCTATTCCTACACTGTGGGATTCTCTGCACCCCTGCCCACTTAAGAGCTGCACGGAACTGAGGGCCATTGCTTCATAACCAGAGTTCAAGATTTCTTAGGCAGAAAAATACTTTACCCTGGAGCCAATGCCAGTGGCTCGCAGGAACCAGACAGTGGAGAGAGGAAATTAACTAAAAGAAACTAAAATGCAGAGGGTTAGGACAGACAGAGTATAAGGAAAGGAGAGACAGCAAAAATAATGTAGATAAAAGTGGTGTCCCATTCAGTCTCCTCTTACGACAAGCACGGAATAATGGGAAAGTCTTCTATCCCCCCTTCCCCAGAGGGCAGGGAGGATTCTTGTAACGTAAGAATATATCTAACTGTAATTAATAAATTCACAGTTCTTCTTTTTGAGCTCGATTATATGTAAAATCATATTTCGTTTCTCCATATTGTCCTTACTTTATTTGCTTGCTTCCAGTTTGCACAAACTTTCCTTTATGTTAATCATGGCTGGTAGTAGAGCCAGTTCTTTCATTTTAATTCATAATAATCCATTATGCAAAATAAGAATTGGCATAACCAAGAGCTTGGAACTGCATAACTAAGTTATTAACGACCTCTTTCAAGGGAAAATTATAATTTGATTGTCACAGGGTGAGGACACATTCTCTTAGAGCCCAACAACACTACAAATTCAGCACCCAAGAGTAATATTATCTCTCGCTGTGCACTGCTTGAAGAGAAAGACTATAAATCCCGCATTTATAGAGAACCGGTGACCTAAACCAGAATAACGCAAAAACTTGACAATACTTTAATTTCATAAGTCGATCCCTCTCGTGCCAGAGGCGCCTTCTCTTCCTCCCGTAAGTGGAGACCTATATATCCCGTTTGCACCAATAAGTAGTGGAGATACTGTAACTATATTCTTTTCTTTCCAGTGACAACTGGCGACTTATATATATCATCTTTTCCCCCCGTGACAGAGTATGGTGTGTAATGCACATGTAGTATGGTGTTGATATTTAGAGGAACTTGTACAAGAGAGCGTGTTGGCCAACTCTCTGTGTTACTGAAATGTTGAAAAGGTTCAGAAAAGGGTATGATCAGACGCTAGTTCTGAGCGCTGATGAAATGGAAGCTCCATATCTCCTTGTCATCATCTTTCCATCCACCTTAAGAGTACCGCTCTGCTCGATTGGTGCTACATAATGTAGAGGTATAATGTTCTGTGATGAAGTAATACCAGAAACACCTGTATCACAAAAGGCACATAGCAGATACTAACACTCACTCGGACATGTGACTCAATAAATATCTAAAATTGCTTTGTTGTTTAGGGCCATGAACATTGTTTGGAACTTAGCTGAGCACGTCCTTCATTGGTACACACTGGCATTTTCTCTTACATTGGCTTGAGTAGTATACTTGTTAGCGACTATTGCTAGGTAGTGTAAGGAGTAGGTTGTGAAACTATGATATAAATAAACAAGCGAGAAATGCACAGTAATGAATACCGTAATGAATCTCGACAATAAACGTAAGATAGACTGAAGGATAACAAGTACAGTATTTGTATGAGTAACTGTACATGTTACGAATGTAATGCTCTCTAGAACTTAGGTTCAAATTCAGGATATTCACGGAGAATGGGAAGTAGCACACTTTCATTGATTTGCTCTGTCAGCGTTATAAGTTGTAGGTTTATATACTTTGTAGTAAGTGGACATTTCATTAGATAGTGATGCAGTGTGTACTGAAGGTGCCCCATAAACTGCACATGGTAAATGGTCATCTGTGGCGAATTTCCAATAATATTTATAACCACGTCTCAGTCTCATGACATCAGTGTCATAAAGTCCACCTTTTGCCCATACGTTACTTGAGCATGCTGAGACACATTTACATAGTTAATAGAGCTAGTTCTGCCATTTTCTATGCTAACATGAAGCAGTCTAGTAATATAATGATCAACAAGAGAGTTAATCGCATTTTTGACACAAGTATAGCTATATTCATCATTAATATCAGGAAAGTCCAAAAGTAGTGCTTTGCGAAAAAGGTGGTAAGCTTATTCACCGAAGAGTATTCTAACATGGGAAGGAATCCATTTGAAGTGGACTTAATGAACAGTGCTTTCAGTACACTGGATGATTGATAGACATCTATTGATTATATCACAATATGTAAGAGTAGTAGATAGTAATTCATAAAGAACATCCTGACTGTCAATAAAGAAATAAACATTCTTAGATAAAGATACAACATAATCAAGTCCATTTTCTATCGAATATCATTCTGCCCTTGTAAAAGAAAGACAGTAAGGGAGTCTGCGATGACGAAGGCAGTGGGATTATAAAGCAAATCTTGACATGCATCACACAGGAGATATCCATTAAAATATGATGCAGTTTAGTAAAAAAAAAAAAAAAAAAAAAAAAAAAAAACGCTCGGAGATTAAATTAAAGCACTTCGTTTTCCGTTAAATGTAACATTCGCCCAATATTAGACATACGAATGGAACCTCTTATTGATGAACATTTGAAAAAAAAAAAAAAAGTATAAAATGCATAGGCACTGCCATGATGTTGCAACCCTCCATCTGACCAAATGCATACCTCAAAACTCCCTACACAGTCGCATAACAGCACTAAACCCCGCCCCATCACAGAGATCAAAAGTGAAAATTTCAGTAGATTATCCATGGTAATAATGAAGTTGTGTGCAGATCTGATGAAATTATGACTCAGGCTTTTTTTCGTTTAGGCAGCCATTTTTTATGATTACATAATAGGTAGTCATAAACTTCATTCAAGTAAGATATTCATAGAATCATTTATCATGTACAATTTCTGCCTCCTAGGTGTAATGGTTGCAAAATTTTAATAGAAAAATGCATTGAGTCCTTCAAATTCCTTCCACAAGTCGCATTGAAATCTCTGAGAATGTTTTCTTACTTTTTCTATCTATCTATCTATCTGTCTATTGCCAGATGCCTCAATCCCGTTCGGGGTGGCCACAAACAAATCGCCTCCAAGTCGCCCTGTTCCCCGTCATTTCACTCCCCTGCTCCCAACTCACACCCCCCTCTCTCATATACCTCTCCACCCCATCCCTCCATCTCATCCTCGGCCTCCCCCTCCCTCTTCCCCCCTCCACCTCACTCACATACACTCTCTTCGTCAGTCTTTCACCCTCCATCCTCTCCACATGGCCAAACCACCTCAGTGTGTTTCTCATAACGCTTCCTATCACATCCACATCCACACCACAACGCTCCTTTATATATATCCTCATTCGTCAGCCTGTCTCTCCATGTGACTCCACAGGCTTCTCTTAAATAACTCATTTCCACTGCTCTCACTCTTGACTTGTGTCCTTCCAACAACGTCCAAGCTTCACTTCCGTACGTTAGAGTTGGTATCACAATACTGTCATGTAGTAACTTTTTCACTTCCATGCTCACTTCCCTGTTTCTTATCACTGCTTTCAAAGAACCAGCAACCTTTCTTCCCTGCTGTACCCTTTCAAGCACTTCACCCTCCAAACCTCCATCCTTACTCATCACACTACCCAGGTACTTAAACGTACTCACATTTTCCAATTCCTCATCATCCAACCTCGCTGTACATACACTGACTTCACCTCTCTCAAAGACCATCACTTTACTCTTCCCTACATTCACCTTTCGATTCCGTTTCTTACACACTCTCCCAAACTCATCCACCAAGCCTTGCAGCTCCCCTTCCTCTTCACTCAACAACACAGTATCATCTGCAAACAACAGTACAGGGAGTTTCCAAACACTATCCTCTCTCACCAGGGCCACTCCAACATCCACTACCCTACCTTGTACCTCTTTTATTACCCCATCCATGTACAAATTGAACAATCATCCCTGTTTCAACCCAACTTTCAAAGAGAAAAATTCACTTAGTTCACCATCCATACGCATTGCAGCCTTCGCACCATCGTACATACTCTTCACAGCATTCAACAACTTCCCATCTACTCCATATATTCTTAACACTTTCCACAATCCTTGTCTATCCACCCTGTCATATGCTTTCTCCAAATCCATGAAAGCCTCATACAACTTCTTTCCCTTCTCTAGAAACTTTTCCACTAAAGATCTAAGAATGAATATCTGATCTACACAACCTCTTCCCTTCCTAAAGCCTCCCTGTTCTTCTCCAACTAATTTCTCTGTTCTTTCTCTAACTCTGTCAATAAGTATCCTACCATACACTTTTCCTATTAAACTAAGAAGACAAATGCCCCTATGATTACCATACACTTCTTTTTCCTCTTTTCCTTTGTACAAGGGAATAATTATAACTGACTTCCAATCCTCCGAGACTCTACCTTCCTCCCAGGCCAATTTGCACATCTTCCACATCCATTCTACTACTATCTCTCCCCCATACTTCAGGATTTCACCACACACTCCATCAATTCCTGGGGCTTTCCCCGATTTAACTTTCTTCATTGCTTCCACAACTTCTATCCTACTGATTTCTTCCTGTCTTCTCACCTCCCTCCTTCTCCCAGCCATTCCCCAGCCACTTATACTCGCATTACTTCCATCCTCTATGCTCAACAATTCCATAAAGTGTTCTCTCCATCTGCTCACTTTTTCTCCCTTCTCCACTAGTAATCTACCATTTTTATCTTTCACTCCCCTGCTAACTTCACTTCCACCCTGGCTTACTCTTTTCACCTCTTTCCAGAACATTTTCTTACAGTCCCTCCACTTTACACTCAAATTCCTTCCAAATTCCTCATTCACTCTCTTCTTACTCTCTCTTACTAATCTTTTCACCTCTCTCTTTCTCTCTACATATAACTCTCTCTTCCGCCTCTCAACTTCTTCCACGCCCCTATTTCTCATCCATTCATTGTATGCTTTCTTCTTTTGTAACAGCCTGTCTCACCTCTTCAGTCCACCACGCTGTTCCTTGCACCCCCCTCCGTCTTCTCTTCCTTCCACACACCACATCACATGCTGCACATATTTCTTCTGTAAATATCCTACACACACCTTCCACGTCTCCCATCTGCTCCAATTCATATTTGCCCAATCGTTCCTCCACTTCTCTCTTATACTCTGCCTTTTTCTCATCCTTTTGTAACCTTTCCACTCTCCTTTATACTCTGCCTTTTTCTCATCCTCTTGTAACCTTTCCACTCTCCTTGCAACTACTCCTTCCTCTCGTCTTTTTCATTATTAAAAAAAAAAATGCTCTAAGACACAGCATTCTACCTATCAAAAGGCATCAGTTTACTATAAGACACATAAGTATGTGAGATTTCATGGCTTTATAGTGAATGCTGTCTGAGTTCTGGCCTGGATACAAAATTTCTATGCCACCTATTGACCCCAGTCCCAGTGATAACAATATACTCCTCTGACTTTGTCAGCTGGAGGGGAAAAAACATTATATAAGCGCTAATCTACGGAAAATAAGAAAGGATCCTGTCAACACTTCATTCCAATCAGAGCTTCAGTACCAGCCGGGCAGCCGTACCAGCCTGGAGGCCGTAGAGTGCGGGTGTGTGTGCTGCAGTGCCCACATGCACCCAGTGCTGTAAATGCTGAGGGCCTCGCCTTTCTGATCACACCTACAGCATCGAGACAGGCTGGCACCTGTGATAGTCTTTCGATCTCGGACAATGATGGAGAAGGGCAGAAACAACCCAAAGCATGAGAAACAAACAAGGATGACAATACCTGGGGTGCTGTGGCGCAAACGGCACCCTGTGTCACGAATGTTGCAGGACCAGGCAAACGCCAATGCACGGGGGAGAGTCTGTGATGCATCAACCGCTCAGCATGAAATAGAAAGTGGTGAACTGGTCCAAAATTGTGAAGCCAGAGTGAAGCTGAACTTTCTCTCGGTTCGTGCACTCTCCCTTGCACAAAAAGCCAGGTGGACTGTTTCTTTAGCAGAACAGTTTCCTGAACTCGAGGTACTGTTCAAAGAAGATAAGAGACGTCTGTATGTGACAGTGGGAAGTGAACATGCTGTGGATTATTTGACTGGAGACGGATTTAATGACACTGTTTTGGAAGTCCCCAGACCAGGATTATTGTTCATAATATTCCTGCCTAGTGGGTGGGGGAGGATCTTGAAGCTCAAGAAAATAACCTGTGGATGAAGAGAAGAATGGTTGGCAAACATCTGAGACAACAGCTTCTTCTTCTGTTAGAAATGGAGACTCTGGAAACAGCATTCATCAAGCCACTGGAATACAGGAGGGTTGCATGCAATGTTTCGGAGCCTGACCTCTGCTACCACTGCAACAGGTGGGGGCATCTGGCATGGGGTGTAGTGGGACATAAGGATGTCGTTATTGTGTTGGGAGGAACGAGGGTAACACCTGTCTGGAAAAAATTAAGAGAGGCAATCACTTTAAACCCAAGTGCTGTGAATGTGGAGGGGAACACAATGCCTACTCATGCTTGTGTCCCCCAAAACAATGGACGACCCCCGCACCATGGCAAACTGCAGCTCAGTCCCGGGTAGCACAACCACCACTGCAAGCACAGATCAACGTTTGGGAGGCCCGTCTACAGGCCTCAGATTTCCCACAGCTAGAGAAAACAACCACTGCTGCACCTGTGCACAGTCAGCCTTCAATACCTCCTCCTGAATCCTCGGCAAGTCAGCCTCCAAATGGCAATTCCAGCCAGCATGACACCAATCTATGGGATGTCATTAAGTATCTCCACTCGGCAATGTAGGACCTTTCCCAGAGACTCCAGTAAGTCAAGACACGTTTGCAGCAACAGCTGGACTACTTTGGCAAGTGTAGCATAGAAAGCGGGGACACTGCACTTGCGTGTGACGTGCCTGAAGCTTACGATCCTCCAGGTCATGATGGCGGAGAGAAGCCTATGGTTGGACATCCGAATGCAGATGGGACTCGTGCAAGGGAAGAAACTAAGGCAGTTCCTCGTGCCCAGGTTGAAAAGCCTTTTCAAGGGGGGTCGATGACATGTGCCGAGACCTGGCAGGGATGACAAAGGAGCTGGAGCAGTTACGGAAGAGGTTAAAGTCCAATGGTTAGCTCCACTTACACCTTTCTGACCTGGACTGTAAATTGCTTATAGAATCACATTTCTGACATACACTTTTACGTTACAGTACATAAACCAGATTTGGTCACCTTACAGCAGGTAGGCCATCATGTGCCCCACCTAAGAGGTGCACCTGGATATTATACCTGATGGTCCAAGGATTAAAGCACTATGCTACAATCTTTTAAAATAATCCATGTCTGCTTGACTAGAGTAAGTGGCTTTTGCCCCCTGGGTAACATGGGAACATCCGTTTACTGCACGGGAGGGCCCATCTGGAGCACTTGTTTTCATGACGTTCATGGGTCTGCTAGACCAGACAGACTGGGGTATGAGAACAAGAGACAGTGCTGTTTCTGCTTACTAATAAACAATTTTATGGAGCGTTTTTGTCTGGTTGTCAGAACTGGTCAAGCAATTGTATGTCATAGGTCTTCTTATTGGCACAAAACACTTTGTAGCACTTCTTAATTATCATTTCATCTCATTTTACACTAAATTTCCTCTTGTATGCCGATTTCATTTCCTTTTTTTTCCTAGGAAAGTACGTCTAGGTATACCACAAGTGTGGATGAAACCGTGATGTGCGATAATGTGTCCCGAGGACAAAAATGACTATAAAAAAATATAGAAATATTTTCTTTCAGTTAAAGTATAGAATATTTATTCATACTTATTGCAAGATATGCCTATTTACTGTCAATGGAAGAATATGATAATACTTACGGACATTTACTTATACTTTTATCAATAATAGTAAAGTACTTAGCATGAAACACTGCAATGCAACAGCCACAAAAACTGTCATTTAGTTAAGTGATTAAGTATTAAGCATAGGATATTGTGCAGTCAGTACAGAATGCACTAATTTCAACCATATGTTATCATTTTTGGTAGCGATAGTGATGCCACAGAGCTAATCCTTCAGGCCAATTAATTTGTCTGTCTTGTCTTGAGGCTAAGAGTTGAGGAAAAATATTTTTGTTATCCCCCAGGTTTGTGCGTTTTCTTCTGTTGTAAATCTTCATAGAAAACTATTTTTTATGGTAAACGAAAGCTGCTCACCATAATTTGCAAGTTGAATGTCCGGATACGTTGTTTGTGTGCCTGGTTGGGCTGGATTTAGGCATAAGCTAAACAAGATACAGCTAAGGCCTCTGAGTCAGAATCGACCTCTCAAAATCTGATATTTTTGTTACATAAAAAAAATATATATATATAATTTATAGGCTAATCTACGACAGTGACACGGTAATCCCAGTTCTGACTGGACTGATTGACTGATTATTTATCTCTGCCAACGAAGTTGGAGGAGGTTATGTATTCACTTATGTTTGTCTGTCTGTTTTTCCACACGATATCTCCCAAAGTTCTCAATGAATTTCAATGAAAGTTTGTGGAAGAGTGGGCAATGGACCAAGAAAGAATTGTTTGAACTTGGGGGCGGATCCGGATCCTACAGTGGCACTGACGGAGGTATGCGCTCCCTGATTGCCTTCTTGTTATTGTTGTCAAGGTATACAGAGTACCTAAACAGAAGAAAGTGGTTGGTCTTTCCGCACATCTCCTTCAGCAAATACCCGGTACCTTTATACACTATCAGTGGTTATAAATTAGTGGGTGTAGCCATACGCCCTTTAGCAAATATTAGCTATAGAATGTGCTATGAAATGTAAATAAATTTATAAGATATATTACATACAGCAGCAAGAAGTAGTAGCAAAGCAGTATAGAAGTACAGCATGGCAGCATTTGCCAAAGCTTAAGATGATGACATCGCAGTGAGTCGTAGACCTACCGGGTCAGTGAGTAAAGCCTATGTCCCACTGTCAGGAACTTTTTCACGACATGCCACGATCTTCATGTCGTCGTGTGTCGCTGCATGTCGTCATGAGTAACGAGGCGTGACTTAGCAATGACATAGCCCTGATGTGGGGAACTTGGTCATTCTTTGTAGTTCTTGGCACGCCACAACAATTTTTGGAATGTTCAAAAATTGTCGGCGTGGGCGCCGCCAAGGAATAGAACGTGACATGTCATGATGGTAACAACATTTGTCTTAGCTGTGACTTAGCGTGTCTTAGCGTGTTATAGCTTGTCACAGGTTGTCATAGCTTGCTGTAGGTGTGACCTGACGTATTGTAGCAATAACTTGGAGATCAGATCCCGAAGACCCGATACGACACACTGACATTTGCCTACTGACACCTAGCTATATTCCACCTTTCTATACTAGTATATAGCCTCGTACAAAAGATCCCGGCCATCTATTGTATCGTCATATGTTCCGATAATCTTAGTGGTGACTTAGTGGTAACTTAGCACTTCCGTAGCTTGTCGTAGCTTATCGTAGCGTGTCGTGCCGATGTCTTGGCGTGAGGTGGAGTCAAAGTGACCATTATTTTTAAACTGAGGGATGACTGTAGTGTGTTATCAGGATAACGTGATGCTTCCGTAGGGTGTCGTGGGATGTCGTAGCAATGTCTCTGTGTGTCTTAGCACTAACGTGACTGTGTTGTGAAATGGCCGTTTAGGCCTACCGTTTGAGGTATAATCGTGGCATTTCACCAAGATCATACCTCGGGGGTAAGATCGTTGTGATCGGGGCTGTTCACGATGATGAATGTGGGACACAGGCTTAATGGCCAAAACACTCACCAATACGACAACACCTCTCTCTCTCTCTCTCTCTCTCTCTCTCTCTCTCTCAACATCACTACTTTTAGTTGTTTGTTTTATACAATCCTCTAGTGATACACACCTACTCTTATATTGGCTTGAGTGGTATATTTGTTAGCATCTATGGCTAGGTTGTGGAAGGCGTAGGCTGTGAGGTTATGATGTAAATATGCAAGCGAAATATGTACAGCATAGAATAATATAGTGAATGTTGATGAGAACTGTAAGACAGATTGTAGAAGAGCAACTAATTGTGTATGTAATATTCTTTGATTAACCATGAGATTTGCTCTGTCAGCACTGTAAGTTATAGAACACTGTAACCTCTTCAGGTGAGGCACACGACGGCCAACCTGCTGTAAAGGGACCGAGTCTGGTTTATGTATTGTAACGTAAGGGTGTAGTCAGTATAGTGAGTCCATAAGTCATTTACAGTCCAGGTCAGAAATGTATAAGCGAAGCTAACCATTGGACATCATGCTCTCTCTAAACTGCTCCAGCTCCTTTATCATTCTTGCCAAGTCTAGGTGCATGTCATCAAACCACCCCTGGAACAGGCTCTTCAACCTGAGCACTGGGAGCTGTCCTAGTATCTCCCCTTGCACGAAACCTCCATGCATTTAGTTGTCTAACCACAGGCTCCTCTCCTGCTCCTCTCCTCCTCCATGACCTGGAGGACCTTAAGCCTCAGACACATCGCATGCAGCTGCAGAGTCCCCGCTTTCTATGTTAGACTTGACAAAGTAGTCCTCCTGTTGTTGCAAATGCATTTCGACTTGCTTGATTCCCTGGGATAGAACTTACATTGCTGAATAGAGATTGCTAATGACATCCCATAGACTGGTGTGCTGGCTGGAATCGCCAACTGGAGACTGACCTGCCGAGGATTCAGCAGAACGTACTGGTGGCTGATTGTGCACAAAGCAGCAGTGGTTGTCTTCCCCTGCAGTGGGAAATTCGAGGCCTGTAGAAGGGCCTCCCAAACATTGGTTGGTGCCAGAGATGGTGGTTGTGCTGCATCAGTTTGAGTTGCAGTGTGTCATGGTGCTGGGGTCGTATTTGGTTTTTTAGGGCACAAGGATGTGTGGGCATTGTGTTCCCCTCCACAGTTGCAGTACTTGGGTTTGAAGTGTTCGTGTCTTTCTTTCTTTCTTTTTTTTTTTTTTTTTCAGACAGGCGCTACATTCGTTCCTCCAGCAGAAAACGAAACTGTATACCCCACTACACTTCCATGCCAGATGCCCTCACATGTTGCAGTGGTAGCAGAGGTCAGGCACCGAAACATAGCATACAACCCTTCTGTATCCCAATGGCCTGATGAATATTGTCTAACAGAGCAAGAAGCTGTGGTCTCGGATATTTGACAACAATTCTTCTCTTCATCCACAGGTTATTTTCTGGAGCTTCAAGATCCTCCTCTGCCCAGCAGGCAGGAACATTATGAATAATAATCCTGGTCAGGGGGCAGTTGGTAAAAGGTTCCAAAACAATGCTATTAAATTCATCACTAGTCAAATAATCCACAGCATGGCCACTTCTCATTGTCACATACGGACATGTCTTACCGTCTTTGAAGTGTACCTCGATTTCAGGAGAGTATTTTGCTTCAGAAACAGTCTACATGGCTTTTTGCCAGAGGGAGAGTTCACAATCGAAGACGAAATTCAGATTCACTCTGGCGTCACGATTTTGCTTCAGTTCACCACAGACTATTTTATGTTCAGCAGTTGATGCACCACAGTCCTCTCCTGTGCATTGGCGTTGCTGGGTCCTGCACCGTTTGTGACACCTGGTGCTGTTTGCACTGCCATACCACAGGTACTGTCATCCATGTTCGTTTCTCGTGCTCGGGGTTGATCCAGCCCTTTCCCGTCACTCTCCGAGGTCGAAACACTATCACAAGTGCCAGCCTGTCCCACGATGGTGCAGGTGTGATAAGAAAGACGAGGCCCTTGGTGTCGCCTGCGTATGGGTATTGTAACATCCACACCGCACACTACGGCCACCCGGCTGATACTGAATTTCCGACTGGAATGAAGTTTTTTTTTTTTTTCCTAGATTAGTGTATAGTGTTTTTTTTTATATTAATATATATTTTTTATGTTCGTAATTAGGTTCTATTATTGAAAGTAAACTGCACATATCATGTATTAAATGGAACGTGAAGTGATTTAATATAATCGCCGAGAGCTGTTTTACTAAGCGGCATCATATTATAATGGATATCTCCTGTCTGATGTCTATAAATATTTGTTTTATGATCGCACCTACGTTCGCCATCGCAGGCTCCATGACTGTCTTTCTTTTACAAGAGCAGAATTATATTCGATAGAGGAGGGACTTGAATATGTTGTATCTTTAATTAAGGATGTTTCATGCTTTACTGACACCAGGAAGCTCTTTATGTATTACAATCTACTACTCTTACAGGTTGTGATATAATCAATAAATGTCTATCAATCACCTGGAATATTGAAAGCACTGCTCATCATGTTCACTTCACATGGATTCCCTCCCATGTTAGGATACCCTTCAATGAATAAGTTTACGATCTTGCCCGCAAAGCTCTGCTTTTGGACTCTCCAGATATTAATGCTGAATACAGCTATACTAATGTCAAAAATGTGATTCACTTTCTTGTTGGTTATGATGTTACTAGACGGCATCATGCTAGCATAGCAAATGGCTGTACTAGCTCTCTTCAGCGTGTGAAAGTTTCTCAGAATATTCAAGTAACATATGGCCAGAGAGGCGGACTTTAGGACACTGATGTCATGAGACTGAAACTTGGTCATAAATATTATTGGGCATTCACCACATATGACCCTGTACCATATGCAGTTTGTGGGGCACCTTCAGCACACACACTGCATCACTATCTAATGGAATGCCCTTTTACTGCGAAGTATAGATACAAGCAACTTATAACGGTGACAGCAAATTTCATGGTTAATCAATGAGTGTGCTACTTACCATTCTTCGTGAATATCCCGAATTTGAACCTAAGTTCTAGAGAGCACTACATTCATAATATGTATAGTTACACATACAAATACTTGGTATACTTCAGTATATCTTACATTTATCATCGACATTTATTACGTTACTCATTACCGTGCATTTTTCGCTATTTTATTTATATCATAGCCTCATCCTCCGCCTTACACTACCTACTCATTGTCGCTAACAAATATACTACTCATGCCAGTGTAAGAGAAAACGCTAGTGTGTACCAATGAAGGACATGTATAAAATAAATGAACAACTAGAAACAGTGAAAACGAGACAGGGAGAGAGAGGGAGTGGTGTCGTGTAGGTGGGCTTTGTGGCCATCTCTCACCGACCCCATACGACCCAATGATAAGGTGGTGCGATTTCATCATCTAAGGCTGCTATGCTGTGCTTCTGTACTGCTCTGATGCTACTTCTCTTTCCTGTATGTAGTATATTTTACATATTCCTTTACATTTTATTACATTTACTGTAGCTAACAATTGCTAAAGGGCGTGTGGCTACACCCACGAATTTATAACCACTGACTGTAAATAACTGTATTTGCTGGAGAAGGTGTGAGGCAAGACCCACCACCTTCTTTTTGTTGTAAAAGTACTGTACTCTTTATCCTTCGCCATCTAACGGTCGTGTCACAAGTGCGCCATGATTAACGAACGCTCTTAACGCACGATACTTTTTTGGCGCAAGTTTTACTGGACATTTGAGTTTGCACGCTGTTAGGTAGGCTATAATCATTGGTGGGTCTGGGGGCAAAGCTCCCCCCCCCCCTCCCAGTTAGATTTCAGCACTACCAGTTAGGCTTCCACTGCTTTATATGGTTTTAAATTGTAACCATTTGAGTTTATTTTGGTGTGCTGACGTCATGTCTGGTCGCCAAGATCGGCAGTAAACACGCTCTCGGTGGCGTTCACGCGGCTTTCTGTAAATCGTAAAGTAGGTATGTTTCGTTTGTTCTCCAATATTTCTTTGATCAAAAGTCAAATGTTAATCACCTGAAATGTATCTGATACAAAAATTATTCTCCTTAAGAACGTAGGTCTATAAGAATACAGCTTGAATCCCTGGTTCGCTGTTGCTTTTATTTGCTTGCGCAGGCAATGATTAAACCTATTCAGTCTGATGAACAGGCCTTGCCTTCGGCATTGAAGTCGAGATCGAGGTTTTTAGAAACAAGGTCGAAGTAGGGATCAAAGTTAAAAAAAAAAAAAAATCGTGACCGAGGCCGAGGTCTATCTGAGGAATACATTTTGGGTCCTGAGCAAAAAACTATATAAATATATTTATTTTACAGTTTTACGTCTACGTGAGAAACTGAAAACCATGAGACATTTTAAATGAGTCTTGTTAGATTTAAAAACAATATATTTTTAGGGTAAAAAAAAAAAATTCCTGTAATAAAATTAAACCCAAGCTTTGGATGCTGTTCTGAAAAACGTTCTCTTAAACCAGCCGTTTCCAAACTAGGGGCTGTAGCCCCTCAGAGAGCCACTAAATATATCTTAGAGAGCCATGGTAGTTTTTAGAATCTGGATTCACTGGTAAAAAAAAAAAAAAAATCTTGCTTGTATCCCTCCACAACAATGGCGGGCACTTAGCCCCAGTCCAGCAACAAACTCTCATTCCTTTTCTATCCAACTCTCTAATGCAAGAGTTAACCGTTACTCCCAGTCCTCGAGGTCTGCAACAGGTCAGCTCTGGATCTGTCTCCTCTCTCTGTATTTCCTACTGATTATGATCTCCAGTCTTTTCAACGCAGCATGCCCAGGCATCTCGAAATGAAAGGATCTGTTTTTACCAGCTGCTTTAGCGAAGCTAGTATTGTTTTCAGTGTGTGTGTGTGTGTGTGTGTGTGTGTGTGTGTGTGTGTGTGTGTGTGTGTGTGTGTGTGTGTTACCACGATAACTTCGCAACCCCTGAAGATATCATCACCAAATTTTACAGGTGTATAATAGGGATGAAAATCTACGAGTATTGTTTTCAATTTGTTTGTCTGTCTGTGTATCTGGTAGCACGATAACTTCACAACCGCTCAAGATATCATCACAAAATTCTGCAGGTGTGTATTAGGGATGAAAATCTACGAGTCTGAAATTGGTGAAGTAAGTCACAATAACTTCGGAACTGCTCAAGATATCATCACAAAATTTTTCAGGTGTGTAGTAGGGACGACAATCTACGAGTTAGAAATTGGTGCAAGTAGGTCAAGGTCAAGGTGATATTCCGAGCCGTGCTAAATATGTATCGGCTTACAGCTGGTGTGATTCACCCCTGGAGGGCCTCTGGTTTTGCTTTTAATTTTTACTTTTTTCTTGTAGGGAGCAATCTTGCGAGTTTCTGGCTTTTGGTCCCTTCTTCCTTGCATTAATAAAAAGATAAAAGAAAAAATCCTTTCGTATGTCAACCATCTCACACAAAGTATACCTAGTGGCAACGGAAGATGAATTCTTTGAAATTTCCAAGTGACTTATTTGTCATGTAACAATCAAAGAGGAAAAGGGGGAGGGGGTAAGAATGGCTGTATGCCACGCTACCTGTCACAACTAGTCAGAGTTTTTCAGGTTGTTAGCCAACAGTTTAAAAATAGAGCAGTCAGTTCTAAAAAGAAGATGGCATCATCTGCCATTTCGTGTTTCTCATCTGTTAATAACCCAACTGTTTGCCAAAATGCAGTTTCAACAATAACACTCAATAACATTTTAATTTAAGGGACATTTTTTTGCTTGTTCAAATGAAGATGTAGGCAGGGGCTAAGGATGTTACCTTGTATTTTACAAGAGTTCACGGAGCAGAAAGTTTTGGGAGCCACTGCCTTAGACAAAAGTACGATGGGCTAGACAACATCAAAGACAGCCAGGTGAACAGGAAATGAGAAAGACAAGGTACTGGCGGAGAAATAAAACTTAGGAAATTTCCTCGTAGTCAGTGCAAAGGCAGGAACCGACAGAAATACCTGAAAACAGAGGCATGTACTGCGGCCGTGAGCATTTTGTTTTACTCAAAGTGTGTGTGTGTGTGTGTGTGTGTGTGTGTGTGTGTGTGATATCTAATATTCGTCGAGCCATCGCATCGTTTTGGCCTCGGAACAGTCACGAAACCTGTGCTATTTTCACCTACTCTCGAAGTCGAGACGGACACCAGATTCATATATGGAGCCCTTGGTCGGGGCGTAGCTTTCAAAACGTGGCCTCAAGGCCGAGGCCCCATGACTGCTGTGAAATCAAATATATCCCCTTCTATTTTAAACTCAAAACTTTCCGGAACTGGGAAAGCTTGGCTATTTTATTGCTGCTACTCGAGACTATTTGGTTCAGTTTATGAAGGTGAATATATCACAGCGATATCTTTCCATGTCAAAAACTGTAGATATAACTGTATTAACTTTGTTCACTCAGTTTCTGCGCCTGAAACAAACTTCAGTAATTCTGGTGCACTGTTTGTCTCCTCTGGCAAATGTCAACCCCTCCCCCCTAATTCCCCTAATTTTTTCTTGAGTGAGGAGGTTGGGAGAACGTTTGCAATGAAATTCTGGCTATCAGAATTATCTCTTTGGTGATATTTTGCTTATATTTCATTTACACATGGATTCACGCCAGACTTTGGAAGGCTTGACTGATATGCGATTGACAGAGTTGATATTTCAATGGGCATGCTGCGTAATAGCTGTTCCCTATTGTGCTTTATGCTTCTTTGTGTTTGCATATTTTCACATCCCGTATGTAGTAATAAGGATTTTGGATGGCGGTCATGATGATTTTCTGTTAAAAGAAAAGTACTTACAATCGAGACAAATATGTTTACTTTGTAAAGGAAGATTTCAAGTGAAGATATGTGTCTTGTTACTCTAGAAATATCCCACAAAACATTATCTTCCTTTTAGTAGCTGAAAAGGTTGTAGTACCTTTGATAAATAACATTAATATAAAAGTAACTCTCCACCTACTCAAACTAAAATGACTTCATGGAACTTTAACCAGACTAATATGACTGTGTGGGTTAGAGAAGGTCATTAGGAGGAACGGAACTTTTGCAGGGAGCTGTACGTAATAGTCATTGTACTTTTGCAAACATACTGCTCTTCACTAAACTATGAAAACGGTCTTCGTATAAGGCAGTGTTTCGGTAAAAAAATATATAAGTAGGCTTTACGGATAACACTGCTGAGTCGCTAATTCACTGGCAGTTGTCTTCCTCTGCTTCCCCTCCCACCCGCGTACCACATTGATCCTCTCTCTCCAGTACTGTTTCATCTCTCATGATGCCCCCGCTAATTTCCATATTCCCTGTTATTCCCTATTCTATTTCTTCATTTTTATGTGTCCATTGGATCTCATTCTTTTTGTTATGGATCTTTCCCGCCTACGTTTTGTATTTTATCTTTCCTAAATGCACTTTCATTATTTTAGTTTAGGATTCGTAAATATAAGTGAACTGGATGACAACAAATTTTCCGTTGCACGTCTACAGTCCTATGATTTCGTTTGGCTGTATTGTGAAGTATCTCCATATACTGTAGTTATATTTAGCCTTTGAGTCCATTTTATCTATTAATTTTGAGAGCTCTAATAAAGTCATTATTTCCTGCCTCAATATGAAGCTCTCCTCATCTGGGTAGAGTATTTGCAAATAGCAAGAATAAGATGCAGACATAACAGTATCAAGGAGTTTAATTTACCCTTCCTGCTTTGATTTAGAAGCCGTGTTAATAAAGGAACTGGATGGAAATAAATTTACCTCTGAACTCCTTCAACAAAAAGGCGTATTTCTCCTGTTAATTCTTGCTACCTCTTGATTTTTTTTCCTCAGTAAGATTTCGGATATTAAAGGGTAAAATGAACGCTGCAAATAACTCTTGCAACTGATTTATACTTGTGAAATAAGAAAAAGTCCTGGTAGAGAGAAGTCATATAGAAAAAGCTGGAGCTGGCGAAAACGGATATTCCTTTTAGCCCCAGTAATATAATGACATATATTTGTAGTTCACTCTTGCTATCTCCAGATGATTTTATTCATCTTAGGAAATATCTTTCGGACGTAAAGGGTTAATGATGTTTGTCAGATACCGCTTCAGTTCGAAACGTCTCTCCTCATCTGTAAATTTTTGCCTGAAGGAAATTAGAACAAAACATGCCCTCCAGTCGCCTGCTCCTGCGGAGGGCTATCGGGCTTCGCCCTCTTACCCTGACTTAGAGTAGATGCTTACCGAGATGTACAAAACAACAGCTGCCGCTAAGCTGTTTCTTTTACATCTAATTAAGCACTATAAGAAAAGACAAAACTGTTCAACTAATTCTTTTCAAGTTTAAAGTGTTGAGTGGCTTCATAAATGATGCACTTACGGGAATTTTTGCCGCGAGATCAGCTATGAGCACCTCATGGTACATGAAGAACACATGAAGAAGCTGGTACAAAGTCGGCCCACAGGAAGACACTGGCAGATGTGATGTACATGTGACTTGCTCAGAGTACCTCAGCGAATATGATAATTTATAAGTGGATTACCTCAACAGAAAGTCACCAATCGAAATAGAACGCTTTGGAGCACCGAACTTAAAAACTGCATGACAATCATTTTCATTTTTGATCGATCTCTAATGGCTGGTTTGAAGCCGTCATGCTAACTATTGCAAGGATCGACCGCTCAGCGTAATCCAATGGGACACAGAACAGCCTGAAACTGGGCTCCATATGAAAACCCCCCGATGAGATTTCGTTTGGCACCCATTGGGAACCCAACGGCTGTGGACACCGAGTTTCATCGGATCTGAACGATCAGTTTCAGAGTTTCTTGACTTACTGATACATTTTACTCAATTAGTATATTAGATGGAAAATACGTTATTGAAGTAAAGGGGATAACACCTTGCTGGTTCGCGATTGCCACGTCATTTTATTTAATTCCTCACATCTCACTGCTTAATATATAGTTTATAGCGTAAAACTCTGACGGCTCCCTTTTCTCAGCCATATACTTTTGCCTTAGCAAACTGCTTTTGTGATGTTATGTGAGTAACGTCCTTAGAATCACCAATAAATATTTATCCTTAGGGAAGGGAAGAACTGATTACAAAATCTTTCCTCCTAATATCTTAAACATTTAGATGTTATCTGTCATAACTGAGAAGAATTAATCTGTTTTCCCTAGATCACGCTGGTGGCGTCCATCGTCTAAGCATTACATACATTGCTGCGTACTTCTTGCTTCACCTTTATACTTCTTTTTATTTGCCTCTCGTCCTATTTCTCCCATCCTTCCTGTCATATTTTGTTACCCTTCTTTTCCACTTCAGGTGAATCTTCACTGAGTGACAAGCCGAACTGTGTCCTGTAACCCAGGAACCATTTACAACACTGGCGGTAACATAATAATCAAATAACGGGATGGAATAGAGCATGTGATGGTGCCCCTGTTAACTGGATTGTGAGAAGCAAACACGACGTCAATTCAGGACCCAAACTTAACTATTTCTCATGACTCGCTGTGTCGAGGTGTTGTTTGCTGCAAGGGAACATTGGCTCACTTCATGGGATGGCCCTGCAAGGGCAGTTGCTCTTCTATACTCAAGTTTATTTTTATCGAGGCAACAAGTGCTCAGGGGCCTGAAGGGCCCCTCGCACTTGCTCCTGCGGAGGGCTCTGCTATAATATATTTTAGTTATAGCTGTGGGCAAAAAATTCTACGGAGATCCTATGCCGGGGGCCTGGAGCGGCTTTTTTTTGGTCAAAATGTGATCGCTCATTATATATAGTAAAAGTTTTCCAATCGTGATGGGACCAAGTTTTTTCACATCAGCGAATTTTTTTGCGATTTTTTTGCCAATTTTGTTGCGATTTGAATGTGTAGTGTCAGCTGCCCAAAACACACACACACACACACATACACACTCGGCTAGTGCTATAGTATATTAGAAGATACACTTGACTGATTGGTGATGATTGGCTGAATGCTTCATGTCCGAATAACATCACTGTATTTCAGATAATTACTATGTTTCGATGCACATTACCGGTAATTATTTGAAATACAACACTATTATTCGGACATGTTGTTTTCAGCCAATCATCATTAACCTGTCAAGTGCATCTTCGCATATATATATATATATATATATATATATATATATATATATATATATATATATATATATATATATATATATATATATATATATATATATATATATATATATATATATATATATATTAACTGAGTGGTATATTGAGTCTGCCAGCCAGAGAGACCAAGGCTGTTCAACAAACAACGACCTAAATCGTGCAATATGTGATAAGAGGTGCAGACTTTCCCCAATTCTGTTCATGAACTCACCGTAGTTATCAACGTTAATGATCAAATGTATAGTCGAAAGGCGTATACTGTATACGTATACTAAAATGGAAAAAAAAAAAAAAGCTATTTCAAGCACGTACATTAGTGTGTGTGTGTGTATATATATATTATATATATATATATATATATATATATATATATATATATATATATATATATATATATATAAAACCGGGGCATAAGTCCAGTTTTCTTTTTATAATAGAGGGGAAAACTTCCTCCTCTATAAATACAAGAGAACTGCAAAATATTATATCAGTATCATGTCAGTAAGATGTGGCGCCTGGACACTGCATTATGCAGCCCTTAGCTAGCACACTGTGACAGTGCACTACCCAGAACTAAGCACGAGAAGGTGGCTGCAAATGGAGATCCACACCTAACCCAACCCATCACCCTTCCATTAAACTGGGTCAGATTTACTCGCTTTTAAATCCTTCTGTGATTCGGATGTTGGCTTTAATTTGATTGATTTGAGAATGTTTCTTATATATACCCATCTCTGTTTCTGTAACCATAAACTTTTGCAGATGCTTCAGTCACCAGCTTTATTGTGCATTCAACTGGCTGAGCAAGGATACATTGGACACAGCTTTTCCACAAGCTCAGGACTTTCAGTGAAAGCATGTAGTTCAACATCAATCAAATTCTTGAGGAGTGGTGGTTCTGTAATATCCACCACATCCTAGCTGATCATTTGAGTGTAATGATCTGCCCCAAAGTTTAACTCTGGTACTTTGAATTGTTTCTTGTCTCGGGTTGTTTCTTGCTGCTAGAATTTTCTTCATAGCATCTCTTCTGATGTCAAAATCTTCATCCATTGCCATGCTCAAAAGCATGTTTTCCGGATGGGCATAGAAAGCATTTGTTTGAATAGCCTGGATGTCAGCCTTATAGTAAAAATTCATCTTTCATATATTTGATCTTGGTAACAGCACTGAATAGATGTTTTGGGCCATTGACACAGGAAGGGATTTTCTTAATCTCAAACAGGTCGGAATGTATACAGTCATCAAATATTTAGCTAATGTTTTCAGTGGTTTGGAAGGAAGAGGTAATGAACAATACAGTCTCCAAATTCTTGCACGTGCTATCAGCCGTCATGAATGTGCTAATGGTCCTGGTTAAACTGAAGAGATTGATGCAGGAAATTTTCCAGATGACACTGGATACCATATAGTCAGAATATATTTTTGATCCTTATTTAAATCTAGCTCTGAATAGGTCTCATGAAACTTCTTCGCATCATCTACTGGGAATGTTCAAAATTTACCACAGGAAGGTTACTAAGTGTTTCTCCTATCTTCTTCCGTATCTTTCCTTTGAATACTGTGGGCCCTGAGGTTTCACCATCCAAATGTTTAAATATATGCCGAAATGGAAGCTCATTGATGTGTAACAAACAAATAAGCCACTGCAAAGGACGGATAAGAAAGTCTTCAATCAGTTTTATTGTTCCGCCATTTTGTCCCTGCGTTAATAGGTGTACCATCACACCCTATAGCAGCGTTTCTTACCCTTTTCCGACCTCCATCTCCTGCAGTAAGGCTGCACAGTCCAGCACCCTCTTACATCTGGTTATTGGGACTACAGTTGCTACACTGCTACAGTTACCACACTACTACAAGGATTAAGTAAAGTGAAGTACTCCTTGACAGTTTATTTTATACATTCTCCAAAAATAAAATATCAACGACGCCAGTACTAAGCAAAACCAATATATGTTGGATTTTCCAGCACCCCCTAAAATTTACTTCAGCACCCCCTGCTAAGAAACGCTGCCCTATAGCAACAAGCAGCTCAGTCTTCAGCCCAAAGTTCATCAAGCACTCAGAAATAGCAGCTACATTTCCCCTACCAGGAGTTACATGGTCAAGGTATTCAGAGCCTGGCTCTTTAACTAGTGAAATGTGTTCCTCAGATTTGCTTACTTGGTGAATGGACAGACAACCGCTTTCATCTTTTCTCTCTTCAAATGTCAATGTTTTGTTTTTTTCCATCAAAATACTGTGCTGTTATGTCTTCCTTTTCTGTATACTGGTCTTTCTCTGCTGATTTTCTGGTATGTCCTACTTTTGACTTGTCTATAACTAAGTTCTTGTTTTCGGATGAAAAAGTCCAACACCCACCAGAACAGAAGTGGCAATTGACATGGCACCTCTATCACTCACACCAAATAGATCAGCTTCTCTTGCAACCAGTTCACAGTTGATTCGTATTCGTGATATCTTTTTTTTTTCCTCTCTTTTTCTACACTCGGACAATATGTTTCATCTGTACCATCATTTTCCAAACTATCATCAGTATCACTCATTTCCTCCATCCCACTTTGACCTTTCTGACAAACAGAATTGCAAGTTTTCACTTTGTAGTTCTCTGCATCCCTTTTTCTTTTTGCTCTTTGTTATAGGATCTTTATTTCTTTTGTATCCACTTTTCCAGTGTACATCTGTCTATTTCCTCTTTGAGCTGAAAGGAACTCTCTTTCACGTACGAGAATCATTTCTTTTCTTTGAACACTTACACTCTTCGAAGGACTTACATTTGCAACAGGAGATATCACATAGCTCCTTCTGTATGTGAGTTTTATAGTTTTCAAGCTGTTTGTTGTAGCAGTCTTTCCCCTTGTTTTTAACTAAGGTCTTGTACTTAGAATGGTTGTCCAAAACCAGCTGTGTAATTCTTGTTAGGTGAACACAAGGAACTGAAGCGAGTGTGTATATATGTGGGGGACAGGGCAGGAGTGACCCTTGATCGTCTCTTTAACCTCTTAACGCTGATGACCTATTTCATTTTCATCAGTTATTTATGCTATCAAAAAGCTTTTCTTTTCTGCTTAGGGGAGACTTTTCTAACCAGAGGCGTTACATATAATGTTCATGAAATGGAATTGGTGCTTTAGAGAATAAAATATAATGGTCTTATGGTGAAGATTCTGACTCCATCAAATCGTTGCGCGAAAGTAGTGAAAGGGAAGAATGCGTCATTTACACGAGAGACATTGGGTTGAAAGAATGTGTGTGTGTGTGTGTGTGTGTGTGTGTGTGTGTGTGTGAAATGAAGATCAATGGCATGACGAAAGCACATTTAGGGAGAAGAAGGATTACACAACATGGGTGGGAGTCGAAAACATGACATTAGGACCAGTTTGTGAAACAATAGATTGTAATTTGTATTGAATGAAAAAGCTGATTACTGACTCTTAATTTAAGCATTAGTACAAGCCCTTCATTACAATGGCCTCCTTATTCTATTCATGATACTTCTAGGCGATCGTCATATTCTGCCACTGAGCTGTGGAAAATAGTCTGCAAAATGACAAAACCCCCCGTCTTGTTAAGGTGGACGGACTATAAGATGCCTCAATGCAAAGTACAAAATAAAGATAGCATGAAATTGGTTTAATGGAAAGGAATGAGATAACCTTTCAGAATACACCTTTAACAGCCCATTCGTTCTACCATCAGGTGATTCTGTTCCCAGCAGAAGAGCGCCCAACAAATTTTTAGGTTAATTAAGGCAAAATTAAATCCCTCAGATTAGAAGGACCCGATTTTAATCATATCGCCTAAACTGAGGAAAAACAAAATATAAAATATGTAACTGGAGTGAAGTGGTTATTCCCTTTACTGTAAAGGATTTCCCTTAAACTGAATAATAGTAAAGAAAAGGAGTGAAAATGCTTCACAGTAAATGGTGTAAGATTAATGATAAACTGTATGTATGTATGTATGGCTTTATGTATTTATGTGTGTATGCATGTATGTATGTTTGTATGATGGATGGATGGATTGATTTAGTGCAGGAGGAGCTAGTAGTGTGTGGGTCAGCACGTCTAGCTTTCAACAGGACAATTATAAATTCCATTTGAGGGGCTGAACAAACATTGACATAAACTTTCTTTCACGTGCTCTTTTTTCAGCAGTACAACTGGGAACGTGAGTGTAGCTTAACATTTACTAATGCTTAACACATTCTAATGAAAGCTCGTAACTTTGCATGTCCTGATCTTCCTAAACAATCCTTGTGCAGTACATATACGTTAATCCCAAACTTTCTCCATCGCCTTCTGTAAGCAGACAAGAGATGTGGTGAATGCAGATAGTTGGGTAAGTGAAAGAGCAGATGATAATACAGATTGATGTAGAGATAGGTAAATAAAAAGAAAACATACCGAAAGAAATACATTAACAAATACAGATATACGTACTAAAAGCAGTGGCGTACCTGAGGAGGGGGCGGGGGGGTCTGTTCGAAACTGCCCCCCGGGCCCCCAATTGAGGGGAAACTGCCCCCCGGGCCCCCAATTGAGGGGGGGCCCAAGAAAGCTTTAAAAATTATCCCGACAATTCCGGTTGAGATATTAGATAAGTTTTGAGAATTGGGGGCCTAGGTTCTTTGCGGGGCCCCCTCCAAGAGGGGGGGCCCCGCAAAGAACCTAGCCCCCCAAATCTCTAGGTTTTGAGAATTGGGGGCCTAGGTTCTTTGCGGGGCCCCCTCCAAGAGGGGGGGCCCCGCAAAGAACCTAGCCCCCCAAATCTCTAGGTACGCCCCTGATTAAAAGAGTTATGTTAAACATTTCAAGACCTATGCGCAAAAGAACCTTGTTTCATTTAATGCTAGTAAAAACAAATAAATACAGTTTACTAACTGAAAGATTTTGCCAGATTCCTGTATTACCTTCAATGTTACTAATATTCCAATCTCTAAAAGTATTGAAATCCTCGGTGTTTTACTTAACAATGCCCTCAGCTGGACCTCTGATGTTAGATCACTTGCTAAAATCGCCCCTAAAGAACTTGGATTATTACACAGAATTCGTAGCTTTCTTCAGTGACGAGCAGTAAGCTACAGTTTATAAGAGACATGTGCGTCCTCAGCTTGAATATTGCTCACTCTTGTGGACTGGGTGTGTAGAGGTTGAACTAAAACAACTAGACAAAATTCAGGACAAAGCTGTTAGAATTATTAATAACCCTTCTATTACAAATATAGTACCTCTAGTACAGATAAGAAGGAATGTTGTCTGTCTTGCATTATTTTACAGATACATTTATGGCAAATGCTCAGACGAAGTTGCATTCATTGTGCCACCTCCCCATGCCTTCCTCTGTGTTACACGGACATCTAGTAGCACTCATGACTGGAATGTCACACTGCCATATTGCAGAGCTTCTGCTTATCAGAAATCTTTTATTACCCGAGCTGCATCTTTTTGGAACTCGTTTCCTTAGAGTTGTTTCCCCCAGTCTTCAACCTGCAGTTGTTCGAGTCTCCATTGTTACAGATATTTAATGGATGGAGGACACCAATAATCTGGTGTATGGATTTTTTTTTTAAATTCATTTGTTTTTCGTTCCTCTGTTCTGAATTTTAAAAAAAATCGATTTCACTGAGGGACATGTCAATTGAACCCCTCGGTACATTCCCTTGGAAAGTTGGGATTCCAAGGGATTTCATTGGTTTCATGAATACTTATATAGCTAAAAACAAAATTTTATTGAATGTATCTACAACATGCTGAAAGAATCTCTTCTCTATGTCAAATAGTAGAATAGGTCTTAGCCTCTGAAAACCATCACAGTCGAGCCGTGTCATTTAGAGCCGGACCGGGTCGTGTTGGGCCGCTGATTTCTTGCTGAAGGTAAACATTGTTTCACTACGCTTGCTCCCTTCGCTACGCTTGGTCGTTTTGCTCGCTGCGCTCGCTCGCTCGTAACTACCACCATCATAATCACATCTAGCACCACCACCATTACCAACACAGCTACTAACCAGCACATCACCACTACCACCATCGGCACGACCATGACCACAGCTACCACCACCGCCACCACAGATACCTCCATTTTCTGCCTAATAAAATCGTCTGTTCGTTGAATCAATGAAACAATAAAAACTGGGCTCTAGATGTGAAACCCCCCCCTCCCTGTCACTCTCTCTCTCTCTCTCTCTCTCTCTCTCTCTCTCTCTCTCTCCACTCTCTCTCTCTCTCTCTCTCTCTCTCTCTCTCTCTCTCTCTCTCTCTCTCTCTCTCTCTCTCTCTCTGTTCAGAGATCCATGAAGCTCCATGGAAATGTCTGGCCGTATTTTTCTGCGTGCACGATATTTAACACCTAATGGAACAGTTATAAGGGGCCAAAACACCTCTTCACAAAAAATTTCGGTCAACATGAAAGTGAAATCTGGAACCGAGTTCCAACTCTTCTGATAAATTTAATTTAAATCCTTCTTCCAGTTTTGACTGCAGTACACACACACACACACACACACACACACACACACACACACACACACACACACACACACACACACACACACACACACACATGTCCAGGTGTCAATGGCAATGGAAACTGTTGTTTTGCGTCCAGGTCAGCTCTCCCATTTAATCCATCAGTCATCTAGTCAAGTAATCCATCACTAAATCATTCACCACCTTCACTTACAATCTGTGTATCACATAAACCCTATAATATCCATCTCTGTTTTGCTTCTTTCTATGTCCACCCCACACTATTATTACCAATACTAGTTTTGTACTCTAAAACCAATATTAGTTTTATATTTTAAAACAAATACAGTTAAATTAATGACCATCATCATCATCTCAACACAGCCACCACCACAGCCATCGTACCTCGCTACTCCTATATTCCCGTCCCTTCCCACCCCCATCACTAGTACTCCCCTGCCTTAGAGTTAATATAATGAAGTTAAAGTTTTTTATCAACTTTCGCCATTCACAAAATTCAGCTGTGGCCACAACGTTAGAGTGTTAATTAAGGTTGTATTGTGAGGCTCTGGGGCAACGGGAAACTTACTTCATTTACACATTGCCTCCAATTGTAATACATCTTGTTGGCTGGGTTTATAGCTTAACTTTGGTTTCATTATTGTTCCAGGTATGTTCATCTGCAGAGTTTGGCCAACAGTTTGTGATTATCTCAGTAACTCTGTTCCACTGCAGCTGAGTCTGACTGTTACGTGATGTGCACGGTACGTTGGTGGTGGTGGTGGTGGTTCTAGTGGTGGAGGTGAGGAGAAAAGCGCTTTGGTAGTGATGATGGTAGGGATGGTTTGAAAGATATTCGAATATATGACGTTTTAACGAATATTTTGATAAACTTTTGACATCAAGATGTGGGGGAGAAAAGGCTTTAGTGGTATGGGTGTTGGAAAAATGTTAAGTTGATTTACAGTCTGTTTTTCCCAGCACTCAAATATAACTTTCGTGGTGGTGCTGGTGGTGGTTACGGAAGTGTGAAAATAAGTAGGTAATCTATCAACAGAACTCTGACGATCATCGAATCCTTTTGTACCCCATTGGGACAAATGATTTCAACACTAATAAGTTTTCGATTGCCACTTAAACGAAGTTATAGGGATCCGCACTATAAAGTATGTAACATGTTCGAGTGAGCTAAAGAAAAGATATTATTATCCCACCTGCCTGATTTTAATGCACCCTTATAATTTAATATTTTATATTAATTTAGAATAAGCATACCATTAGATCAGGGGCTTCAGACTTTCATTTAACCAATACTAGCTAGTTTTCTTTAATATTATGCAGTGATGCATATAGGTAAACTGTAACTTTAACCCCTATGCCCCAGTTGACGTGTACAGCCATCACGATTTTTGGGCATGGAGCAAAGCCAGTTGACATGTATAGCTGCAAGCATCTTCCCGCCACCCTTTGAACTTTAACTTATCCTTACTCATCGACGGGACCACCTAGAGACATGGGGTTACTTTAATTCAAAAGAAGAAGATTTGCTTAGTCTTATGTACCTTTATTTTTTTCTCTGGCTGTTATAATTTGGCAGATATTAGGGTTTGAAGTAAGGGTATTTTTTCCAAAATCACAAAATCCCCCGTAGGAAGGAGCATGCAATACTGGAAAACCCCCAGCGTGTAGCAGTTAATGGGTCTAAGAAAACCCAGTCCTGGTTCTCAGCTTCGTTCTCTTGGAGTCTTTTTATTTACAGAAAGTGAACAGAACAAGGAAAAACAAAATTTAAAAATCCATACACCAGATTGAAGGTGTACTCTCTTGAAAAATCTGTAACAGTTGGACTTGCACTGCTCATGGTTGAAGTTTGTAGGGAAAGTAATATGAAGAAGAGAGTTCCGAAGAGCAGCAGTTTCGGGAATAAATGAATTCTAATAGGCAGAAGTTCTGCAATATGGCAGTGTGACAGTCAGGTCATGAGCACTACCAGATGCCCAAGTAACATATGGGGAAGGCGTGGAGAGGTGGTGCAGTGGATGTAACATAGTCTGAGCATTTGCCATAAAAATATCTATATAATATTTTAAGGCAGACAACATTCTGTCTTACTTGTTGGGAAGGTAGTTCATCTATAGATTCTGGATTATTAATTATTATTCTTAAAGTTTTGCTCTGAAATTTGTCCAGTTGTTTTGGTGCAACCTCTCCACATCCACCCCACAAGAGTGAGCTATACTTGAGCTGACAGCGCACATAACTTGTAAATTAGAACTAATTGCTCGTTGTTGAAGTAGTTACAAATTCTGTACAATAATTCAAGTTTCTCTGAGGTGAATTTAACAAGTGATCTAACATGAGAGGTAGTACTGAGGGTATTGTTATACAAACATCGAGAATTTCATTACTGTCATAACGCTGTTATAACACTGTTCGTTGCATTGGAAGTAATATACGAATCAGGCAATCCTTGTATATTGGTACATTGTATCTATCTATCTATCTATCTATCTATCTCTATTTTTTTTTCCAGCATTAAGTGGGACAATGTTATTTTGTTTCCATTCGTTCATCTTGGACAAGTTTTGATTTAAGAAGATTGTTGTGCTGAGTTGGGAGTTAGGGATATCAAACATTGTAAATGGGTGATTAAGTGTGAAGGAGCTCTGAAGCGTCGGGTCATCTGCATATGAGTGAATGGGATTATGGGTGACCGATAAATGATCATTTATATGAATGAGGAGTAGGGTTGGAGCCAGGATTGATCCTTGCAGCATGCTGGTATCAAATGAGCTAAAATTGGAATATACATAATATAACATTGCTTTTATCTTTCTGTTCTGTTTTATGAAGAAATCAGTGGGGCAAAAGATGACGAGCTGTAGCAAGGGAGCTTGGATGGGAGAGAATGATGCCTCACCCTATCAAAAGCTTCTGCAAGCCTTTCTTCATGTTTTCACTTGAATGATGAACGTTATGAGTAAAGAGATTGAGTATATCAATAGCGAATCATTAGTGGAGAAAACCATACTATCTGTTATTAATTAAGTTGTTAGTTTTGAGATGTTTAACCCCTAAACCACGGGGTTGTTTTGGCGCTCCTTGCGTGTCCACCGGGGATATTCGCGCTCCAACAGACTTTGTAAAAATATTTGCCAAGAATCAGTTATTAGTCCTAGAATATTATAATTATGTATGCATATGGCACATACCTTTAGCTTTCTCCTGGGACGTTTGTTGAGCCTTTGTCGAGTACCGTAGGACTTGTGGAGACTTCTGAAGTTCGGTAACGAAGTCTCCACTTTACACTTCCCGACACGCCGTAATATGATTACCACAGCCTGATATTATCACTAGAAACACTATTCTATGATTTTCAAATAGTTTGGAATCCATACTCCAAAAAAAAAAAAACTGTGAAAGCAATGAAATTTATGAGCGCGTACCAGCTTCCCACTTGCCCTCGTTCACTGCTGGTATTCTGTCACTTATTATTCATAAAAACACACTTTTTATTTCTATTACTGTATAACACTTACATATATCTGCAGTCTTTATCCATAAGTTTCCTTCAGTAACAGTAGTTTATTGTTACTGTAGGCATTCAAATTCTCTTTCAGTAAAATAAGTAGCATTCACTTTCTCATCCTGTATACTAGCGTTGAGAGCAAATCTGTCACTTTCACTGTCACTTTCATAACTCATAGTATTCATACACGCTAGAGTTAAACTTTCACTTTCATTACTCCTAGTATATATACTGGTATTCTTATATTACTACTCATTTACATTTCTATTTACATTATTTTATTTACATTATTTACATTTCTATTTTATTTACACTGTGTTATGCACTGTCACTTGCAGTAACTTATAAAACTATTTTCCACTGTTCACTTATATTTACATTCATTACATTCACTTGCTGTTTACTCATTATTTACACATTATTTACATTTCCACTTGCACTGCTTTAGTCACCAGAAAGATCGTAGTCACTGTCCATCATTTTCATTGATAAATTAGCCAGTTCACGTTCCACAGCAGTCACTTAGCCCTTTACCCCTTTCCACATGAGGTTTAGTAGGGGTAGAGGTCACAGGGCCCTTTGCATTGGGTAAAAAGTGGCAGAATTGGACAGGCGCGAATCTGACATGGTTTCACCTTGAAAGACGACAGTAAACTGAATGCATGGTGGTCTAGGGACAGTGAAAGGCTGCCAATGTCAGCGTGGTGACAGCTGCTAATATATACGCTATGAAATGGTTGGCAGGAACTCTAGACAATATATAATAAATTAGGTAGTTCCAGGTGAATGTAAATATCACTTAGGCTTCTGCCTTCCTTTCTTATATACATTTTTATTATGAGAACAGGTCATAGGGCGTATTTCAAGGTGAAATAAACAGGGAAAATTAGCAAACGAGTGCATGTGAGGTGTTGCCAGGTGATAATTAGCCCATTCCAGATGTATGGCAGTATCAATTACCTTTTCTCTTTCTTTTATACATTATTTGGTATAAGACTAGGGTAAAGGGCACATTACAATGGATAAAATGAGTGGAAAATTCCGGGGAAGCATTTACTTAGCGCAGCGCAGCCGGGCAGGTGAGAGGAGAGGGTAATGGAGGGGAAGGTAGGGAGGGGAGTCAAGACAAGGGGAGAAATGGCTAAACTGTCAACAGTGGATGGGAATACAGGTGACATTAGCAGAACTGAGTATAGCTGGACACTGGTGGTACTGATAGATGACACAGATCACCACTTGAAAGCCTGGGCGAATTCAAAATAACACAGAATCACAAATGTGATTCCCCACAGTATGATCCATTGCTCCCAAGCGTCATGAAAGTGATGCCCCACAGTTAAGGGGTTATGGTGTTAGTTTGAAGTGGCTCGATCGGTAGAGAGGTGGCCTGCAGTCCTACCGGAACCAGGTTCAAATCCCCGCTGGGGCAGGGAACAGTTTAAGGATTTGAATTTCATAAAAAGCAAACTTTACCAATGTACCAGAAGATCCGCTGACATGTTGTGAAAATACCCCCGCTAATACCAATACATCAGTCCTGAATGAGACAGCCCTAGCATGTATTCAATATGGATGGTGGGTGTTAGCGCCGAAGTGGTGACATGTGGAGGTGTGTGGTACATAGGAGGACTACTGGGCCTTGGGAGCAGGCTGTGAACCCTATGTCCAGTTGGACATATAAAAAAAAACTTATTAATGGCAACCACCAATGCTTTATCAAGAGAAGACGTGATATCTTTTAGTCTCTAATCAGAGAGATCAGACGATTTTCCTTTTTTTGGAATTGGGTGCATGTTAACTTCTTTCCAAGAATAAAGTAATGAAAAAGTACAGATGCATAGTTTGAATAATTTAGCTAGAATAGGAGCAAGTTCTTGGAAACATTTATTCAAAATGACTGGAGGAATTTCGTCAGGAGATGGAGCTTTTTAGGTTGATAAATTTCTAGGATATGTTTAATTATCCATGAATCTTTAGTGGTGCAATATCGTGAGATTCAAGTTCTTGTACAAGAACGTTCTGACTGACTTACTACAGGTAGAATTTCTGGCAAAAGTATTGACAGAAAAGTTAGCTTATCCACGAGGGTCATCTAAAATGTTTCCGTCTGAAGACTTTAGTAGGGAAACAGGGGATGGCTTTTTAGTGAAAGAACTAAGGGATGACCAGAGTATTCTATTGCCGTTAGGATTATTTAATAGTTTAGATGTTAGGTTGTGAAGAAAGTTTGATTTGGTGAGACTTATTACTGCTCTTGCTTGGTTCTAGCAATTGTTAAGTGATAGGGAGATTCTGTAGTTTTCCATTATAAGTAAAATCTACTTGCTTAAGACTTTTGAGTTGTTGCTCTAACAGAATTGCTACCGAACCATTTTGAGGAGTCCGATCTTTTTGTATACTGTTGAAAGGGTATGAACAGTTTCATACTAACTAGTATGCAGTTCTTAATGTGGGAATGGGTAGAACTGTCGCCAGTGGAGATTACCGACTACATGGAATATCAACTACATAATTTATAAATTCACCCTAGTCTGCTCTGTCATAGTGCCATCTACTGTAGTCACCCTGACTGCTTCAGAACGAGGAGACCTGCGGCAGCTGATGAATGAGGTTTTGATGAGATTGTGGCCGGAGGATCCAAGTGGTGATATTACCTTTATTCTGTATTGATTTGGGTTATTTGTCAGGGGCAGGTCCAAGAGATAGGTACTGTGGTCAGGATTATCTGGTATTCTGATTGGCTGTTTTACCAGTTCTGTGAGATTAAACGATCCCGCAAACAGCTCATACTCTAGACCTATATTATCAGTCCTGGCAGAATGCAATAACCATTCAACATTTTGGATGTTAAAATCACCCAGCATGGTAATTTCACAGGGGTGAGGTTAAGGTTGGTCAACTGAGTGGATATAGAGTCAAATATGCTGGGCTCTGATAAGGCATTGGAGGAGCAATAAATTATCTACCTATCAATCTATCTATCTATATATCTATCAATCAATCAATCCATCTATCTATATATCTATCAATCAATCTATCTATCTATCTATCTATCTATCTATATATATAATGGTTATATTAAGTTATAATAAGGTAATTTTGTTTGTAGAACGAATAATCAAAATTAGAAGTGAAGTTGATGGGTGTGTCAATTCCGTATTCTGATTTAATACTGCAACAAGTGCCACTTGTGATTCGAAAGGTAGCGAGGAGATGGTACCTAGAAAAACTTTTATGGGGTTTTGTCAGAAGGAGAGATTTAGCTTTCTGTAAGGAATAGGGCTAGAGGGGCTATAGATTCAGGTAAAAAATGAACAGAATTAGATTGTTAGTAAGACCACGGATGTTGGTAAAATTTACGGCTAAACCCGTACTTCTCTGCTGATGCGCATGTTTTTTCATGGCAACAACTGCAGGTAGCAGTGGCTTGTTGAAGTCCAGGTGAGCCCTTTGCCACTAGTCCTACCCTGTCGGTGGTGGCAATCCAAGTTACAGGATCACAGCATTTTGCTCTTAACATTGCCGTGGCCATTGTTAAGGTGTAATGTTTATTGTCATGTAGTGTGAGTTAGACAATTGGAGGACAATGTATATGAGAGTATGTTGACCTGCTCTGTATTAATGAAACATCTGAAACTGTTCAGCAAAGGGAGATGGTCAGGAACAGGTCTTGAGGGCCAGTGGTAGAGGAGTTCCAGCTCTCCCTGATACCATCTTGCCGTCCACCTCTCAAGTACCGCCCTGTCAGACTGGTGTTACATATTTTCCAGTTACATAGTGGCGGATTATCAAGAAAGCTACATAAATCCCATCTTTTACTTTCCATAAACAATGAAACAATGTGCATGGGTCTGCTGGAATTTTAATAGCTTCCTATATACTGTATCTCCGTGTTAGTGCTCAATTAGTTGATTTTGCGTTTTTTCAGTAATATGCTAATTTTTTTGAGAGAGGTACTTTAATTAATCACCTATTGCTTTCTCATACGCTTTCCAGAGATGTGCATAGATCCGCTGAAGCTTTAAAGGCCTCCGGAATATCACCTTTTGGGTGCAGTGCGTGGTGAAGGCGTCAACACCTTTCTTGCACATTTAATATAGTTTGGGCGACCGAAGCAAGCGAGATCAGTAACATTAAAAAAATCATACTAGTTGCAAGTTAGGATCCTGAAGACATAGTCTAGCATGATACTGCGTAGAACGGATTTATTTTTTTTTTTTTTTTATGCATTAGTCTCAGGATTTACAGTCATTCTGTTAGTGTATGCGATCCTTTCACCGGAGGAAATTAAGCTGCAAGTGATTGCTTTACCATATAGAATATTAACTTCAATTTCCTGTCGTTTTTCCCTACTTACCCACTGCCCTACCTTTAATTCATCCCACCTGCACTATTCCCTGCCTGCCACCCTTTCTACCTATATACTTACATACCTACCTACTGCCCTGCCTATCTTCCTGCCTTCCTTCCTTCCTTCCTACCCGTCTGCCTACCCACTAACCCACCTACCCACCCGACCCCCTGCCTACCAATGTTTGTCCCATATGGGTGTTCTCATCTTCTAGGGATTTCGGGAGAAAACCAGAGTTTTCTTGAGATCTTGGGATTTTTTGTTGATGCTGAGTGTTAGTGCACCTCCCCGGAAAACAACTAACTAAAAATAACGAACAAGAAGCCTCGGACCAGGACTGACCAGCAAGTGACGATAAAAGGTCGAACGAAGGACTTGGTACTGATTCCGACATGGAATGTAAGAGATGCGAATGATGAGGTGAAAGAGAGAGAGATTGTCCAGGTCCTTGAGAGTGCAAAAGTGGATGTATGTGGATTAACTGAAACTAAAAGGCGAGGTGAGAGTGGGAGAGAATGGGAGTATGGATGGGATATATGCGCGGGAATGGGTGACAGTAAGAGGGCAAAAGAAGGAGTGTGTAATGTTGTGTGCAAGGGTGGAAGGAGAATATACGAGAGCATGGATCAGTTGGCTCAAGGATTGTGTGGGTAAGATTGAAAGTTGGACTACATATGTGGGCGATTGCGTGTATGTATGCGCCAAAGCAAGACTGTGCAAGCAAAGTGAAAGAAGAGTTCTGGACAAATGTGGTAGTGTGCATGGAAAAGTTTGAAAGGAATGAGAGTGTTTTTGATCAGAGATATGAATGGAAATGTAAGGAACGTGAAGGTGGATGGAGTAGTTGGTGAGTGGGGTGTGCCCGCAGAAGTGGATGAGAATGGCAGTGCTCTAGTGGACATTTGTGCCGGGAGTGGGTTGGTGATAGCCAGTACCCTCTTTAGACACAAAATGATCCACAGATATACGTGGCAAGTGATGGGAAGGGTGGGTGGCAAACTGAATGAAAAGAAGGTAATGATTGATTATATGTGTGTGGATGATAGAATGAGGTGTGTAATGGATGCAAGAGCACATAGAGGTTGGGGGATTGAGTTTCTGACCACCACTTGGTGGTGGTGAAAGTCAAGGTTCAAATGAAATGGAGGAATAGGAGGGGGAAAGAACAGGAGGAAATCGTCCATACAAGAAGGGTAGAAAGGTCGAGGAGGGTGGAAAAAAAGGCAGAATATAAGAGATGTGGAGGAGCGATAGGGTAAAAGTGATAAGGAACAGATGGGGGACCTGGAAGTGTGTACAAGTTATTCATAGAAGCAATCTGTGCAACATGTGAGGTGGTGTGTGGGATGAAAAGAAGACGAAAGGGGGTGCAAGGAACAGCATGGTGGAATGAGGAGGTGAGATAGGCTGTGGCAGAAGAGAAGAAATCTTATAGTGAGTGGATGAGAAACAGGGGCGTGGAGGAAATCGAGAGACAGAAGTGAGAGTTATCTGTGCAAAGAGGAAGAGAGAGGGGAACATTACAAATGACTCAAGGGGGAAAGTGAATATCTTTGCCAGTACATTTGCCAGAACTAGAACTTGACTCTCCCAAAACTGTTTCACTTAAAATACGGACAAGATACGTAAAATCAAACCTAGACAATTTACCAACCAACAAAGCTGCAGCCCCAGATGGAATTCCTCCAATTGTTTTGAAAAAGTGTTCCGCAGAACTAGCCTCTGTTCTAGCTAAATTATTCAGACTATGCATACGTACTTCTTCATCCCCTAATTCATGGAAAAACACCAATATCCACCTCATTCCAAAGCAAGGAGGTTCCTCTGCCCCACATCTTCTCTTAGTAAAGTATTTGAAAATTTAATTAATAAGCTCATAGTTAAACATCTTGAATCCAACAACTTAATTAGCGATAGACAACATGGTTTTCGCCACGAAAGATCCACCATTGCCATACTCAGTCTCCTGACTCATACCATCGATCAATCAATTGACCAACATGGAGAAACTTATAGTAGCCCTTGATATTTCTAAAGCTTTCAACAAAGAGTGGCACTGTTCCCTGCTGTTCAAACTCGCTTGCTATGGACTAACGTCTTTTGTTCCTCTGCTTTCCTCATATCTCAGCAACAGGAAAATAAAAGTAGATGATGTATATTCCAATTTCCACTCAATTAACGCCGGCGTCTCACAGGGATCTGTTCTGGTGCCAACCCTGTTCCTCGTTCATACTAATGATCTCTCATCTGTCGCCCACAATCCCATCCTGTCATAGTCAGATGACTCAACACTTCACAGTTCATTCACACTCAAACTCCTATTTACAAAGTCTAATATCTCTGACTCTCAGCTAGTACAGCCATCTCCATAAGTCAAGACTTATCTGTGATCAATGAATGGGGACAATACAACCTTGTATCATTTAATGCTAGTAAAACCAAATATATACAATTTACTAATAGACAGATATTGCCAGATTCGTATATTACCTTCAGTGCTATTAATATTGCCATCTCCAAAAGCATTGAAATTCTCGGTGTCTCACTTAACAATGCCCTCAGCTGGACCTCTCATGTCAGATCACTTGCTAAAACCACATCAGAGAAACTTGGATTATTGTACAGAGTCCGTAGCTTCTTCACGGATGAGCAGTTAGCTATAATTTATAAGTGTCATGTGCGCTCTCCCAGCTGGAATATTGCTCTCCTTAGTGGAATGGATGTGGAGAGGTTGCACTAAAACAACTAGACAAAAATCAGAGCAAAGCTATCAGTATTATTAATATCCCTGTTATTATAAATAAACTACCTCCCCAGCAAGTAAGAGGGAATGTTGCCTCCCTTGCATTATTTTACAGATATTTTTATGGCAAATGCCCAGACGAAGTTGCGTCCAAATTGCCACCTCTCCATGCCTCCCCTCGTGCTACACGGGCATCTAGTAGCGCACATGAATGGAATGTCACACAGTCTTATTGCAGAACTTCTACCTATCAGAATTCTTTTATTTCCTGAACTGCAGTCTCTGGAACTCGCTTCTCCGGAGTGGTTTCCCCCCAGTCTTCAACCTACAGTTGTTCAAGTCCAACTGTTACAGATACTTTATGAATGGAGGATGCCAGTAATTTGGTGTATGGATATATTTTTTGTTCAATTGTTTTTCCTTCCTCTGTTCTGTTATTACAAAAAAAAAAAAAAAAGGAGTAGATGAGGAATTTTGAAGGAATTTGAATGTAAAGTGGAGGGAATGTAAGAAAATGTTCTGGAAAGAGGTAAATAGAATTAGACAGTGATAAAGAAGTTAGTCATGGAGTGAAAGATAAAAATAGTGGTGATAGTGGGTAAAGGAGAAAACATGAGCAGAAGGAGAGAATACTTTAAGGAATTGTTGAACACAGAGAATGAAAGTAATGCGAGTGCAAGTAGCTGGGGAATGGCTAGGAGAGGGAAGGATGTGAGAAGAGGGGAAGAAATCAGTAGGATGGAAGTTGTGGCAGCAATGAAGGAAGTCAAAATGGAGAAGCCCCAGGAATTGATGGAGTGTGTGTAGAAATGAGGGAGGGATAGTAGTAGAATGGATATGAAAGGTGTGCAGATTGGTATGGGAAGAAGGTAAAAGTCCTGGAGAATTCGAAGTCATGTATAATTGTTCACCTGTACAATGGAAAAGGGGGAAAAGAAGTGTCTGGTAATCATAGGGGCATTTGTCTTCTTAATGTAATAAGATAAATATATGGTAGCATACTTAATGACAGAGTTAGGGAAATAACAGAGGAAATGGTTGAAGAACAGGGAGGTTTTAGGAAGGGAGGAGGTAGTGTAGATCAGATATTCATTCTCAGGTCTTTAGTGGAAAAGTTTGTAGAGAAGGGAAAATAGTTGTATGCGGCCCTCATGGATTTGGAGAAAGCAAGGATTGTGGAAAGTATTAAGAATGCATGGAGTAAATTGGAAGTTGGTGAATCCTGTGAAGAGTATGTATGAGGGTGCTAAGGCTGCAGTGCATGTGGACAGTGAAATGCGTGGATTTTTCTATTTGAAGATTGGATTGAAGCAGGGATGTGTCATGTCTTCATGCTTGTTTAATTTGTATATGAATGAGGTTATAAATGAGATACAAGGTACTGTAGGGCAGCGTCCCTAATGAGAGAGGGTAGTTCTTGGAAACTCCCTGTACTGTTGTTGGCAGATGATACTGTGTTGGTAAGGGAAGACGAAGGGGAGCTGTAAGGCGTGGTGAATGAGTTTATTAAAGTGTGTAAGAAAAGGACTCTAAAGGTGAATGTAGGGGAGAGTAAAATTATGGTCTTCAATGAAGTCACTGAATGTACAGTGAGGTTGGATGAGGAGGAAATGGAAAATCTGAGTGTGTATACGTGCTAGGGTGTGATGAGTAGTAGTAGTAGTAGTAGTAGTAATAATAATAATAATAATAATAATAATAATAATAATAATAATACCTTTTATTCATGAAATAACATTTAGGGAAGCACAATCACTACACTTGTCATTTTTTCTCAGGTAAAGAACAACCCAGCAGCCGAAAACGCACCCTCGATGTAAAGGGATACAGGAAAGAAGGAAAGACGATAATAAACAAGAAAAGGTAGTTTGAATTGTGTGGGATTTTGGATTACAGTTTGAGGTATTTGGAAAAGTCACAGAGAAGAAAAAAAAAAAACTTGAATGCGGTCACTTTCTTAGGAAGTAAGAACATGATTTTTCGTGCAGCATACTTTGATGTTGGATCCTGGGAAATAAAAGCTAAAGCCTGTCTACAAGTCTACTTATCTCCCTACTTGGTGCTCCGCCTACCTCTATGCCTGCTTGCCTAACTTCCTGCCTACCGTCGTGGTTATCATTCTCCCTGCCTACCTACCTTCTACCTACTTACCCCCTTGCCTATATTAACTACCTACCTCCCTACCTAGTTCCTTTCTGTCTCCCCCATCTTATGAAATAGCGCCACAGATGCGTATTGATTTATTATGCTTCGCCATATAAATGGCTAAGTTTATTGTTTTCGTAAGTACTATTAAGTTTCACTGTATAAATGGCGAAGCTTATTGTTTTCGTCTATCCATCTATAGCCCGACGCCCTAATCCAGCAAAAGGTGGCCGCTGACAAAACGCCTCCAAGTCGCTCTGTCACCCGCCATTTGACTGCCCTCCCACCCAACTCACTCCTCCCTCCCTCATATACCTCTCATCCTCGGTCTCCCCCTCCCTCTCCCTCCCTCCACTTCACCTATATACACCCTCTTACGCTTTCATTCACCACTCTCTCCACATGTCCAAACCACCTCAGTGTATTTCTCCTAATATTCTCAGTCACATCCACATCCACCTCATAACGTTCTTTCACTTCTTCATTCGTCAACATGTCCCTCCATGTCACTCCACATGCTCCTCTTATGTAACTCATTTCCACTGCTCTCACTCCTGACTTGTTCCCTTCTAGCAAGGTCTACGCCTCGCTTCCATAAGTCAGAGTAGGATCACAATACTATCATGCAGTGACTTCTTAACTTTTTTTCTTTCAGCTTGAGGATATTATACAGGAAGGTACCCTAGAGTCAGCGAAGTATATGACTCTGACCTATTTTTGAAGGTCATATACTCCTTTTGTGTGCAAAAGTAGCATATTTGAAATTGAAATATCTCAGAAACCAATTGAGATACATCTATTTTGTTGAAAATCCTGAGATAAAACAGTTTATTGAGAAGTTTGCTTGAATATTTTCCCATTTAGCCTAGTGGGAAGTACTGAACCATAAGCTGCTCAGTGTTTTCTTTGTCGGACGTTTTAGAGAAAACCACAAAAGCTGTAACTTTACAGAATTATAGCAGTAGCCCCTCATATGATCTGAAAGGAAAATGGATAAAATTAAACATACAGTTAGTTATTCAGACATGTAAAATAAACCTATGAGTTCTTCCACACCTTTGTCTTCAGATCTCATCGATATTATACAAAAAAGGTACCTTAGGTTAATCTAGTTACATGTTCCACATATGAGTGACTCTGAGCTACTTTTAACGGTCACAGACTTGGTTATGATGCCAAAATTTCATACGTTATATACCATATACAGTTATGGAGACGCTTCCTTATTGTGGCTACACAATAAGTAAATAGACAACTAGTTGTTATTTTTCTTTTCACTTTGTTTTTCTTAGATCTTGATGATTATAGGAAGGTACAGGAGGATAACCAAAGTACTTGTGCCAAATATAAATGAACCTATCCCATTTTTGAAGGACATACTCATTTTTCGTGTATAATTGCATGTTTAAAATTGAAATATATCAAAAACTAATTCAGATACGGCTATTTGGTTGAAAATCCAATAATAACAGAGTTTGTTGAGAATTTTGGCTGAATATTTTGTCATTCTGCCCAGCGGAAAGTACTGAATATAAATCTGCTGTGTTTTCTTTGTCGCACGTTTTTGAGAAAAATCACAAAAGCTTTAAAGCTGTAACTTTAGAGAAATATAGTATAGCTGTCGTCCTTCTTATTATATGAAATGAAAATGGTTACAGTTAATCATACAGTTAGCTATAGAAATATAGCTGTTGCCCTTCCAATTATATGAAATAAATATGGTTACAGTTAATCATCCAGTTAGCCAGTTACTGACACAAAATTAATGTAAAATGTACCCATGCATTCTTCCACATCTTTGTCTGCAGATCTTCTTGATATCACACAACGCCTGATGTTAATTTAAATACAAGTTCCAAATATAATTTCAATGATCCTAAGTTATACTTAAAGGTCACAGATTGTTTAAGATGCCAAAATTTCATCTCTTAAATGGCCTACTATAAACAGATATGGCGAAGCTTCCTTATTGTGGCTACACGATTAGTACAGGTAACTAGTTAAACTTCGCCATATAAATGGCGAAGCTTCCTGCCTTCATCAGTTTTATTATTTTTCTTTGCGTTTTTTCTTCACTCTTGATGATATTGCACATGAAGGTACCCTAGGGTCACCCAAGTCTTTGTGCCAAATATAAATAAGCTTGGCCTATTTGTGCTATTTTTGAAGGTGATAGTCATTTTTATTCTAAAAACTGCATTTTTGAAATTACACATCTCAGAAACTATCTGAGATACAGTTATCTGGTTGAAAATCCTATGATAAAAATATTAGCTGCATAATCTTTGCTTAATATTTTGCCATTTACCCTAGTGGAGAGTGCCGAATTCAAATATGCTCAATTTTTTCCTTGCAACACGTTTAAGAGAAAACCGCAAAAGCTTTAAAGCTATAACTTTCCAGATATATAGCTGTGGTCCTTCTTATGATCTCAAAGGAATATGGCAACAGTTACGCATACAATTAGCCAGTTATTGTGGTTAACGTAAAATTTACACATGCTTTCTTCGATACCTTTGTCTTCAAATCCCTTGTTCATGTTACACAAGTCACCTCAGGGTCTTCAGGTCTTGTTTATATTGCACATACCTTACTGTATACACCTTATTGGGCTAATGTATTGCATGGCCTCTACTATACTGTAGGTGGAAAAAATCTTCGAACGAACAGTGTATACACCATAAGACAAAGCTTCCTTATTGGGACTACACGATAAGAATAGTTAACTGGTTTATATTCATTTATATATTTTAACAATTTGGTAGTTGTTAGTGGGATGTATACAAATTTTTATTAAAGAAATTACATTTTTTTTTTTTTTTTATGTCGCTTCTATTGATTCCAGTACTACGCATATAATATTGTAAATAAATATGTTGCTGGTGATCCTCTCAATGAGGGCACATCATGAGGATACACTGGGCATCTCATTCGTCAAAATGGGTCCACAACTGCGGTCACAAGATAGCGGACGAAAAAATAGAAAGCTGTTGTCTAGGCTCAAACTCCCAAAGGCCCTCTGTATCGGGAAAATCAACATTTCTTCTTTTCAGACGAATCAAGTTCATGGTCAGTCCAGTTTGTTAACCACTCGGGGTTCAACAAATTTGCGGAAGTCATATATACTTGACTCTGACCACCCCCTACTCTGACCTCTCTGCCATTCGCATACTCAGCTTTATTAACTCACCCAGCGATTTCACACAGTTCCATTTACTCACACACTCACACAAGTAACTTACCTACACGCCTCACACTCCCCACACTCACCCCATTTTCCTTTCATTCTTCCCATACTTTCCATTTCACCTCGATTTCCTCACACGTTCCTTCTGACCGCTTTCTCCTCACACACTACCTCTCATCCTATTGCTCTCAGACACTCTCACCACACACTCTTCACACTCTGCTCACTACACGCCCTTATCACACGTTCCTTCTCATCTTGCTCTTCTGACACTTCGCCTCAGCATATTCCCCTCCTTCCCCCCTCTCCAAAATTACTAGTTCTATTCAGTCAATCGATGCCACTCTGGCTCACTTTATGTACCTGCTCTATACATTCTTCTGGGATCCTGCTTCCACTCTCCTACTCACTTTTCTCACCCCACTTTTGTACAACTCTCTTTTGGTTCCCATGGGATTGAAGTAATCCCGTTAGGAGAATATTTCTTTTCCTCTTTGAGTAGCACGGCTGAGCCCTTTTTTTTCATTCGATTTTCTTCCCTTGGTGGTTTAAAATGAAATATACTTTACGGCTTCTGGGTGCTGTTCGTTTTTGCAATTATCAGTAAAGCTACGGTGAATATTTATTCATTTCTCCACTTTTCTAATTATTTTTAAAAATCAGGTTGTACTCCACGTCATTATAAATACCACATAGGAATACAGTTGTCCATTACTACGTCAGCACCATTAACCCTAGATAGGTAACGTGGGGTATCAGAAACCCCAGTCCCCGAAATTTAATTTTTAAGAATATGAGCATAAGGTCTATAGATCTGTCCGTCTCATTACCTTCCTGCCTAGTGATGCTCTTCATGGGGATGATGGGGTCATAGCTGTACCTGGCTCTGATTTTGCTCTATAAAGCCATTGGGGTATGTCAGACCCCAGGTTACCTATAATGTAACCTCAGTTGAGCTCTCTTGTATTTTTTTTTTATTTTAATTTGCTCTCTTTCTCTTTTTGTATACGGAAGGTCCCAAATCAGTCTACTGCAGGCCACCCAAGGAATCATATTACTTTTCAGTCTTGCAAGATATTTTTTTAAAATTTGTATACCTAAATTTTAATCATTTTCGTATAAACTTTAAAAAATATATTTTTTTTTCAATTAAACTTTATTTTTTTCTGGCCCTATTTAAAGATAATGGGTTGCATTTGTGCATTGAAGCATTTTGAAATATCTCAAACGGAAGTTTTTTTTTTTTTTTTTCCGTGGAGTACATCATACCTCACGTTACCTAATATAGTAACAAAAAAATGGTTACCTATCCAGGGTTAATTATACTCGCGCTAGCATAACATGATTGGAGATCATGTCTTAGGCTATACTAGAGGCGCACACGCACTTGCGTCCGTGTGTGTGTGTGTGTGTGTGTGTGTGTGTGAACAATATAACTCAAAAACTTATTCCTGGTTTAACCATACTAGATAAAAGTTTTAAAGGTTAGCCAAAGTGCTGACATTTTATTTTTCAGAGCAGTAGGTCAACATTCAAGGTCATTGGGTTATTTAAAGTTCCACACAGCAAAACCACCCTAAAAAGCTTTCATCCAATGTACACCAAACTGTGCATGGAAAGAAGGTTAGAAAAGATCCACTGGATTTTGTGAACACCTGGTCAAATATAAAGGATGTAGTGCAAAATCAAAGTTTGGTCTGTGTATCAGTGTGAAAAAATAAAATAATTACTCGGAACTGATTTAGACCAAACTTCATGGAAAGTTAAATGAACAGCCTAGGATTAACATAATTATGTTTGTTCAGAAAAATAGGTCAAACGTCAAGGTTACAAGTCATGATCAACTTTTAAGGGTCGACCTAGGACAGAACAAACTTTGTGGAAGTGTTCAATGTAAGATATATTTTGAGAACTATCAATTAAAAGTCAAAGTCACAAAGAAAGGCAAAACATCAAGATCACAGGGCATGTTTAACTCGAAATTTTGATCCGATCTGAACCAGACTTGGTACAACGACTAAAGGCTAACCAAGAATGAAGTAATAACATTTTGAGAACAATCGGTAGAAGGTTAAAGTCACAGGGCAATGAAAATTTTTCAGCACTTTCACCAACTGCTGGGTGCACACTCTAAGCACTCCTTATTGTTTCAAATGATGTCCTCACACCGTTTTCATGAGATACGATAAAAGGTTTATTTTACTTCGAATGGGTGAATCTAACTTTAACAACATAATGTGAATCGGCTTAAGCCCGATTTTGGACAAAAACCCTGGCGCTCGTGGTACTGAGGTAATTTGTGCTCCATTACTATTGAAAACCAATACCTTGTTGTGGAGAGTTTAAGAATATCTATCTGTCTATCTATTGCCAGACGCCTCCATCCCGTTTGGGGTGGCCACAAACAAATCGCCTCCACGTCGCCCAGTCCCCCGCCATTTCACCGCCCTGCTCCCTACTCACACCCCCTTCTCTCATATACCTCTCCACCCCATCCCTCCATCTCATCCTCGGCCTCCCCCTCCCTCTTCCCCCCTGCACCTTATTCACGTACACTCTCTTCGTCAGTCTTTCACGCTCCATCCTCTCCACATGGCCAAACCACCTCAGTGTGTTCCTCATAACGCTCCCTATCACATCCATATCCACGCCACAACGCTTCTTTTTATCCTCATTCGTCAGCCTGTCTCTCCATGTGACTCCACAGGCTCCTCTTAAAAAACTCATTTCCACTGCTCCCACTCTTGACTTGTGTCCTTCAAACAACGTCCAAGCTTCACTTCCATACGTGAGAGTTGGTATCACAATACTGTCATGTAGTAACTTCCATGCTCACTTCCCTGTTTCTTATCACTGCTTTCAAGGAACCAGCAACCTTTCTTCCTTGCTGTACCCTGTCAAGCACTTCACCCTCCAAACCTCCATCCTTACTCATCACATTACCCAAGGACTTAAACGTACTCACATTTTCCAATTCCTCACCATCCAACCTCGCTGTACATTCACTGACTTCACCTCTCTCAAAGACTATCACTTTACTCTTCCCTACATTCACCTTTAGATTCCGTTTCTTACACACTCTCCCAAACTCATCCACCAAACCTTGCAGCTCCCCTTCGTCTTCACTCAACAACACAGTATCATCTGCAAACAACATTACAGGGAGTTTCCAAACACTATCCTCTCTCACCAGGGCCACTCCAATATCCACTACCCTACCTTGTACCTCTTTTAATACCCCATCCATGTACAGACTGAACAACCATGGAGACATGACACATCCCTGTTTCAACCCAACTTTCAAAGAGAAAAATTCACTTAGTTCACCATCCACACGCATTGCAGCCTTAGCACCATCATACATACTCTTCACAGCATTCAACAACTTCCCATCTACTCTATATATTCTTAATACTTTCCACAATCCTTGTCTGTCCACCCTGTCATATGCTTTCTCCAAATCCATGAAAGCCGCATACAACTTCTTTCTCTTCTCTAGAAACTTTTCCACTAAAGATCTATCTATCTATCTATGTACCTAGGCTGCTTCCCCCAAGGAAAGGGAGGTAGCCGAGACAGGACGACACACTCCCCATTTACTCATCCATTCAAACACATTAATTCGCATCTTAGCCAGATCCTCACCACACCACACCGCACAAGGGTCAACTGCGCAATGCAATCAGTGACATCCGCAGCAGGGCCTGACAGCAGAGCTGGTTTACCCCTGCCACATCATAACAGACCCATCCCCTTACTCGCACCTGACCTGACTAGCTGATCAGACCAAATGCGGAAGAATATCCCCTCAAGGCTGCGTCATCATTTATTCACTCACGATTTCTCTCTATTTATTTCTGTCATGCACAGAAGATCTAAGAGTGAATATTTGATCTACACAACCTCTTCCCTTCCTAAAGCCTCCCTGTTCTTCTCCAACTAATTCCTCTGTTCTTTCTCTAACTCTGTCAATAAGTATCCTGCCATACACTTTTCCTATTATACTAAGAAGACAAATGCCCCTATGATTACCACACACTTCTTTTTCCCTTTTTCCTTTGTACAAGGGAATAATTATACCTGACTTCCAATCCTCCGGGACTCTACCTTCCTCCCAGGCCAATCTGCACATCTTCCACATCCATTCTACTACTATCTCTCCCCCATGCTTCAGCATTTCACCACACACTTCATCAATTCATGGGGCTTTCCCCAATTTAACTTTCTTCATTGCTTCCACAACTTCTATCCTACTGATTTCTTCCTGTCTTCTCACCTCCCTCCTTCTCCCAGACATTCCCCAGCCACTTATACTCGCATTACTTCCATCCTGTATGTTCAACAATTCCTTAAAGTGTTCTTTCCATCTGCTCACTTTTTCTCTCTTCTCCACTAGTAATCTACCATTTTTATCTTTCACTCCCCTGCTAACCTCACTTCCACCCTGTCTTACCCTCTTCACCTCTTTCCAGAACATTTTCTTACAGTCCCTCTACTTTACACTCAAATTCCTTCCAAATTCCTCAGCCACTCTCTTCTTACTCTCTCTTACTAATCTTTTCATCTCTCTCTTTCTTTCTACATATAATTCTCTCTTCTGCCTCTCAACTTCTTCCACGCCCCTATTTCTCATAAATTTCTCATAAATTTCTCATAAATTTTATTAAATCAAGGTTGTCTGACCTAAGTCGGAGGGTAAGAAAGGAGAAATGAATATTCCTTTTCCCAAGAGGATAACTTATGTATTGCGTAGGGCAGACTGTGATGGCTCTGGGCCATGGGAGCAAATTTATCTCAAGAAAAATAAATGAAATATTGTTTGAGGGCCATACGCCACAGGCTCCTGTTGTCTAATGGGTCGAAAGACCTGGAGTGACAGAACAGTATCAAAATGCCACAGTGAAGGTCTCAAGGCTTTACCGAGGGCAATAGAATGGGGTGCTGAGATAAAGTTGTGATTGGATGACACCACTGGAGTAAAGAGTTGCAAAACTAAGATATTATTATTAAAAAAGGCGAGTAATAGTGGATCTTCTCCAAAGGAAATTAGGAATACAAGTGGGGTTCACAAGAAGGTGCTGTAGGCCGTTCACAACAGAAAAAAAAATACAGGCTTGTTCTAGTGGATCAGTTAATAAAGGGTAGGGCCAATATTGTGATGATTGTTAAAATCTTTTTCCTAAATTGGAGATATCAGAGAGAGATGAAATGGAAGAGTTTTGCTTTACATGTGAGGCAGTGAAAGAAACTTAGATTCTCACTAGAATCAATGATGAGATAACAGGTTTAACAGAAACCCCGACAAAACCATTGTGGCAGTGAAACTAGCGATGTAGGTCGCTTTTTATCACTTTAACCAAGGGGAGAATTCTAAAGCTGAGAAAATTTACCTGGAAGTCGTACAAATATAAAAGAAAGCAATATTTGTAGGGGAAATAATAAATATAGGCTCTGCTTACTCCATGCTGACGGCATCAATAATAAATAAGTCGGCATCACAACGAAGTGGCTAACCTATTCTGAAAATAAGCAACCTATTATACAAACATCAGTGGTTTTAGCACCAGTCTGAATTCTGTTCCTTTCTTCCTTGAATTCAAATCCCCTCTAGCCCTCTTCCTCACAGAAACCCAAATCTCTTCCTCTATTGACTTATGCCTGTAAAGTTTTCCTGGTTATAATCTCATTACAAACTTTTGGAACAAGGGTTGCACTTCGTGCTATATTAAATCTGAATATGCAATTGACAGTATCGTGAACTTAAATTTTAGTAATTTTGATTACTCATTATACAGAATAAAAGTACTGTAATATAACCATATATATTTGTATAGTTTGTCAGTCTGCCAATGATTCCTCAGCAACTAGCGTATTTTACTCTACATCCACACAGTTCACCATACTTAAAATCGCCGTTACTACTGGAATTACTGTGTTTGATTATTTTAATATCCATAATGTTGAATGGTTATTACATTCTGCCAGGACAGACGATATTGCTCTAGAATCCAAGTTGTTCACAAAATCATTTAATCATTTAATTCCCCCCCCCAAAAAAAATAAATAAATAAATAAAAATAAAAATAAACGGAACCAGTACAGGATAGAAGTTCTGTCACCACTTGGATCCTCTGATCACAGTCTTATAAAAACCATATTCGTTAGTTCCCCAAAGTTCCCCTTTCTGAACCTGTCATGGGAACCAGATTGCACTTTGATAGGGCAAGCTGGAATGGATTTCGAAATTACGTAGCTGATATTCCATGGCAGTCTTTCTCTTCCACTCACATCAATTCTACCCAGTCCCACATTAATGACTTAGTACAAGCTGATATGGAGATATTCATATCCAGTCAACAATTTCCTAAAAGATCGGACTCTCAAATGGTTCGACAGCGATTGTGCCAGAGCAACGACCCAAAAGTCCGTATCATATTTATCCTGGTTAAAGTAAAAGACTACCGAATCCCCCACTCAGTTAAATTTTGCTAGAAACCAAGCAAATGCAATAATAAACCTCATCAGATCAAACTGTCTTCACAACCAAGCGTCCAGACTAAAGTAATCGTTATGACAACAGGATATTCTGGTCAACTGTCCATTCTTTCAGTAGTCACTTTATCAAGCCATCATTTATTCCTCGACTAAAATCTTGAGATGGATACACTGTAAAAGACCCACTTGTAAAGGCTAACTTTCTCTCAAATACGTTTCCCAGATATTCTACCTTAGAGGAAATCAATCAGAACGCTCTTGTATGAGAACTCAACTCTTCTGAAACTACTCCACTAAAGATACAGAGGAGATACACAAAATTTTTCCTAGACAATTTACTAACCAACAAAACTCCAGGTACAAATGGAATTCTTCCAATGCTTTTGAAAATGTATTCCCCAGAACTTACTCCTGTTCTAGTCAGTTTGTTCAGACAATGCGTACGTGCTTTTTCATACCTTAATTCTTGGTCAGAAGCCAGCATCCACCTAATTCCAGTGAAAGGAAGTTCTTCTGATCCCACCAATTACAGAGCAACAGCTATCACATATTCTTGTGATAAAGTATTTAACATTGTCATTAATAAGGACATTGTTAAACATCTTTGATCTAACAACTTAAAGAGTGACAGATAGAATGGCTTTCACCACGGAATAATATCCACTGTTTATAAACCCAGTTTCATTACTCATGCAAACCATAAGTCATCTGCCCAACATCGAGAAACCCATGCAGCAGCCCTTGATATTTCTAAAGGTTTGGGCAAAGTGTGGCACTGTTCCTGTTGTCTAAGTTCCCTTGCTATGGCGTATTATCTTTGGTCCTACTGATTCCTTCATTTCTCAGGAACGGAAAGGTAGGAGTAAACGTATATGATGTAAATTCCATTTTCCACTCAATTAATACCGGCACGCTATAAGATTCATTTCTGGCTCCAACCTTATTTCTTATTCATTTTAATGATCTCTTGTCTGTCACCCATAATCCCGTTCACTCATATATAGATGACTCAATGCTTCACAGTTCCTTCACAATGAAACATATTTACAAAGTCTGATATCTCTAACTCCCACTTTAGCACATCAGTCTCCATAAATCGACTCAGATCACTAAATGGGGACAAAATAACACTATCTCATTTTTTGGTAGGAAAACCAAATACATATCCATTTTACAAACAGACAGATACCGTTCGAATCCTATATTACCTTCAACGGAACCAGTATTCCTGTCTCTAAAAGAATTAAAATCTCGGCCTTTCGTGTAAATTATACCCCCATTTGGACCTCTCACGTTAGATCACTTGCTAAAACCGCTTCAACGAGCCTTGGATTATTGTACAGAATCCGTAACTTCTTGACTGACGAGCATTAACTATAAATTCAAAGAGTTATGTGTGCTCTCACTTCAAATATTGCTCATTCCTGTGGAGTGGGCGAGAATATTTTGGACTAAAACAAGTGGACAAAATTTAGAAGAAACCTATGAGAATAATTAATAACCCAAGAATTACAAATGAACTACCTCCCCAAGAAGTAAGACCAGTGGCGTATCCAGGATTTTTGCCAGGAGGGGCAAACACTTGGAATATTTCCCCTAAATATCTGTCATCCCAAATTCTCCAAGATTTGATGCTTTATGTCATCAGAAATAAATTTACATTAGTACTGTCGCATTTGTTGCACTGTCTTAAGGAAAAACTATTTTTTCCCCACATATTCACAGCTTTCATGGAGTCACTTTAAGTAAATAGCTAATAATCCTTTCAGAGGAGAGTTAGTAAAAACACTCAGTACATAATGCTACCGGAGGTCTCCTCTTTCATTAGAGAGCAAAAGGAAACACCAGCAATAATATAGAAGGCACTGGATTTTCCACAGCAAAGACATCTTGAGGCGGATGCACTAACACGTCCCCGTAAGGTCCCCGTAAGGCCGCCGCCGCTACGGTCCCCGTACGATAGTCGGTGTTTTGCTATGTACTAACATTTCTCCCACCATCGTACGGTGACCGTAAGGCTAAGGGCGGGGAAAAACTCGCTGTGTTTGAGGGAATTTTTCCCCGCTCAGCTGATGGTCGCTTTGGCCAATCACAACGCAGGATGCTTCTCTGCCTAGACGCTTCAGCCAATCATCGTGTTTGGTGACACTGACTCTCAGCTGAGAAGAACTCAAAAACAAAACAGAGGACAGGCTTGGATGAAATTATTTGAAATATATGAAGTGTTGTCAGTTTGGGAAGTGCAGTGAGCAGAAAGCATTACTCACAATATTACCAGCATAGCTACTGATGCATGTTGTGCAGCAGTACTGCACATTACCATTATACAATAATGTACGAGTACATTAAAGTGCCTTCAGTATACTGTACAGACTGAATCGCTCTTATATTTAACATTTCAGCCGTACAACACTTATTACATTAATGTGCGTTCTGCAAAACTAAACTGACACTGTTGTACACTGTACAGTACTGTACCTGACATTTTATGTCGAACAAAAGCACCCTGGGATAAAAGCTCCAGCAAAGAAAATAAATTTGTGTAGTTTTTTATTTTATTTTTTGCTTAACAGTAACCTGACCTAAGAACCTAAAGTAACCTGACCAAAGGTAACTGAACAGCCTAAGCTAAGCCAATGAGCCTAACCTAACCAAACCTTAACCAAACAATTTCACCTTACCTAACAACCTAACAATACCTAACAAAATAACCTAACCTAACAGAACTTAGCTGAAGAAACATAAGAGCCACAGAGAACAAGCTAACCTAAGCCAGCAAAAAAAAAAAAAATAATAATAATAATAATAAACCTAACAAGCTAAATTTATCCAACCCTAACCTTGCTCTGAGATTCACATATATACTGTTCTCAGTCATTCCTCACTTTTGCCAGAAAATACTGAATAATTCCTTTCCAAATCCCAAGAGGGATTCCATCCCTCCTTTGAAGTTTTGAATAAATATATACTCGGGTTAATCTTAAATTTTTATGGCATGGAATTTAGTGGTTTTAGTGAAAATTTTGGTATAATCTTTTTATATTAAGATTTTGTACTTTTATGTGGCCATAACAATTATGTGAGGATCCAAATTTTGTCCTTACTCTCAGAAGGCACAAATCAAAAGCCAAAAACCATAAAATCAAACCAACATAACAGGCTTTTATGACCGTTTTTTTGTTTTGTTTTGTTTTTTTAATTAATTGCCCCCTTGAAATGTCAAAATTCCCCTTGCCCTGTTCACACAACTATCATATGCTAACTCAACATAACCCTAAACTTAAATTAGCCTAGCTTAATAAATTAAGATAATTTTAACCCACTCCATTCCAGTAATAAACTACCCTAACTTAAATAACCTAAATTTAAAAAAATCAAGTTTAAGCTAAAAGTAACCAAGGCTTAACCCAATTCTTACACCAACCTAATCTCACCTAACCTTAAATTAGCCTAACATTAGTTTAACACAGCTAACCTTATCAATATTCAATCCAAAAATAAACAAATCTTACCTAACAAAAATAAACCTAATCTAACCAACATTTAACCTAACCTAACCTAATTCTTAAATTAACCTAACCCAACCCAGTGCTAACCTAACCTTACATGAGCCCAAATTAAACTAAGCTAACCTTACAATAATCCAGTCCACATATAAACAAACCTAACCTAACAAAAATTAACCTAATCAAAAATAACCTAACCTTGATTTTAAATTAACCTAACCTATCTTGAAACTATATTAGAAAAGGGATTTTTTTTTTTCTAGGGGCTTGACCTATTAGGCTATTCTCCTAGAGGTTCATGTCCTGACGGTGTACTCTACTGCACAACAGAACATATTATACTACTCTACAGCACTACACCTTACACTATTTCACACTAACATTGCTGTACACTACTATAGACTACATTAAAGCACACTAATTTTCTACCAACCTAAAGCATACGTTAATACTGTAAAACACTAATTTATAGTACTACACAACACTGATGAGCATATAATACAGTAGAACACTAATGAACACATACTGAAACCACCAATTTACACTAATGTACAATTCATCGCACTGTATATTGTTGTACAGCACCTCTATTAACTACCCAGTTTAGTGAAATAATTAGTTTACACTAGAGAATGCTTAATTCAATTTATTTTCGGGTGTCTGAAAGATACGGGAGACGTTAAGGTTGGTCGGGCCCAACCTTAGCGGCGATCGTAACTCCGGCTCCCGTAAGGTCTCCGAAAGTGTTTAGTGCATGCCAACATCCGACGCCGCTACCTTTTCCCCCGCCCGTAGCGAGTTACGAGACCGTAACTGCGTTAGTGCATCCGGCCCCTTGTCAATAGTATCATTGGTCATCTGATCATGGCCAGTCTCGTAGATGGTATTATTATCGATATATGCATGCTAACTTCCGTCCATTCTACCTCAAAACCTTTTTTTTTTCTCGGTACCACAAATTTCTTGTGCACTTTTAGTACTGAAAAAAGCACTGTCACACTATACTCTCAGCGCATCATTAACCTGCTGTCTCTTTCTTTCTGTACATATAAGGAAGTACAGCTATTTTGGGTAATAACTCATGAAATTATGATGAAATATACCAAGTATCGGCACAGCACCTACCATGCGAGAGGCAATGATGTCCACACTATGTTTATATTCGGAAATAAACCTTTATTTTGATTGGCTGCTGGAAGAAAATGGCGGAATGGATAGGCCAATGAAAACTCGAGATCTGGCGTCAGTGTCCCGAACACACACTTTCCCACATTCGTGATAATATCGCTATTTTTCTATTTTCCTTTGCAATTCTCTCTCTCTCTCTCTCTCTCTCTCTCTCTCTCTCTCTTTCTGAGAGCGCGGTAGGTCAGTGGTAGGGTGTCGGGCTCGTAATCATGAGGTTGCGAGTTCGCCCAGTGGCTGCTGTGCTGGGAGGGGTAGCGCTCTCCTGTGACCCTAGCAGGGTTATATGATGTGATGAGGTCTAGCTCGGAGATTATTCCCCCTTCTCTCTCTCTCTCTCTCTCTCTCTCCACTTAACACATATGTGTAAATTACAATTCGCTGCCGCACCCTCCCCCAGTCTGGTATTCTGTTTTGTACTAGTGCTGTGGTGGTAGCTAATAAAAATTCTGTTTTTCACGACTTATTCTTTCAGTTTGATTCTCATTGGCTCAAGCATCAGGGGTGGTGTATACGTCAAGCCTGACCTAAGTAAATACATCCGGTGGGATTAACCTCTCTTAATCCTTGACTCTTCTCTTAATCCTTGACTCAGTGACCATTCGACCTTCCCCACTCAGCAGGGAATGATTTTCACATCATTCCATTAAGAAAAAAAAAAAAAAAAAAAAACGGCGTAAAGCTATTCATCCTGAAAATTCTCACCTAGAAAAGTGTGGGGGGGGGGGGACAAAAGATACTCTGTCCCCCAAGCTCCAAAAAGTGGGGGGACACGTCCCCCTGTCCCCCACTCAATACGAGGCCCCTGGCACATATATTTATATCTGCTTACCTTCTAAAATGTAGTCTGAGGTGATCAAAATGGCTTCATGCGGTCTTCAAAAATTCTGCTTGTCTCAGCTGTTTGTAACAATAATTGTGCAGTGTTATTTGCAACTGGCTACAGGGTGAGAGGATGTGGCTGAGGGGACAGCAAGGCCATTTTTACACCTCATCAGGATTCAAGTGCAAAACATCATTAGAGCTCTAATATTAACCATATAATCTAAGGTGACAGGGGAAATTGTTAAGTTATAACTGGTCATTTTTTTCTCAAAGGTTTTATAATATTTAGTCTAGTTTTCGATTTCAAAGGAAATTATTGTTCCTACATAAATATTTTTGAAAACAGATAATGTTGTGTAATATACTAGTGGTAAAATTAGGAAAACTGTATTGTCATACAAGAACTATGCCAGAAATCCCTTTCAGCATTTCCCCAAAATTTTCCCAGGGGGGGGGGGCAAACTGCCCCCTTGCCCCTCCAGTGGCTACGTGTATGATTAAGACGGCATGTTAATTCCCATGGATTTCTTTACAGATACTTTTATCGCAAATGCTAAGACGAAGCTGAATCCAGTGTGTCACTTCTCCATGCCTTCCCTCATGCAGCACGGGCATCTGAAAGCTCTCAGAACTGGACTCTCACACTGCCATACTGCAGTTTCTATCAGAATTTACTTATTCTCTGAAATGTTCATTTTTGCAACCTGCTTCCCCAGATTAGCATCTCAAACTTCAGCCTACGGCAGTTGAAGTCCAAATGTTAGAGATATTTCATGAAAGGACACTTCCAGTCTGGTGTATGAATTTTCTTTTTAATTCAATTTACTTTTCCTTACTCTGTTCACCCTGTTAAAAAAAGCACTTCTACCCCATACACACCCTTTAATTACAAGCAACTGGACATGAAATTGTCCCAAGCCAGGGATCGGTAGAGGCAACAGCACCCGGATAATGCACAGGCATCGTCAACTATTCCGACTGCTGGCAGGAATATACTAGGCTGCAACAACAGGTCGGACGCAGGTAGGGTGAGGAAATGTGCGTATGATGAGTTTTTGAAAGATATACTGAGGCAGGGAAGAATTTGAGAAGGAATAACTTGTTTACCATTGGCTTATTATTTTGACAGCAATCACGTGAATTTATTTAGCTGAAGAATAACCCTTGCAATTAATACTTTAACAAAATCTCCAGTAACCCATTACTGGGCATGGGTTTGTTTCTGCTAAAATATAGCCTGGTTTTACCTGGAATAAAATATCTAAGTGAAAGTTTGCCCAACAAATGACCGTCTTCCATCTGTATTCTTTCAACAATATGCGGCTGTAATCAGCTGAAAGAAGGCTACCGTGGGTAAAAAGTCAAATCCAAGAGAAGCTACAGTGCTCCGCAAATGTTTTTACTCCACGGCACCTAATTCAGTGTGATGAACTCCTGTGGCACACTTAATAAATTTTTGTCATAATAAGCGACAGAATGACAAAGTTATTTTTAATTTTGCTTACAAGTGATGAATAGAAACCACAGTTGCTACATGTACAGTTCAGCGTATTTATAGTATGGAATTTAATTTTTAATGTTCAAGGGGTTCACAAAATTATGAAATAATGATTATTTTGAGTGCATGCAATAATAAGCATTTACTTACTACAGATGAGATAATTTCTCAATATAATGTTTTTCCTTAGATGATAACTCAGTCTGTTTTGACGAGAATGGTTATCTGTTGAACATATATATCAAAAAGTATCAGAGCCAACCCACCACTAAATCTCAATTCCTTTATGTCTCTGCCCAGATCAAAGCTAAGTTCCCTCCACTCTGAAAATAATAATAATAATAATAATGATAATAATAATAATAATAATAATAAAAATAATAATTTCATTTGTGCTTAGTGCTCTGAACTCTCCAACTAAAATTCTTCCCATTCCATCTGGCACCTTCTCAACAAACATTCTAACAATTTACCTCATCATCCTTCCCTCCTCGTTTCTGCTCGGATGACTCTGTAGATGTTTCGTCTACTGATGAAACAGAACTCTTCGCTCAGACTTTCTCCTTCATTTCCACCTTAGACGATTTCGGTGCTGTTCCTCCAGCACTTCCCCCCTCTGACTTCCTCATGGCTGACATTAAAATTTCTTCAATTGTTGTGTTTTCTGCCATTATTGGCCTCAATACAAACAAGCATATGGGGTTGATGGGGTCCCTTCTATTGTCCTCAAGATCTGTGCTTCTGTGCTTACATCCTGTCTATGTAAACTCTTTCGCCTTTGTCAATCAAATTATTCGTTTCCTACATGCTTGAAGTTTGTTCTCATTCAGCCTGTCCCAATTAGGGGTAACCATTCCCAGCCCTCTAACTATCGTACAAATGCTTTAACATCCTGTAATTTTATTTCTTTATTTTTTTCTTAACCAAAAAATAAAGCACCTTTCCTGTCATTACTTTCTTTCCCATCGTCACTATGGGTTCCGGCAGCAACGCTTCACTTGCGATCTTTTCAACTTCCTTTCAGACCCTTAGTCATCCTTGATTCGGGACTGGCAAAAGCCTTGCCAATGCGTTTGATATCTCAAAGGCTTTCGAATGTGTCTGGCATAAATCTTCATTTCCTATACTGCACACTTAAGGTTTCTGTCCTATCTGAGCCTTCATTTCTAGCTTCCTTTCTGGTCGTCCTATAGCTGTTGTTGTATACGGCCACAGTTCGTCTTCTAGCCCCTTAACTGCAGGGCGTCACTTTTGTGATGCTTGGGAGCAAGGGGTCATACTGCGGGGCGTCACTTTTGTGATTCTGTGATATTTTGAATTCGCCTGGGCTTTCAAGTGGTGGCTTGTATCATCTATCAGTACTGCCAATGTCCAACACTAGTCAGCACTCCTAATCTCATCTGTACTCCCATCCATTGTTGACAATTTAGCCATTTCTCCCCGTTCTTGACTCCCCTCCCTACCTCCCCTCCATTACCCTCTCCTCTCGCCTGCCTGGCCATGCTACGCTAAGTAAATCTTCCCTGGAATTTTCCACTGATTTCATCCCTATGCCCTATTCTTATACCGAACAATATATACAAAAAAGAAATAAGGTAAGTGATGGTGCCATACACCTGGAATTGGCTAATTATCACCTGACAACACCTCACATGCACTCTTTCGCTAATTTTTGCTGTTTATTTCCCCTTGAAATATGCCGTATAATCTATTCTCGTAATAAAAATATATATAAGAAAGGAAGGGAGAAGTCAAAGTGATATTTACATTCACCTGGAACTACCTAATTTATTATGTATTGTCTAGATTTCCTGCCAATCATTTCATAGCGTATATATTAGCAGCTGTCACCACGCTGACATTGGCAGCATTGGACTCCCCCTAGGCCGCCATATTGTATTCAGTTTACTGTCGTCTTTCAAGGTGAAACCACGTCGGATTCGCGCCTGTCCAATTCCGCCACTTTTTAGCCCCATGCAAAGGGCCCTGTGACCTCTACCTCCTACTAAACCTCGTGTGGAAAGGGATAAAGGGCTAAGTGACTGCTGTGGAACGTCAACTGGCTAATTTGTCGATGAAAATGATAGACAGTGACTACGATCTTTCTGGTGAGTAAAACAGTGCAAGTGGAAGTGTAAATAATGTGTAAATAATGTGTAAACAGCAAGTGAAAGCAATGAATGTAAATATAAGTGAACAATGGAAAATAGTTTTATAAGTTACTGCAAGTGACAGTGCATAACACCATGTAAATAAAATAGAAATGTAAATAATGTAAATAAAATAGAAATGTAAATAATGTAAATAAAATGGAGAATGTAAATAGAAATGTAAATGAGTAGTGATATAAGAATAAGAGTATATATACTAAGAGTAATGAAAGTGAAAGTTTCACTCTAGCATGTATGAATACTATGAGTTATGAATGTGAAGGTGAAAGTGACAGATTCACTCTCAACGCTAGTATACAGGACGAGAAAGTGAATGCTATGGTATTTTACTGAAAGAGAAATTGAATGCCTACAGTGATAATAAACCACTATTACTGAAGGAACTTATAGATAAAGACTGTAGATATATATAAGTGTTATATAGTAATAGAAATATAAAGTGTGAGTGTTTTTATGAATAATAAATGACAGAACACCAGCGGTGAACGAGCGCAAGTAAGAAGGTCATACGCGCTTGTAATTTTCATTGTTTTCACAGTGTTTTTTTTTTTTGGAGTATGGATTCCAAACTATTTGAGAATCATAGAATAGTGTTTCTAGTGATATTACCAGGTTCTGGTAATCATATTACGGGTTGTCGGGAAGTGTAAAGTGGAGGCTTCGTTACCCAACTTCAGAGGTTTCCACAAGTCCTACGGTACTCGACGAAGGCTCAACAAACATCCCAGGAGAAAGCTGAAGATATGTGCCATATGCATATGTAATTTTAATATTCTAGGATTAATAACTGATTTTTGGCAAATATTTTTAGAGTCTGTCGGAGCGCGAATATGCCCGCGAAACACACAAGTCAAGCAAAAACAACCCCGTGGTTTAGGGGCTAGGGCTATCAGTGGTGGTGTTCCACAGTTCTCTGTCCTTTCATCAACTCTCTTCCTTCTATTCATCAGTGACCATCTAAGCTGTACATATAACCCAGCTCACTCATATGCTGATGACTTCACGCTTCATCTTTAAAGCCATGCACTTCCTGCAACGTCCATCTCAGCAGTTACTCCAACAACCAAAGGATGAGGCTGTGGCACACCTGTCTGACTCAACTTATATCTCTGAAAAGAATAAAGCAATCTTGCTGCATTTCATGCATCAGAAGCTCAGTTTATACATCTTTCGTCCAATCAGAATCTGCGACAGGAATGTCCTCTCATTTTTAACAGTACCTAATTCAATCCTGTATCATCTCTGAACATACTTGAGGTTTATTCTCTCCGGATTTGTCTTGGAAAGATCATATTGCCTCTGTTGTAAATTCTGCTTCCAAGAGATCAGGTATGCTAAGCACACTCAGTGCCTTCTTTATCCTCACATAGTTATTGACTTTATACACAAAAGTTATTCGCCCCTGTGTACAGCACATCTATGTGTTGGGAGGCTCCCCGCATACAGCTCTTCTCAGCAAGGAGAAGTCAAAGGCATTTCGTCTCATTACCTCTCTTCCTTTTACTGGCTCCCTTGAACCTTTATCTCTTTGCAGCACTGTTGCTTTTTCTGTATCGCTTTTCTCTTTCTATTTCAGTGGTCACTGCTCCTCTGGACTGTCTGCTTGCATTCCATTACCACTACTGAGGGTGCCTAGCACCCGTCTAGCAACAAACTCACGTCCCTTTTTTTCCCAACTCTGTAACACCCGTCTAGCAACAAACTCACGTCCCTTTTTTGCCCAACTCTGTAACGCAAGAGTTGACCGTTACTCCCAATCCTTCATGTATGCAACATGTCAGCTCTGGAACTGTCTTCCTGTGTCTGTATTTCCTAATGCCCAAGGCCTCCAATTTTTAAACACAATGTCTCCAGGCCTCTCGAAATGAACGGATCTTGAATTCGGCTCTCTATTATATTTTTGTTTCTTCGAGGGAGCAATTTGCCGACTTGTGGCCAATGGTTCCTTCTTTTTTTGCATAAAAAGTCGTATTTCGAGAGCTTACTGAAATAAAATAATAATTGAAATTGTCTGTAGGAAGGAAGGAAGGAATAATGAAGAACTAGCACCAAGCCACAATATGGCTATATGGCAGTAAGGTTGATGGGACCGGAGAAAATATTTATGTAAGATGTATGATATGAAGTGCAGTAAGGAAAGTGATAATACCGGAAATAGAAACAGTGGGAGTCACCTGGGAAATCAGTAAGTTGTAGTGGCCGACATAGTGAGGAAAGGAAGGGCAAAGCTGCGAGACGTTGTTGGAATGTAGACGGGCAATCAAGAAAAAAATGACGGTTAGTCATGGGGCAGTTACAATGTGAGCCGACGGGATGAGGGTCATGGCTCATCAAATGAGCGGGTATGACCCAAGTGGCGACAAGCAAAGATAGTCTCCCTTCGACGATTGTGGTGGGTTGATGTGTGCCAAGGAAGAAAAGAGGGTTTAACACTATGAAGTTTGTTGTGAACCTATTGGTTCCACGAGTATTGCCAACGATCACGGAAGAGACGGGTTAGAAGAGGGAAACAATCAAAGGCAGGGATGGGGCATAGGGAGGACCTGGAGGAGAAAGCAGCAGAGGGTGCCAATGAGTTTGTTTTTTCATTACCTGCAATCTCAGCATGGCTAGGAACCCAGCACAAGCTACATGACTGTTTCCTAACAGAAAGTCCGAACAGCCACTCCTGAATTTGAATGATTAGAGGTGTGGAAGGAAGTGAGTACACTGAGAGAATCGGAGAAAATATCAAAGCTGGAGGAAGAGAACCTAAGAGGAGACTTCAAAGCAAAAAGAATAGCATGCAGTTCTACAGAAAGGATACATGCAATACGGGGATGTGAACTTTGGAGAGTCAGGGAATACAATAGTAAATCCAACACCAAGACAAAACTTAGGGCCATCATAAAAGATATGCTTGGCAAAAGAGCGACAGGACATATGTCCGAGAAAAAGGGAGTGCAGGGTACCTGGGAGAAGAAAAGACTTAGAACAAATGAGAAAAGAAGAGCAGACCACAGCAGGAGGCAGAAGCCAACGTGGGATGGAAACTGGGCATAGTGGAACAATAGGAGGAAAGGCAAAATCAATAGACTGAAGAAGGGTGGGGACCCGAAGGGGGAATAGCAGAAGGAGATGAGAGACCGAGTGAAAAGATCCTTGGAGAAGGCTAGGAAGGCAGTGTAACTAATTTGCAGAGCACTCAAAGAGACGTGTATAGGACCTGACAGTGAGAAGAGAACGTCGATAAGAGAGGGGGGGAAATGTCTGATTCAGCACAAAGATTTGTAGCGGGAGTCGACAGAAAAGCACCAGTAGCTAAACAAAGACCATTGTGATGAACAAAATGTAAATTTGAGAGAGTGTGAGTGAAGGCAGAAGAATAGACTTGGCAACCATAAGCAAATCTGGAAAGAATAGGCAGAGTGAAGACTAAGAAGTGTGACACGACCAGCATCCCTTGAAAGATGAGACAGCGTTTGCCGCATACGAAGACGATTAAGGGTAGATGACTTGAGGGAAGAAATATGAGCAAACTAGTTTAACCGAAAGTCAAAGGTGAGGCCCAAAAATGTGGGAGAGGATCGGTAGGGAAGAAGGTTGTTGTATAACTGCAAAGTCAAAATGGACATGGAGATATTGTACACAAAGTTGCATGTTGAACTGAACATCCATAAACTTAAAATGAACATTGGTATATTTAAATGCATGTGTTTTGGGAGGGAGGGCATGAATCGTGGGGAATATATCGCCCGTATTCTTAAACTTTTCCTTCCCTTTTAGATGCATGAGAAGGTCATCATTCCCTGAACTGGTATTCTTTTAAAAAAATCCTTCTCTTTCTGAGCTGCTCGAAGGGCAAGGTCTTCCCCCTCGAGCAGTCGAAATTATTGGAACTTAGACGGTGTCATTTGATCCGTCTCTTCAACAATTCCTTCTCAATTTTTGAGCGTTCTTTTGTAGTTTACTGGGGTTAACATATTTAAAATATCAGTGAACAGTACTGTACAATTTTATTAATATGAATTACAACGATATATTGATTTTGAAAGTCCTATTTGTATCTCTTCAAAAGTGTTGCCCATGTCGGCTGAGATGTTTAGCCAGAAATAAACAGAGCAGACAACGTACTAACTCCGATATTCATCCAGTCTTATATGATATGACAGTGACAAATCTTATACATTATCGCCAGGGTGACATCAGGAATTTTTTCAATAAATATTTTGATTGTTAATTTGCCCGGAAAAGGAAAATCTGTCATCAAGGTCACACGAGTGGTTCGGCTCATGTCTTCCAGCTTGAAAAAAAAAAAAAAAAAAAAAAAAAGGAGCGCCGTCATGCGAGTACATGAGGCGGACGTTACCAAGTGATTCTTATATTCACGAACAACAACATTAACATTCCCTGAATATAATTTATTATTAAAATATTGTCTTGAGGAGTTTACACCGCTGCGGTGTTGGCCAGAACGGCATTTATGACTGAATACAAACCAACACTGTAGTGACCTTCCGCATCTCAAATCTGTTGTGCTTTCATTATCCAGCACGAGATATACGTATTTTGAGGTATTAGTTTATGTATCTAACGCTCCACCATACCAAATACCAGCAGGGTGGGTCCTTTTAGCTTAGGGGGGCTATCAACCTGTTCATTTTCCCCTCCTTTCCAAGGGAAATTGTTTGAATACCGATGGAAATCAAAACTCCTTCGACGGAAAGGGAAAGTTTAGGGAAGGGATTATTTTTAAGAATACGGCTATATAACCCTTGGAGGCATTCACTTGAATACTGTTAATCCATAGAAATATCTGGGTCATACTATAAAGGTAGACCTGCAGAATAAAGAATATGTAACCCCTGGAGGCATTCACTTTAACAGTGTTAATCCATATAATTATCTGTGTGAACTAAACCATAAGAAAATTTATGCACGCACAAATAGTATTTTCAAAGACTGAATATGTGGTTAATGATACTTATTGACTCCCTATTAATTCATTTTGAAAACCAGACTAAGAGTTAAGTTTATGGAACTACAGAAAAGCACTGAAATCTACATTCTACATACTATTCTTTCGAAGTAGTTTATGCAAATGTATTGTGAAGCATGAGGTGACGAAAACTTGTGGTCAGCTGATGCTCAAGTGCTGCTCCCACATCACCTCGCTGGTGCATGCACGGTTTTACAAAAATCATGCACTTCAGTGTGTCCATCTATTGGAATAATCATTCAGTGTCTGCAAACATGATATTTATTCACATGAACCAATGAATTATTTAAAAAAAAAATCACAGTGTAGCAATAACAGATAATGCTAAGGGTTGCATGAAATCCACGATACTGTGGGTACAATGGCACGAGCCGCAACTAGCTTGCGTAGTGCTGGCGGTGAGAGGATTATACGGTATGTATTAAGAGTTAGTCATTCATTAGTTTTGTACGGTTTTAGTTCCGTTTAGTTTTAATGAAACTTATTGTAAACATGTTGCACTTGTTCAGGTTAATCTTTTTAATTTTGTTAGAAATTTGTAGGCCTTCGAATAAATTTTCATTAACAGTTTTATACAAAATCATATTTATGGTCCTTCGGCTTGTGATTTATTGTAAATGGATTCGTTAATTCTCTTAATTTGGTATGAGAAAAATTTTTGTTTGCAATTTTAACAGGATACAATTTTTAAAAATCTTCTAAGCAGATTAATAATGCCAGTGTTTTAATTGGACTGCATTATTAAGTTGGTATACTGTATTTTATATCTATTTTATCCTCTTAAATGTTTCCTTAAATATTTTGTGGTGTTATGATTCCTTTTCTATATTTTATGTTAAGAAATTGATATTTTTATATGGTTTTTACTGCCTTTTTACAGTGTTATTTCTTCTGACAACTATATTTTTAATTAATTTTTATAGTTGTTTGCTGTTCACTTTTAACCATATTTTTGTATCATTTGTGTTAGAATGTTGTAGAGCATCAGTTGTATGAAGTTTCTGAGGTTTAAGCAATATTTTATTCCTGTATGTTGCAAGGTAATTTTAAGTGTTTGGTAAATTGCCACATCTACTGCTACAGCTGCTTCTGCCCGCTGTCCAGCTAAAGAAACAGCAGTACAGGCAACACCTCTGCCAGCTGCCTAGCTACAGAGGACACGAACTACTGTACTTCTTATTACAGTTCTCCTTACTCCAGTGTCCAATGTAATAACAGAGATAAGGCATGTGTTTACAACACTTATTAAGAATATGCCACGATATCTCGCAGTATGAAACGCAGCAGTTGTGATGCATTTTTTTTTTTTTTACTCAAATCTTATACATTCTTCTTTTACCTAATCAAACACTTTATTGACACTTATAGTCCTAGAGGCGTTGTTCCTGGTTTGGCCGTGCTGTATCCTTGTGGTTCTGTTCATCATGGTATGGGTGGATGTTTCACTAAAGGATGTGTTTCCTCAGCTGCGTGAGGTCTTGTGGCGGGAGCAGGGGTTTGCTGGGATGTGTTGGGGGGACCTTCTCCCGAGTTCAAGGGGTTGATGTAGAGTGCATATACAATCTACACGCTTTTTCAGTGTATTTCAGGTCAGTTTCATTGATATATACTTTTATGAACTGTAAATTACATTAAGGCTACTGCATGCGTAATGTATATTATTTGGGACACATATTATGAAATAAATTTAACTGACTTAGCGCATGCTACTACTACTACTACTACTACTACTACTACTACTACTACCACTACCACTATCACTCCAAATATAAAGACTCTTTGGGTGTACTGTGGGATATCACCCCTTCTTAATTACTGTAGTATTTTTCTCCACTCTTGACAGGTATCCCATCATGACTAAACCGTCACGGACGTCCTTTATGGCGTAGTAATACTATTTTGCATTTCTTTCAAGTCAACATGTTTATCGCAGGATTAGATAAGTAGTTTCCATATTTTTCCTCGATGCACAGGAAGAAACTGCACACCTGCTTATATATACGCAGGTAATATGGGCAAAGTTTGCTTCAGTAATGTAAAAGAAGACAGAGGGAAGGAAGTTCGACTGACCCCTCCAATTACAGACCAATAGCTGTCACATCTTCTCTTGGTAAGGTATTTGAAACTTTAATTAATAAGCATATTGTTAAACATCTTGAATCCAACAACTTAATTAGTGATAGACAATACGGTTTTCGCCACGAAAGATCCACCATTGACATACTCAATCTCTTAACTAATACCATCCATCAATCAATTGATCTTTTTGGAGAAACTCATGCAGTAGCTCTTGATATCTCTAAAGCTTTCGACAGAGTATGGCACCGTTCCCTGCTGTCCAAACTCCCTTGCTATGGACTAACGTCTTTTGTTCCTTTGATTTCTTCTTATCTTAGTGACAGGAAAATAAGAGTAAAAGTAGATGATGTATATTCGAATTTCCACTCAATTAACGCCGGCGTGCTGCAGGGATCAGTTCTGGAGCCAACCCTATTTCTGGTTCATATTAATGATCTCTTATCTGTCACTCACAATCCCGTTCACTCATATGAAGATGACTCAACACTACATAGTTCATTCACACTCAGACATCCATTTACAAAGTCTAATATCTCTACCTTTCAACTCAGTACAGCCATCTCCATAAATCAAGATCTATCTACAATCAGTGAATGGGGACAAAACAACCTTGTCTCTTTTAATGCTAGTAAAACTAAATATATACAGTTTACTAATAGCCAGATATTGCCAGATTCGTACATTACCTTCAGTGCTACTAATATTCCCATCTCCAAAAGTATTGAAATTCTTGGTGTCTCACTTAACAGTGCCCTCAGCTGGACCTCTCATGTCAGATCACTTGCTAAAACCGCCTCAAAGAAACTTGGATTATTGTACAGAGTCCGTAACTTCTTCGCCAATGAGCAGTTAGCTATAATTTATAAGAGTCATGTGCGCTCTCAGCTTGAATATTGCTCACCCTTGTGGAATGGTTGTGGAGAGGTTGCATTAAGACAACTAGACAAAATTCAGAATAAAGCTGTTAGAATCATTAACAACCCTGCCATTACATATAAACTACCTCCCCTGCAAGTAAGAAGGAATGTTGCCTCCCTTGCATTATTTTACAGATATTTTTTTGGCAAATGCTCAGACGAAGTTGCGTCCATGGTGCCACCTCTCCATGCCTTCCCTCGTGCTACACGGGCATCTGGTAGCGCTCATGACTGGAATGTCACTCAACCATACTGCAGAACTTCTGCCTATCAGAATTCTTTCATTCCCCGAACTGCATCTCTCTGGATCTCGCTTCCCCAGAGTTGTTTTCCTCCAAATTTCAACCCACAACTGTTCAAGTCTAACTGTTACAGATATTTTATGAATAGAGGACACCAGTAATCTGGTGTACGGATTATTTTTTTTTTCCCCATTTGCTTTTCCTTCCTCCGTTCTAATATTAAAAAAAAAGAAAAAAAAAAAAGCACATATTAAGAATATGCATCAATATCTCTCAGTATGAAGAGCAGCAGTCGTGTGATGCATTTTTTTTTTATTATTCTCATATATTATACAATCTTCTTTTGTGTAATCAATCTCTTTATTGACTCTTTGAGTCCTGGAGGCGTCTTTCCTGGTCTGGCCTCTCTGTCTCCTGTCGGTTCTGTTCATCATGGTATGGGTGGATGTTTCACTAAAGGATGTGTTTCCTCAGCTGGGTGAGGTCTTGTGGTGGCAGCAGGGGTATGCTGGGATGTGTTGGGGGGACCTTCTCCCGAGTTCAAGGGGTTGATGTAGAGTCCATATACAATCTACACGCTTTTTCAGTGTATTTCAGGTCAGTTTCATAGATATATACTTTTATGAACTGTAAATTACATTAAGGCTACTGCATGCGTAATGTATATTATTTGGGACACATATTATGAAATAAGTTTAACTGACAGCGAATGCTACTACTACTACTACTACTACTACTACTACCACTACCACTATCACTCCAAATACAAAGACTCTCTGGGTGTATTGTGGGATATCACCCCTTCTTAATTACTGTAGTATTTTTCTCCACTCTTGACAGGTATCCCATCATGACTAAACCTTCACGGACGTCCTTTATGGCGTAGTAATATTATTTTGCATTTCTTTCAAGTCAGCATGTTTATCGCAGGATATTTTTCCTCGATGCACAGGAAGAAACTGCACACCTGCTTATATATACGCAGGTAATATGGGCAAAGTTTGCTTCAGTAACGTAAAAGAAGACAGAGGGATATGATTGGGAAATGATATCGCTGATGACAAGAGGTTACGAACTCTTCATAACGTTTATAAACTAGTTCCCAAACCCACGACAGGACATTCCTGATTCGACTCTTGTGCCGTTTCTAGACATTCTTCCTCCAAGTTAAGCTTTTCATTTTTTCTCACCTAATCTCTTAATCTCCCTTTCCTCTCCTCCATTTCCTCACTTTTCTTTTTCTTCTCTTTGCTCTCCATTTCTTTTCGTCATTTTTTCTATTTCCTTTCACTTCATCCTTCGTATCTCACTTCCCCCTTTCGACTCCTGGTTTCCCTCTATTTCTTGTATTTTTCTGTTTTTATTTTCCTTCCTTCCATTATTCATACTCCCATCGTCTCTACTTCCTCCTTCTCTATTCTCCTCCTTTCCTTTTTTTTTTTTTTTTTTTTTTTTTACCACCATCCATCCTGTTCATTTTCCCTTAATCCGTATCTCTTTCCCTTAGTCCTTTCCTCCTCTTTGCCATTGATTTCCTTCTTTTTTCTTTGTTTCCCTATTGTCTTTCCAATCACTCTTTTCTTCTCACCTTTATCCCTATTTGAATTTTTTTGTTCAGTCTTTTCACCTTTACGACCTTATTTGTTTCGCGATTCCTCTGGCCTCATTCCTCTGCCTTTATCACAGCCCATCAGTTCGACATTCTTTCAACATTCATTGATTCTCATTCTTCTCTGTTTTCCTTTTCTCTTCTCTACTTCATTATCCTCTCCATTTATTTCCGTTGTCTATGTGTTGATTTTCCAAGATTTATCTCCCCCTAACCTTCCTTGTCTTATCTCGTTCCTCATTTCCATCCTTTCTCCTTGCCTCTCCTCACTTCAGTAACTTTTTCTTCTCTTTTTTTTTTTTTCTCTCTTTCTCTCCCGTTTACACTCTACTGTATTGGTTTTCATCTCTCTTAATCACGAAAATTATCTTTTGCTCTCATACAACTCACTTTGCTTTCTCTGTCTTCCTTGCTTTCCTTCCTATTTTTCCTCATACCTCTTCCTCTTTACTCACCCCACTTTCTTCCTCTCTCATATCCTCCAACCAGAAGTTAAGCCCGTAAAGTATTACAATCGTACCCTTGCCACGTGATTATATACGCTTCCCTGAGAGAGAGAGAGAGAGAGAGAGAGAGAGAGAGAGAGAGAGAGGTGGGGGATAGGTAAGGGTTGAAGATAGGTCCCTGGTAGCGCTTGGGAGGCTATGAACTACGTTTGTCCATCATTTTCTATTAATTCTACCAGTCTGTGTTTCTCTCTGTATATCTATATGTATCTGTTTGCATTTCACATTGACAGGTAGCATGCTGGTAGATTAACTCTTGTGAAAAAATCCAGAATTGCATCATGCTGATGGAGTCACTGCCTTCGTACATATGATGCAAATATACTTCTTCCGTTGAGGTAATAACCTCTCCGACATACTGACACACTAGTTAGTCCTTCCTGCTAAGCTAATTTTCTATGCACGTCATCCTTCATTTCTCATATCCTTCATTCTCATTTTTACCCACTTTTTCCACATTTTAATCTACTTTGTCAAATTTTACTATCCATGCTCTCACATGTGTATCCACATATATTCTAATTCTATTTGCATAAATCTTTACCCACATATTGTCATATCATTATCCACTTATCATATTTATCCTGTTCCTCACATATTAATTCATTTTCATTATCAGCCATTTGCTCACATTTCCGTCGACCTCTTCACATTATCATCCTCTGTCTCACATTCCGATCCTCTTTGTTATACCTACAGATATTTCTCACAGCTTTAACGACACATTTTTCACCTTTTCCCACATATTTACTCACTTTCTAACATAATTTATCTACCCTCTCTGTGTCGTTGTTTTTCACAGACAAATAAATATCTGTCTCACTGCCCTCGCTTATTTTTTTCTCTAATAACATAATAATGTTATTAGTTTATTCGTCCAACAGGGGAACGATTTAATTATGCTTCCAGTAAATCTTTTGTACCGAAATTAATCTCCCCATCAGTCCAAACCATCTTGTTTAAGTCGAAATAAATCTTCTGTCGGTAACAAGAATTACATACTGTACACAAGAGGTCACACAGGGGATTAACCTTAAATCAACAAAATTAGCTAGTACATAGGAAACTAAGATGTAAAATGATGCCGTTGTATTATCGTGTTTGACGTATTCGAGAGAGAGAGAGAGAGAGAGAGAGAGAGAGAGAGAGAGAGAGAGAGAGAGGTCATTTTCTGCCTATTTCAGGACACGTATGGTATTACTGACACGGGTGTCTTTATGACTCGTCTGGGTCACCTGGAGATCAGCTTCATCTTCCAGCCCGAGATCGCTTTTTTCCGTTTTATTTGCGCTACATGTACACGATTGTATTCACCTTGCAAATATCCTTCGCACTGAACGGATGATTTAAGACCAGTATATAATATTATGTAACATTCATAGTTTAAGAGAATCTCTTATGTTGAACAAAATTATCTAAATGAAGCAAGATTAAAAAAAAATAGCCATCGTAGACAAATGGTAAGGTGTTTTTCCAATTTTAAAAAATCAGTCTCTTGACCCAGCTCTCTCTCTCTCTCTCTCTCTCTCTCCGCCAAATACATTTCTGTCAAAGCTCTTTACTGTTTCTTGTCAGACACGCAGGTTCCAATTTTCCTTTTATGAAATTCGTCTCTGTCTCTCACTATCTCCGTCCCCTCCTTTTAAATCCAATTCTTCATTGAATTTTAACTCTCTTCCCCTTCTTTATGAGCCTTACTTTTCTCCTTACACCTTTAATACGATTATGCTTTTAAAATTGTTTTTTGCTAGGTGAAATTGCTTAGAGCATAGAGAACTTCAATGTGTATGAATTAGCAATAATCTTAAACCCCTTCAGTAGTGACTTCTCTATATTTCAGTTTTGCTGCCTCCTGACAATCTTATTCACCGAATGAAAAGACTTCCATAGTGAATGACAAAATATGCGCATAATTTTCACATCTATTGTGAAAATTATGCTTATTTAATGCCATTCACTACGAATGTCGGCAAAGACAAAATAAAATTGTTCCCCGATATTGTAAAGAAACTCTTGGTTGTGTGCCACGTCGGGAAAAAAACCAGTTATATATAAAGTCTGTAGTTATAGTTTTCGTTCGCAATACCCCTCCCACCACACACACACACACACGTAAACAATCATATAATTACCTCACAGTCACTTATCATGCAATCTCCCTCCACCCTGATCTCCGTCTCTGTCTGTCTTTGTCTCTGTCTCTGTCTCTGTCTCTGTCTCTCTCTCTTTGTCTGTCTGTCTGTCTGTCTCTCTCTCTCTCTCTCTCTCTCTCTCTCTCCACTATGACATTTGTTAATATAAGAATCCAGCTGCTGTTGTGCCCCAGGAATTTAAAACCGGGTTCCATTGTCGTGCGCTCGAAAACGAAGTGCTGAAAGAGAATGATGCGGGATGGAGAAAAGAGTATGGTGGGAGGGAGAACCCCCCTAGAAAAAAATAAATAAATAAATAATTTACAAGGTATATTACCGAATGAAGAATTAATTCGGTTGTTGTTGTAACTGTTGATGATAATGATGATGATGATGATGATGGTATGGAGAAGGAAAATTAGGGTCACGAGAAGCAGAGAAACACGGTGGTTATTAAAGAAGGAATTGCGATGAAATACATTGTAAGAATGACCCATTATCTGAGTGCAGATGTATAAAAAAAAAAAAAAATGTGAAAACATCAGGAGCTGAAAACCACTTGAGGAAAGAAGGAATAAGTTAGAAGAAACTGGAAGATAAATCAAAGGTTAGGGGATAAAACTATGGATAAAAGAAGAAAAGAACATACCTAAAACGAAACGCCAGGAACTTGGGCCTCAAGCCATTGAAACAAACGGTCTCTCAGTATGCCGCCGCCAAGCCTTGCGCCCGGATTCTCCATACAACCTTCATGACAGGGTTCACAGTAGGTTGAAATGAGTCAACGTCATATGACCTCGGCATCTGACCTCTTAACTTTGCTGACCTAGTGAGTTCATTGTCCCATTATAATTTTTTTCACTGGCATTAGTTTGGTCTAAATCCAGCGAGGGGCTCAGAAAATATCACGCCCACACCCATATGACTTTGATCTTTGACCCAGTGACCCTGCTGACCAAATTCATCATCCCTTCATATTGTATCACGGGCAAAAGTTTGTTCGAAATCCGTCGAGGGATTAAGGAGATATCGTGCTCACACCCACAAGACTTTGACCACTGACCGTTTGACCTTGCTGACCTAATACTTTCATCGACCCTACATACTGTATCACTAATGAAAGTTTGGTGGAAATTCGTTGAGCTCAGGAGCTATTGTGCAGACAATGATAAACTAAGTTGACACTATATGGCCTTGACCTTTGATCCCATGACCTACTTGACCTAATCAGTACATCATCTCATACCGCATCACTGACAAAAATTTAGTGGAAACCCGTCAACAGGTTCACGAGAATTCACCTCCACAATAGTGTTACGGACGCACGGGCCCACGCATGCACGCCCGCAATCACGGACGGACAGACCAATCACTTAATGTCTCCTCTTCCATAGGTGGGCGGAGGCGGAGGCATATTGAGAGACAGGCAAGATAAGAATATTAACTAAAGGAAATAGAATAGAGAAGAAAGAGAGCAGTAAGAAAACTTGTCTATCTTTCTATAGCCAGAGGTCTCAATCCTGTAACTGGTGGCCACAAACGAAGTGCATCCATATCACCTTTCCTCTGTGATTGTGCTGCCCTCCTTCAAACTCACACCCGTTTCTCTCATACATCTTTCTGCCCTATCCATTTCATCCTCGTTCTCCCCCTCCTCCTCTCCCTCTCCACCTCACTCACCATCCTCTCCACATGGCCGGTGAATATCAGCTATTTTCTTAGTACTTTCCCTCAGATTCACTTCAACACCATAGAACTACTTCAGTTCCTCATTTGTGTATCCCTCTTTGTAACTTAGCATCGTTCTATCAGATAACTGATTTTTACTACTCTCACTCTTGACTTGTGTCTTTCCTAGAAGGTATAAGTTTCCCTTCCATACGTTCTGCAGTAGTAAGAATGGCATAAAACTGCACTGAAGTAAAAATTTTTAAAACGAAAGGTAACATCAGTATAAATTAAGGAATATAAGATTATAGAAGCAAGTGAGGCAAAAAAAAAAAAAAAATGGGAAACGGGAGCTAGTCCAGTAAATGGGAATTCTTTAAAAAAATGGAAGTGAGTGAGAGACTGTGAAGGTAAAGCCAGAAGTTTATATATCGCATTTCGAGAGGGGACCAGTGCTAGAATAAAAAAGAATGTGTGAGAAAAATGAGGCATTATAAATAGGAAGAAAACAGAGGTCAGAGGGAAAGGATGAGAAACAACCGTGGGATTTTGGGCTGCAAGGAATGAGTGTGTGGTGGAGAGGAAAGCAAAGCTGTTGGAGAAATTGAGAGCTGGAAGATGTAGAGGACAGAGGCGGAATTATGTAAATGGAGAAAAGATGATAAAGTAATGAATGAAGGAAACAGACAGGGAGATGATAGTATTTGTTAGTGAAGCCGCATGAAAGACGTAAAAAGGGGACTATCCAGTCTCTGATATCATACTCGGATTGAAGATGGTGGCTAGCAACACACACACACACACACACACACACACACACACACACACACACACACACACACACACACACACACACACACACACACACACACACACACACACATAGTTGAGGCGATGGCCAATTGGTAATGGGGGATGGTTAGTTGTCAATAATAACGAGAGATTGATCTTAGGCTGGGACTGGGAACAATTTGATGAATTCTATTTCCGTGCGTATAATCCAGACGCCTTAATCCTCGAGGGATTAGCAACAAGCTGGTCACCTCCATATTATTCTGTCCTTCTCCACTAGGCTGCCCTATCTTCACCACACACTTCTCATTCCCCTAACTCATAACTCTCAATACCATCCTTCCGCCTTATCCTTGGTGCCTGCCTCCCCTTCCACCTCACACATACACTCTCTTAGTCACTCTGTCACGATGGTAGAGCATTAAGCTCGTAATCAGGGAATTACGAGTTCGAGCCTAGCCCGGGACTGCCGTGCCTGGAGTGGTAGCGCGCTCATGTAACCTTGCGAGGCTATATGATCCAATACAGGGTCTAGCTTGGGGGAACGTCATTTCTTCCCATTTCTCCACATGGCCAAACCACTTCGGTGTACTTCCCCAAATGCTTTCTAGCAAATTCAAATCAATAGCACTAAGATCCTTCACTTCTAAATGTGTCTGTCTATTTCTTCATGTAACTCCGAGTGCTCTTCCCATATAATGCTGATCACCCTCTCTTCCCACATATCCCATTACTTCCTGTCACTTTTTATTACTCTTCTTCACACTTCAAGTGTTTCTAGACTGAGTGACAAACTCTGGTTTCCTGTATTCTAGGAAACCACGTACAACGCAGGGTGGCATACAACTTAGTTACAGAATGAAGGGGAGCCTACTATGGTGCCCCTGTTAACTGGGTGGAGACGCAAATGCGGCGTCCACTCAGGAACTAAACCTTCGCATTATTTCCTGTGCTGCGCAGTGGCGAGGAGCTGTCTGCCACAAGGGAACATCAGTTCACTCCACACGACGGCCCCCACAGGGATGGTTGCGAGCCCAGCCTGCTCCGCCAGACAGACAGGGGTTAACTGACCCTATCGAATTTCAGCCCCGTCCTGATTGTTTGTTCTAGAGTCAGTCGCTCTCGCACTGACTTGCATCTTCGCACCGCAATATTTTTTCTTTGATCGGCCTGTGTTAATAAGCTTTTTATTATAGAATGCTGGTTTTGATGACATTTAAAGCTGTATAGCTGTACTTTATCGCAGTATGTCCGAAAAAGGAAAACAAAGAAATCAAAAAGTCAAAACGAGCTGAAGTTAGGTGAAAACCAAAAATTTTATACCTTGCCATTGAAAAATATTCAACGAGAATAAAATAATTATATATATATATATATATATATATATATATATATATATATATATATATATATATATATATATATATGTGTGTGTGTGTGTGTGTGTGTGTGTGGACTGAACCATACAAAACTAAGAAAAATTACCTTTACAATGACATATAGTTTATGGTTATTTATGCATGTTATTGGGCGGTAAAACGAAAGATGCACTTTTGTAAGATTGTCGGCCGCATTCTTAGCGATCTTTTTCTTTGATCAGTCTGTGTAAAATATACTCTTCGTGATAGAATGCTGGTTTTGATTTAATTTTAAAGATGAATAGATGTACTTCATCGTAGTAGGCTATGTTAAACAAAGAAAATAAAATGTCAAAATGACGAGTTCAAGTTGTGATGCTTAAACGAGATTTAGGATAAATATATTACAAAAGTATCTTAAAATGACACGTGAACGCGTCATCTGTGGTTGAATTTGAAATGACACCTGAATGTTTCATCAGAATCTCAGTGGGCAATAACAATACATCCTATCACTCACGGCATACACTATAGGATACCCACCATCGCTCGCTCAGTGTAAGGCTAACCTTTATTATTCCACTTCGTTTTTCACAAAGTGGAATCTAAGGTTAGGTCATGTCCGTCCGTCTGTACGTCCGTCAGTCCGTATGTCCATTATTCTGTACGTCCGTTTCACGCTGTATCTCAGAAACCATATTCTGGAATTTTCTTATATTTTGTATGATTGTAGGGCCATATAGGAGGTTGGTGCCCGTCTTTTTGAAAATTAAAAAAATCCAAGTTATCCGACTTATGATTAATTCTCTGTTTTTGAAGCTTTATATCCTTTTTATATCCTTTACTTTAAAAGGCAGGTTTACAGGTTTGGCCATATGGAGAGAATGAAGAGCGAGAGACTGACGAGGAGAGTGTCTGTGAGTGAGGTGAAAGGGGGGGAAAGGGAGGGGGAGGCCAAAGAATAGACTGAGGGATAGAGTGGAGAGGAATATGAGAGGGGGGGCAAGGGTGAGCTGGGAGCAGGGCAGTGAAATGGCGGAGATCAGGGCAACATGGATGCGATTTGTTTGTGGCCATTCCTTAAGGGATTAAGGCGTGTGGCAAAAGAAAGATAGATAGATAGTTTACAGGTCGTAACTAAGTGGAATATAGTCCCTCTGGGAAATGTTGACTCTACATCGAGTGGCAAGTTAAATAATTGCCTGTATACTAGCAAAACTTTTACTACAGTAGGTGTTCACCATATGACCAAACCTCCGTGTTCCCTAAGTAAATAAAAGCCTCGTACCAGGACGGACGAGCAGATGAAATGTTAATTATAATGCCCTCAAGACAGACTATATTAATCTTCCACTAACGCCACCAACATGTCATAAAAACACTTCCTCCAATACCGATGCTCCAGCCCTGACTAAGAGTGCCCAGACAAGTATTCAACATAGATGGCGGTTGTTAGACCTGAAACACTGACATGTTGAGATATGTGGCTCGTATTAAGACTTCAGGGTGGGAACGGGATTGTAAGGCTATGTTTAGAGTCGAGTATATAAAGAAACGAAGATGATGCTAATAATTAACTAATACTCTCATTACCATTCCCTTCAGTCCATTATCGATCGTTGATTTTAAGTTCATGAAATTGAACTACATTTGCTGCAGGAGGCAATCTCTGCTTAAAGAACCACCTACACGCTATGTGAACACCGTATCTCCCCGAACTGCATTACACCAAACCTAATCAAAATATCCTAAGTAAAGCAGAGTATATCACAAAGACACAGTCGATCTTGGAATGTCTGCCTTAATATTGACTCCGTGCAATCAAGAGGCATAAATCTATTTACCCCGCCCCTCCTCCCTGCAAAAGATGGTTGTGGATATTTGGTCTATGAGTATGTGCGTGATTGGAACGCCCTACGATAAGTATTTTTCCATCTTTCTTTCTTTTTTTTTTTTTTTTACGTGTCCGACTCTTGGCAAAGGCTTCAGAGCCTATTTCCCGGGGGTAGTGGCCTATCCCAAGGCCCAGTAGTTCTCCTTCACCTCCACATGTCATCGCTTCTGCGCTAACACCCACCATCCATACTGAATACATGTACATGCTAGGGTTGTCTCATACAGGATTGGTATATATATATATATATATATATATATATATATATATATATATATATATATATATATATATATATATAACTGAAGAAAAGGACAAGGAGATGATGAACTGGGAGCATGTTTGCGATTCATTGCATTTGGAACGTTTCGAAATAATCCAGTTCTCATCATCAGACAAAACTAAAATATATACAAAGTAAATTAAGAACTGAAGTTGCAAAAAAAATTACACTTCACTCACAAAAACACTAAAGACCTAACTTACAAAGGTGTACACCGAGACAACTACTTGTCCTGGTCTTCAGTTTTATTTACGCCATCAGATTACCTTCTGGCTCCCCGGCTGCATATATATATATATATATATATATATATATATATATATATATATATATATATATATATATATATATATATATATATATATATATATATATATATATATATATCTATACACACCCACACACAATAACTTGAAATCCCACCACCGGACTTATGGAAGATGATTTTCTGGTATCGCGTAAGCTGGAATGGCAGTCAACCATACAAGATCCTGGTTTCTGGTCGCACATGCCATTTCAGGAATAGATAAGTCCAGAAACGAAAACTAGAAACAGACAAAATGGGATGGTTTGTTACGGTTCAGTGTTTAGTTCCAACATGACGTAAAACTACTCAGTATTACACCAAAACAATAGCTGGGGTTCGCTGAATATGGCACTTTGAAATGCTTAACTTGAGAGATATAATCAGTAGCGAGAATATCCGATAACCGACGACCGGCTTGTGGCTGATGATTTTTATACGCTGTGGATGTGGCTGCCTAGGCCATGCAAGAATATGATGGTATGTTCTGAAACATAATGCCATGGGCCGGCTGATATATCTATATCTATATCTATATCTATATCTATCTATATATCTATCTATCTACCTATATATATATATTTATATATTGATAAATAGATAGATAGATTGATTAAGATATAGATAGACATAGATAGATAGATAGACAGACAATATGTGTGTGTGTGTGTGTGTGTGTGTGTGTGTGTGTGTGTGTGTGTTGACTTGGTAAATGCGTAGTTTTATCCAAGACGTATTTATAACATCTTTCTTTGCGTCGTGAACTGTTCACAACTACACATCTTATACAATGAATGTGTTTATTATGAGTTTGTAATTGCTTTGGGCAGACTTGCAAGTTATTTATATATTTGGCAATGATTCGTCTAGTTTTGTAAATAACATTAAAACCAATATAGGCAAGTTCTTTTCTGTATACTGTTTCTGGTTATGCATTACGATTTTAGTCAGCTAAGGGTCTGTCAGTTACTTCTAAGACTGGTAGTACTATTAGTATTTATCCTTTCATAAACGCGATATTCTATCATCCTACTTAGGTTAGCGCCAGACTAATTTGCGTGGCAATTCTATCATTCTACCTAGGTTAACATCAGATTATTTAGCAAAGACTGAATCATAACAGTCAAAAAGAATCACTGAAACAATGTGCTCTACTATCACATGATCCTAGTCGGAAAAATTAATCTCAGCTGAAATATTCATCACAAGCGTGGCGTGGCCTTTACCATTATTATAAATATCCCTTTAACACACACCTCCCCCTGCGTCCTCTATCCAGGTTCATATCAGTACAACAATCATTCACCAGACTTCCACAAAGTTCACCCTCTTCCCTCCCTCTCGCCCACTAGCGTTTCTCACCTTCCCTTCCCTTTTCCCCTTTCCTCTGCATCCTTCTCTCCCAGCTCTTCCTTACTTTTACTCCCATGATCCTCCCATACCCTCTCCAGTTAGTGCACCCCCCTCCCTTCCAACAATACTTCCCTCCCACCAGCTTTCCCCTTTTCACTACCTTCTTTCCTTTTCCTTCCTTTTCGTTGTTTCTCTCCATATTCCCCTCCAGTTTCCCTCCCTCTGCACCTCCCATTTTCGCCATCTCTTCCCCACCTATTACTCACCACCTTCATTCTCACTCCTGGCACATGTAGTTGCCAGTAACGATAATGGTGGCAGCCGGTGTGGCGTCACAACAAGCAATATGCATGGTAATGCTGCTCTCCCCAGAATAACTTTCTGGTGAAAGATCGCAGGGAGGGCGGAAATGACGGTAAGGAGGAAATATTGTGCTGACGGACTGAAGGAAGGGAAAAGGAAAATGCTGAGAGACCTGGGGAAGAAAAATGATTAATGAAGAACGGAAGGAAATTGCTGGAACACCAAAGAATGAATGAGGGGTGCAGGAAGGAAAATGATACTGAAAGACTATGAAAGGAAGGGAAACGATAAGTAAATGATTGAAGGAAGACAGAAAAGATGAGTGGACGGAGAGGGAAATGTACAGGGTGAGAGTCTATAAACTTTCCGATGGAGGAACGAGAGAAACGACATGAAAGAAACTGACAGACACACTGAAGAATGGAAAGTAAAATATGCTTGGAGGAAGGAAGGTGAAACGAACGTACTGAATGACTGTGTGAAGGAGGAAAGGAATTGAAAAGAAAATACAGAAGAAAACAAACGGTACTGAAAGAATGAATGCCAGAAGTTACACATTGCTGAAAGACAGGAAAGAAGAAATTAATGATAATAGGCCGAACGAAAGAAAGTACTCCTGAATGACAGAAGGTAATAATGTGCTAAAAAAGAATAAAGGGTGAAGGAAAAAAAAGAAAGAATAATATACTGAAAGACTGCGTGATGGACTGATCAAGATGTTGTTGACTGAATCAGGGAAGGAGAGAATATCATGCGGGAAGGCCGAAAGAAGGGGAGACGGGATGGCGAGGAAAGATGGTAAGGAGGAAAATGATGCTGACAGACCGAAGGGACTGTTAAGAGAATTTTGAAAAATTGATGGAAAATAGATGAAAGGTAGAAGGAAGAAGAAGAGGAAAAATAACAAAACAGGTGGAATAGCCGCGAAACGAAGGGCGCATGAGCTGCAAGAAATGACAATACGGATATTGACAGTAAAACTGGTGGACCCTGCATGATCTGAGTAAACAATAGTTTTCTTGCTGCCTACAAACGATTTTATGCACTATAGGAGTGGCCACTCGTTCTCTAAAGGTTAAGTTTTGCGTTGACAAAGCGAGAGAGAGGAATATAAAAACGCTTTAATCATCGCCAACCGTGAGAGAGAGAGAGAGAGAGAGAGAGAGAGAGAGAGAGAGAGAGAGAGAGAGAGAGAGAGAGGGGCTGGTGTTACAATAAAGTGACAGGAGAGGGATGAGGATAATCTAAAGGACAGTAATAGATGAACAGAAAAGTTGCAAGCTTAAAAAATGTAAAGAGGCAGATGAGAGTTAAGGACAACACCACCAACCCCATTAGTACATTTGAGCTGCAATATTTCGTTTCTTGTCTTTTTTATCTCGATATGTTTTATCAAACCAGGACAGACTTCTAAGCACAAGTATTTCAGTACTCTCTCATCGTTCATTTCTTTTGAAAAATTCTCTCTCTCTCTCTCTCTCTCTCTCTCTCTCTCTCTCTCTCTCTCTCTCTCTCTCTATATATATATATATATATATATATATATATATATATGACCAGGTATACGAAAAGTGACTGGGACAATGGTGACAAAGAAGGGTCCTTCCCCTGTGGGAGACGATTTCTTTGGACCCATTTAGGTCGGCAGCCAAATGATGATTTAAGGGGGTATCTTCAAATTATATCTATAGTTTTGATGTTAGTGTCATTGGAAACCTAAATATGTGTCGATTAAGATTTTGTCGGGTGCCCTCTTGTCGCCTCTTAGCATTTTGAGTAATTTAAGATGGCGTCCAAGATGACCACCAATTACGAAATGCGATGCTTGATAAAGCTAACAAAATGTACAGGAATGGTAGCTTCACATAATTCCATTAATAACTTGGCAATGGAATTATTTTGTTTATAGAAATGTTTTTCTGATCACTCAGCTAAATCAAGTTAAATGCAGTGGCGAAATACTGGCTTTACACTGGCTCTATCCATTTTTGCATACTTGCCTCTGCTGTACTCATTATTCATGTATAATTATATGACATTTATGGAGTGGAGAGGTATATGAGAGAGGGGGGTGTGAGTTGGGAGCAGGGCAGTGAAATGGCGGGGGACAGGGCGACTTGGAGGCGATTTGTTTGTGGCCACCCCAAACGGGATTGAGGCGTCTGGCAATAGATAGATAGATAGAACACCCTTTTTTTTTTTTTTTTAGGCATTTTGTGTTTTGACTGATAATGACTGGTCGTGGCAATATTGAATAATGCTTTCATAGTCATACTAATTTCTGCAGACGAAAAAGGCAATGGTACAACCTTTATATGGATGTGACTGTCAAATAACATCATGTTTGATTACTCCAATAATTATCAACTAATTTAATTTAAAATTTAGGTGGAAAAAATGTGCAATGCATTGTGGTGCATTTGGTTGAGGAGTAGTATATTGGATGTGGTGCAGGCAGTTCATTAAAGTTGATACAGTGCAGTTGCAAAAGTGAAGAGGCACCATGTCGGACACTTCACTGTAGCTGCAAAGCAGCCGGTATGTCATGCACAAGTTTTTGCAATTGCAGGTGAAGTGAAGTTTTAACACATGCCCAATAATCAGTGTTACGAGTGACCGATAAAATTTCTTGTATTCATATGCGTTATTCAGAGCATTTACTATTTTGTTGTAACATCATGGTTAGCCCATATATGAATAGACAGGAGTTTTATAAATATCCAAGGAAGGAGTGGCTGGCCTACTGCGTGTTGTCGCTTGTTAGAGTGTTATATATCTGCCCAGCGTCACATATATGTCACGCTACTTGTATACAAAACTAATGCACACCACATCTCCCTAAGTTGAGACAGGTTTGAACAGGATTGTCAGCTGTGTAGACAGGACTTGTGAGAACATGTTTACATGAGCGGTGAAGGTTGTATCTGCCAGTCTGCCCACATTTGTTATGTCGCAACGTAGCTCCTGCCCAAAACACTGGCTTCTTACAGTAGGTGAGCAATATCCACAGTTTTCTTTGAAAAATACACCTTTTTCATGATTGATACTGTTGAACAGAGCATAAAGGATTATTATTATGTGATAAATTTAATTCATTTTTTTTTTTTCCAAATATACCATCTTCAGCTTGGTGCAACATATGTCACGCTAGGCTAATAAGGAGTCACTTTTCACATGTACTTTATGTGATTGGATTTATAGTCTCTAGCTTGTTACTAACCATTATTGACTCATTGCCAGAAGATTAGAGAGATCCTTATAACTTTTACTTTGATAATCTCTTCACTTCTTTGCCATTGCTGAAGGAACTTCAAGACAGAAAATATGGGGGTACAAGAACAATAGGAGAAAACAGATGTAAGAGTTGCCCTTTGAAGTCTGTACAAACGATGAAGGAACAGAAGAGAGGAAGCACCGAATATTTTGTTGACGTGGGAAACAAGATTGTTTTATGTAGATGGATGGATAATTCAGTCGTGACAATAGCTTCTACAATTCACACAAGTGATTCTTCAAGTAAAGTGAAAAGATATTGCCAGAAAGAGAAAAAGAAGATAGAAGTTGACTGCCCCTTGGGGTAGGGTTTTTTTTCAAGAATACTCCCCCAGTATCCTTGCTTGTCGTAAAAGACGACTAAAAGGGTTAGCGGAGGGTTTGTGCCCCTCCCCGGAAAATAACTAACTAAAAAGACAAACAATAAGCCTCGGACAAGGACTGACCAAAAGACGACGACCAAGGACCGGACAAAGGACATGGTAATTGGAACTTGGAATGTAAGGGGAGCGAATGATGAGGTGAAAGAGAGAGAGATTGTCCAGGTGCTTGAGGGTGCGAAAGTTGATGTATGCGGAATAACTGAAACGAAATGGAGAGGTGAGAGTGTGAGAGAATGGGAGTATGGATGGGGTATATGTGCAGGAGTAGGTGAGAATGAGAGGGCAAAAGAAGGAGTATGTATAGTTGTGAGTAAAAGATGGAAGAAGAGCATAAGAGAGTATGGATCAGTTGGGTCAAGGATTGTGTGGGTAAGATTGAAAGTTGGAATACAAATGTGGGCGATTCTGTGTGTGTATGCGCCAACGCAAGATCGAGCAAGCAGAGTGAGAGAAGAGTTCTAGACAAATGTGGAAGTGTGCATGGAAAAGTTTGGAAGGAATGAAAGAGTGTTTTTGGTCGGTGATATGAGTGATAAAGTAGGGAATGTGAAGGTGGATGGAATAGTTGGTGAGTGGGGTGTGCCTGCTGAGATAGATGAGAATGGCAGTGCATTAGTGGACATTTATGCTGGGAGAGGGTTGGTGATAGCCAATACCCTCTTCAGGCACAAAATGATCCACAGGTATACATGGCGAGTGATGAGAAGGGTGGGTGGTGAACTGAATGAAAGGAAGGCAATGATTGATTATGTGTGTGTGGATGAAAGGATGCGAAAATGTGTAATGGATGCAAGAGCTTATAGAGATTGGGGTAGTGGACTTTCTAACTCCTACTTGTTGGTGGCCAGAATCAAGGTCCAATTAGAATGGAGAAATAGAAGGGAAGGACAGGAAGAAGGAGTATTTGTAAGGAGAGTGGAAAGGTTACAAGAGGATGAGAAAAATGCAGAGTATAAGAGAGAAGTGAAGGAACGATTGGGCAAATATGAATTGGACCAGATGGGTGACGTGGAAGGTGTGTGCAGGATATTTACAGAAGAAATATGTGCAGCATGTGATGAGGTGTGTGGGATGAAGAGAAGACGGAGTGGTGTGCAAGGAACAGCGTGGTGGAATGAAGAGGTGAGACAGGCTGTGGCACAAAAGAAGAAAGCATACAATGAATGGCTGAGAAATAGGGGCGTGGAAGAAGTTGAGAGGTGGAAGAAAGAGTTATATGTAGAAAGAAAGAGAGGTGAAAAGATTAGTAAGAGAGAGTAAGAAGAGTGCAGATGAGGAATTTGGAAGGAACTTGAGTGTAAAGAGGAGAGACTGTAAGAAAATGCTCTGGAAAGAGGTGAAAAGAGTAAGACAGGGTGGAAGTGAAATTGCAGGGCAATGAAAGATAAAAATGGTATATTACTAGTGGAGAATGGAAAACAAGTGAGCAGATGGAGAGAACACTTTAAGGAATTGTTGAACATAGAGGATGGAAGTAATGCGAGTATGAGTGGCTGGGGAATGGCTGGGAGAAGGAGGGAGGTGAAAAGACAGGAAGAAATCAGTAGGACAGAAGTTGTGGAAACAATGAAGAAAGTTAAACTGGGGAAAGCCCCTGGAATTGATGGAGTGTGTGGTGAAATGCTGAAGTATGGGGGAGAGATAGTAGTAGAATGAATGTGGAAAATGTGCAGATTGGTCTGGGAGGAAGGTAGAGTCCCGGAGGATTGGAAGTCAGGTATAATTATTCCCTTGTACAAAGGAAAAAGGGAAAAAGAAGTGTGTGGTAATCATAGAGATATCTGTCTTCTTAGTATAATAGGAAAAGTGTATGGTAGGACTTATTGACAGAGAGAAAGAACAGAGGAATTAGTTAGAGAAGAACAGGGAGGCTTTAGGAAGGGAAGAGGTTGTGTAGATCAGGTAGTCATTCTTAGATCTTTAGTGGAAAAGTTTCTAGAGAAGAAAGAAGTTGTATGCGGCTTTCATAGATTTGGAGAAAGCATATGACAGGGTGGATAGACAAGGATTGTGGAAAGTATTAAGAATATATGGAGTAGATGGGAAGTTGTTGAATGCTGTGAAGTGTATGTATGATGGTGCTAAGGCTGCAGTGCGTGTGGATGGTGAACTGAGTGAATTTTTCTCTTTGCAGGTTGGGTTGAAACAGAGATGTGTCATGTCTCCATGGTTGTTCAATCTGTACATAGATGGGGTAATAAAAGAGATACAAGGTAGGGTAGTGGATGTTGGAGTGGCCCTGGTGAGAGAGGGTAGTGTTTGGAAACTCCCTGAACTGTTGTTTGCAGATGATACTGTAGTGTTGAGTGAAGACGAAGGAGAGCTGCAAGGCTTGATGGATGAGTTTGAGAGAGTGTGTAAGAAACGAAATCTAAAGTTGAATGTAGGGAAGAGTAAAGTGATGGTCTTTGAGAGAGGTGAAGTCAGTGAATGTACAGCGAGATTGGATGGTGAGGAATTGGAAAATGTGAGTACTTTTAAGTACTTGGATAGTGTGATGAGTAAGGATGGAGGTTTGGAGGGTGAAGTGATTGAAAGGGTACAGCAGGGAGGAAAGGTTGCTGATTCCTTGAAAGAAGTGATAAGAAGCAGGGAAGTGAGCATGGAAGTGAAAAAGTTACTACATGACAGTACTGTGCTACCAACTCTAACGTATGGAAGTGAAGCTTGGACGTTGCTGGAAGGACACAAGTCAAGAGTGAGAGCAGTGGAAACGAGTTATTTAAAAGGAGCCTGTGGAGTCACATGGAGAGAGAGGCTGACGAATGAGGATATAAAGGAGCGTTTTGGTGTGGGTGTGGATGTGATAGGAAGCGTTAGGAGGAATACACTGAGGTGATTTGGCCATGTGGAGAGGATGGAAGGTGAAAGACTGACGAAGAGAGTGTATGTGAGTGAGGTGGAGGGGGGAGGAGGGAGGGGGAGGCCGAGGATGAGATGGAGGGATGGGGTGGAGAGGTATATGAGAGAGGGGGGTATGAGTTGGGAGCAGGGCAGTGAAATGGCGAGGGACAGAGCGACGTGGTGACGGTCTGTTTGTGGCCACCCCAAACGGGATTGAAGCGTCTGGCAATAGATAGATAGAAGCTGACTGCCCAAAGATCATCCAAGAATACAATCAGCACATGGGAAGAACTGACAGGCAAGACTAAAATATGAACAAGTATCGAATAGCACTCCGAGGAAAAAAGTGGTGGTGGTGCATGTTTACATGGTTGATTGATGTGACTGTACAGAATGCTTGGTTGTTGTATAAGAAGTCTGGAGGCAATCCGAAACAGTGTGAATTCAAGGAACAAATTGCTGAAACCTACCTTACTCAGTATGGTGAGCCTGCAAAAGGTAAAGGAAGGCCTCGGTCTTACTCAGGAAAAAGATGATAAATGTGTGTTGGAGGATATTCGTTATGATGGAATAGAACATTACCTTATAGAAACACCAGGAAAGAAAAGACGACGATGTGCAGGTGATGGATGTCAAAAAGTTCCATCTAGTCAGTGTGTGTTCTGGTTTTATACCTGGTATCCCCGAAGGGCTAAGGCATTGTCCCTGGGTAGAGGACTTTTGGATTGGAGCGTGTAGCATTTTATGACCGGATGCCCTTCCTGATGTCTACCAATGACCCTTGGGTGGATTCGATCCTCCGACCCTTCGGTCAGAGCAGAGGGCTCTAACCCACTGAGCCACGGCTGCTACTCCATCTAGTCAGTGTAGTAAATGTAATGTAGGACTCTGCACACCTTGCAACCTTCTCTTTCACACCAAGTAAGTGTAGTAAATGTAATGTAGGACTCTGCATACCTTGCAGTGTGAATTCAAGGAACAAATTGCTGAAACCTACCTTACTCAGTATGGTGAGCCTGCAAAAAGTAATGGAAGGCCTCGGTCTTACTCAGGAAAAAGATACTATTTTCCCATATAACTAGAATTGTACTCGTATTTGCCTAGTGTGACATATATGTCACACCTTATTCTGTGCTTACTATGATATTTAGAATTTAACAAAGTCCTTTGGCAGATTATTTACTTCATACTAAGGCTAGAACTATAGAAAAATCAAAGCCTCCCAGAAAAAAAAATCGGGCAAATATGGGTTAAGGAGAAATTTACTCAGTAAGAGTTTTCCATCACTGTGACTGGGATGTAGTTCTGAGCCTTGCAGACGTTTTAGCTAATGCGCACATGAGTTCTAGAATCTTCCATACCTCTTTGTCTTGCCGTTAGTGCTACCTTCCTGTATTTGCCTATGTTAATTTCAGCCTTGCCCTTATTAATGAGTTTCTGTTACGCCTTTCGTGCTTCCGTGAGTTTATATAAAGGCTGAGCTGTCCGACTGTCAATCGAGGCACAAGCTAATGTCCCCTATATTAGGTTGTGCCTCGATTGACAGTCACCAGGTGATGAGTGCAGGTATGTAATGTAGAAAGGCATTACATATCTGCGGTCGGTGGTGTTCTGTTAGTCGAGGTATTTTTACCATTAATTAGGTCTAGTTATTTGTCACTGTAGGATTTAGTATAGGTTAGCGATTTGTCTGTCAGGTGATTAGTTTTAGGGACTCTAGGTTTTTCTTTATAAGGTCTGAAAAATATAAAACCAAGAAAAAATAAAGAATAAAAAATACAAGAAATGAATAAAATAAAAATTATATATATATATATATATATATATATATATATATATATATATATATATACACACACACGTGTGCATGAAAGTGTGTCTGTATATATGCTTGGAAGTGTGTGTGTGTGTATATATATATATATATATATATATATATATATATATATATATATATACGGCCTTAATGACCAGGGGCTTTGGGGCCAATGGTCGATAGGCCAGAAAAAAAAAAAAAGTTACCAACTAGCAACTGATGTCAAAGCGGGAAGGTTGTGTCCAATGCTTTGGAACTTTGTTGATACTTTTTTTTTTTTTTTTTTTTTTTTTACAATGAATATGTGCCACCCGTGAGATAAGTTTGGTAATTAAGAGTGTCATCACAGATCTGCATATTAGGTTGTACTTAGTGATATTAGAATTATTTACTCTGATTACTGCTAATTTTGAGTCACTGTAGTTATTTCTGCTGATGTCATCCATTCAAGTGTCGAGAGTTTGTATCTTTAATAGTCATTGTTCTGCCCACCAGTGGTTTAGCAACCCATGGGCTAGTTTCAGTGTTCTGTTTTACCTTTAGTATCAATGTTTGGAACTAAGATAATTTCTGCATCTTAGTTTAACAGTCCTGTTCGAACCTGTATGATTTTGTTTTGTAGTTTTAGTGTTCATTAATTTTAATTGCCTATTTCATTCCCCCTTTTTGTTCATTGCTATTTTTATAGACCATATTCCTGCTTTCCTCCTTTTTGAGCTTAAGACGATGTGGTTAATCTCCCCTTTGACTCTACAATTTCCGTTGCACATTTTTAGTTAATCTTCACGCTTGACTCATGTACAGTTGTATACATCAGTGTTACATTTTTTGACATGTCCAAATTGGCTGCCTCTGTGTTTCCGGAAGCTGCTCTTTGAGTCTAAGAGAATTAATGTTCGTTTAATAAATCTTTAAGATTTGGACACGAGTGACTTTTTAATAATTCTTGCTATGTTACGATACTATTGTGGTAATTTGGGTCCACTCAAGATTTGAAAGGTAAAGAGCATCCTTTAGTATAATTTCTCACATGAATATTCCTCATAATGAAACTAGGTAACGCCATATAAGTTCACAGAACCTTTATTTTTTAAAAATCTAGGCCTAATTAAGACGTGATTTAGGTTCGGTACAATTCTACGGATGTACAATTTAGTCATATATAGTTAGACTTTTACTGTTGTGTTGGTCGTAAGTTTGGTATTTCCATGGTAGTTCGATATTAATAAAGTGTTGAATAATGTTCATTTTAAGCTATATAGACGCTTAATATGCATTTTGTAGTACGTACCAATAAATGTTTCCTGTTTTGGAATGTTAGCAACATGATTTGGCTTAATTCTTCATCATAGTTGATATGATTTTATTTTTTTTCACAGTCATGTCATTTCGTGGATCATTTATGGCCCCATCTTAATTATCTTCATTATGATGAAACATATGATTGCAAATGCTTCTCACAAGGCCTTGGTACACAATTACCACAAAAATATGCAAACTTACACAATTCAAATGTGTACTTGTTTGTGAATACAACTTAATTTTAATGCAACGGCCATCTTGGACGCCATCTTGAATTATGCAAAATCCTCATTTGTGACAAAAGGACACCCAGCAGATTCTTAACCTACATATTCTTAGCTTTCGGATGACACAAAGAACAAAACTATAGACAACTTTTGAAGGTTTATCCTAGTATTTCCTGGAGTAAGTTTATTCACTGAACTTATGTTCATTTTGGGGCTCATTTCCCCAGCGATTTATTCTCCAGTTACCCATCTAACTATTCCTATGATGGACCTACAGTATATAGAACATGGAACTATTCCCTTTGACCCTATTTTCCCACTACCCACACGCTCACACCTACTTATCCTCCCCAACCACCCTTCCCACCCACATGGCCACCCACCCTGACCATCATAAACCCATTCCCTCACCCACTATTCCCCATGGGCTTATTTTCCCTTTAAATGCCCATCCACGTCCCCTTCCCATCCACAATTTCCTCCCACCCACTTGGCCACTCCAAAACCCATCCTCCCTGCACAACCACTCATCTATATTCACCTACCCACCCATCCACCCACTCATCCTGCCCACCCACGCTGCCTCACCCTGCCCCACCACACCCATTCATCCACTCAACCCTAACCACCCACCCCACCCAGTCCTACCTAACCCAACCCACCCAACCACCCGACCCGGTGTAATAATACAGATATGAATATAGGGAGAAAATTAAAAGCTCTGTGATCTTTAGCTTTCAAATTCCACCAGGCTTGCTTGACTAGTGATATGGTTAGTTCTAATAATGAACACCAGGAGCCACTTTAAAACGTTACCTCTGTTAGACCCTTTTAGAGCGCTCTAGACCCTTCTTCTTTAACATCGGTAGTAAACAAGGCACACACAGAGTGACACAAATTCAAATACTCTCAGTATGCAACAGGTCAATACTGGAACAGTTTTCATTAGACAGTGTTTCCTTTCGCCTATGACTGCCACTCCATTAAACGAAACGTGGCCTGGCGTCTTGAGATGAATGCATCATAAGTTGCACTATTTTGTTTTAATTCTTAAAGAAAAGCATTGTTTTTAAGATCTTTTCCTTCCTTATTTGCAAAAGGAAAATATCAGTTTTCCTTGTCTCTTTCGCTCAATCTAGGATTTTTCTTTCTCAGATCTAAGATTCACTAAATTGCAACGTGTCCTGGAGTCTCAAGATGAATGCATCTTGAAGTTCGCTTGTGCTTTCTTTTTCTTTTCAGAAAAGCACCACGGTTATTGTGCTTTCCTCCTTTCTTTTCAAAAGATAAATAGATGTCTCCCTTTTCCCACAGTCCAAGATTTGCTGTTTCAAATGCAGCGTCCAAGCATCTCTACTTGAACAGATCTTGATGCACATCTTTTTAGAAACCTTTTGCATGGGCCGATTCAAGGGTGTTGCCCATGCTGCCCGGACAACACCTCTGCTTCATCACACTGAATATTGGTATCACATAGACTGCATCTTTCACCGGCTGCCACGTTTATTTCTCCCATATGAATGTCTAGCAAACCATCGTTGGTTGACAGTCGGTAATTAATCGACTGAGAGAAAAGGGGATGCTACACCCTCGTTCATCTGGAATGTGATATGGGCAACAACTCAAAAATATCCCTGGATTCGAATTTCATATTTTGGTACAAACTAGAGTTTTTTTTTTTTATCATTTCATAAACTCTACGTTTTTTAATTAAGTTAAAACGAGGGATTTTACTCAGGAACAAAGTAAAACAATAAATAATAAAAAGAAATGTAAGATCCTTAAAGGCCAATTTATTTCAATGATATCTGTTCGGTTATCATTTGTTTCATCTGCTACTACTGCACATATTTTTGTCGTTATTGATAGGCGACCTTAAACGTTTGTGGTAAATCACAGCATTCCATATCCCTTTTCACGCTATTTGATGTTTGCTTTATCACTTCATAAATTTCAAAATAATTACAGATTTCATGAAGCAGCATATATCAGCACATATTCATCCTCGCAACGCACGAGACAAACAAGCTCAAAATGTGGACCACTCTTTAAGCAACCATTTTAATCAGCAACGGCTATACTTTTAAGTAGTAATTTTAACAGATGCAATTACAAATAATTCCGAATAATTACTCCCTTGAATACAGGGATGTTTTTCGTTTTATTGTCATCCCTAGATCATTTCATTCATAATATCAACTTTTCCGAACTGGAGGAGTATAAGTAGAATTCATATAGCTGTATTAAAGCTAATTTCCTTTCCAAAGCTGAATGATCATCTTGAGCAGTCTTTCTCAAAGTGAGCATTTTGGCCTCCATGGGAGCCATGCCATATTTCTAGGAGGCAACATGGGAAAAATGGAACATTAGGGGGCCACAGTAAGGCTCTAAGGGTGCCACCCAAACTCGACTGCCAGGTGTATCATCAATTTTTAATAATCTTTACATTTCATTCTCCGTGTTAATTTCACCAGCATAATATTAGAAGTTAATTAATCACAAACATATCTAATATCAAGGTGAAAAAGGCAGTTTGACTTATATGAAATTATATATCCATGAGAAACACACCTTATTGTTATAAACTTTATTACGTGGCAGAACCCGGTAACTCTGAGACATTCAAGCGACGTAAGTTCGTCGCTAGATTGCCTGCAACAGGGATTACTCTATACATGTTTGATTACTGTTTTCTCCCATCACAAGGCATGATTGAATGGTATGTCATAGTTCACCATTCCTTACCAATCTAACAGCGGCTTCCAGAGGGTACAACGGAGTTAAATGTGGCTCAGAAGGGGGCCAAGAGAGAGAGAGAGAGAAAAAAAAAATAAAAAAGGATCCTGGTATAGAAGTAGAAAAAATCATACAAATTGTACATCCGACCGCTCCAAAAGTGTGAGTACGCAAGGTGTAAGAATGTGAGTATTCACGTGTAAGAAATGTACACATACTGAAATAGTATAAGCTATAAGCACCGCCACGATTGTGGCAAAACCACTTTCAATGCAATTTCCTCAGCCCCTTCTTAATTTAAAGATTTTGTAACTTTAAATTTTATTCACTTCGTCACGTGTTTACAAACGTATTCATCAACAACATTTTTTACGACAAGTTTCCCAAGGCCTCATTGATTGGTGTCTCATTTTGAGTCAATTAAAACTTCCTGGGAGTGCCTTTGTAAAAATTTCCACATCGTTCCTTGTCCTCTGGTATCTGACTCTAGGCTCGGGCACAAAGTCATCTGAATAGTTTTCTCTGTTCTCTTTCCGACGCGTTTCTGTGATCAGCACTTGCACATTTTAGGTAATTTATTTTTCAGGCAGTAGCCTATTTGCTGGCCGTCATTCAGCTCAGTTTGTGAGAGAGACAGAGACAGAGACAGAGACAGAGAGAAAGAGAGAACGAGAAGTTTATTGAAAGAGAAGATTGTATTTAAACAAAATTTGGACGTTGTGTGGAGATAGTGTTTTGATGGTGATGGCGTTTAATTCATAAGTATGGTGACAAATTATTTATCACATTCTTCATAAAACTACAATTTGCAGTAATGAATAAAAGTGTTTTTCAATTTTTGAGCCGGAAAACCGTTTTCAGATTTTTATGCCTAGTGGTTTTCGGCGCGCAAATATAGTCATACCATTGTGAAACAAGTTATGAGACGTAGTAATAGCTAACTCTACACGTGGGTGCCTCAGAATTACGATAGAACGATAAATAAAACCATTTCCACGAGAAGAATTAAAACCTTGGAGTAGCGCTAGATTCCCACTCTTTCTGTATCGTTCCTAATTGATAAACATACACAACTCTAGTAAGGATTGAAAGAAACATTGCGTCTGCTTACAGTGCAATAAACATAAATAAGGTAAACCCAATGGCTCGGGAGCTATAAGAAAAAAAATAAAGAAACTTGTCTGATATATGATTATACACTCTGGTCTCTCAGCTAGTTTTCACCTACAGACATTTGATTTTTTTTTTCCAGTATCGTAAATGACAAATCTCTGCGGAGAGAATAAACCAAACTAGAATTTTCTATCATAATGAGAACCGTAGAAGCTTAATATTAAAAACTGTCATTGACAACCGCTTCCTTTGCTCGCTCATTTGTACTGATGATGATGGATTCACAACGTCGCTAATGTGTGACGAGCTGAATTTTTTACTTGAATCTTTAGCACATAACTACTGTCTGTAGATGGTTGAGAAAGAGCAGAAAAGAACAGGAAATTGTTAAGCACAGGAAGAGCTATAAGGATCAAAGTAACGTTTACACTAGGATGTCTTTTATTTTTTTGGATCATGCCAAATGATTTTGTTCAACTCTGGGATGAGCTTTAGTAGTAGAAAGGTTAATAGTGGAACTATCTAAGCCCTTTCCTTCAGTGAGTCATTCTTACGGTAAATTAAGTAGTCAGATATTAGCAAAATTAAGTAATCAAATAGTTGCATAATTAAATTCTTGAAAGGCATCTCCGTAATGAATTTAAGCCTCAGATAAGGGTAAGGTTGGAGTGAAGGAAATGATATGTGGAAGAAGGGAAGATGAAAGATATTAAAGAAAAAAGTTGTGGCGGAAATTCCAAGGGTGAGAGGTGGATAGGTGGAAAGACACTACTGGTCCAGAGAGAAAACAAATGGTGATGGAACTAGCAGAGGGTGGAAAAGGAAGGAGACAGAGCTGGAACTAGCAGAAAAGCGAAAGTATATTGATGGAAATAGCAGGGAGAAGGAAATGGAAGAAAACTGAAATGGAACTCGCACAGAAAGCAATAAGAAAACAGACAAAGAAGGAAATAATAGAAGGGAAACAGGTGGGATAGAACTATTAGAGAGGGCGAGGAGGAAGAGGGTAGAGATGGGACTAAAAGAGATGGGAAGAAAGGACACGGAGATGAAACTAACAGAAAAAGGGGAAGATGAAGGAGGCGTAAATAGGTGAATAAAGAATTGGAAGAGAAATAAAGAAGGGAAGAGCATATAAGGGAAGAAGGAATAGTATGGAAACAGAACAAAGTGAGGAGAAGGTGGAACACTGATCTAGCAGGTAAAGGATGATAAATTTATGGAGGTCCGGAGAAAAACTCCTCTCGTACATTTTGAGCTTGTGTTTTTGTTGCAATTTTCTAATCATTACATAGTTCAAGTGAAGGAGTTACAGTTAATTCCATTAAGTTTCTGCACTGCGGAAGGCTTCCCAAAACATTTTCTTTTTCCTCAGATGGTAGCGAATATGAAGCCCCAAGAAGCCCTTCATACTGAAGGAGTTAGGAGAAGGACAATAAACATGCAACGTAGAATGAGTAAGAAGAAAGCATTACATATAAATGAATAAGAGAGAGAGAGAGAGAGAGAGAGAGAGATTCCAACTCCCCTACCTATCTATTAAATGAGACAGACTGCAACGTTTAGGCTTAACAACACTTCCTTAACTATCCAAAAACAGTACTCCTGAGGGAATGTTGTGGCCGGAGGAGGAAGCGTATGGGAAAGTGGGGGAGAAAGTAGGACAGACAAGTGGAGAAAGTGTTAAAGAGGGTCATATGTCGATTGAGTGAAGGATGAGTATGAAACAGGGGCTCGAATGAACACAGGGACTAAAATGAACGTAAGTAGATATCAGGATAAACATGAGGGCCTGTATAAAGAGAGGGATATGCACGAAGAAAATAGCTTATAATTATAGCCACAGGGATCAGGATAAGCACTGTGACCAGGATGGACACAGGGAACTATATGAACATATGAAGCTGTATGAACACTGGGGCCTGTATAATGAGAAACGAATGTAAGCGCTGAGATTATTATGAACATACTGATCAGTACCAGAATTAGCAAGGAAGTACCAGGTCTCTGGCACCATATTTTTTGCCTGGGGTTATTGTTGTATTAAAGCCTCACCTAACCCTGTTACCAGGGTCAAAAATATTGTTGTGACACTAATGTAACGCAAAGCTTCCGGTAATTTCTGTGGTAACTTGCTTCACCTTTTAAAACGTTTTCAGCGTTGAGCCAATAACCGTAAATATAAACATGAAAGAACACTCGAGGGGTAACTGCGCCAACCATGTAGTCTAAAAGCAGCGTATATTACTTTGCTCTGTGATCTTGACTTTTCACAGATTACTCTCAAAATCTAGTTACCTCATTCATGCTTAATCATTATCCCCATTGCTAACATTGGTTCAAATTAAATCGTAATTGTTTGAGTTGCATTTGCTTAGAGACCGAAATATATGACCTTTCCTTGTGACCGTGACCTTTGAGTGCCAAGTTTAAAATCCACTCTATCCTTGTTTTCAGTTAAAAACTTTTATAACGTTTAGTGTACATCTGATAAAAAATACTCATGTTGGCCTTGATGTTTAGCCTACTAGTCTAAACAAATTTCTTTGGTGATCCTCAACTCGTCCACCAAATTTGATCCATATCAAGTTGAACTGGTTTAGTTAATTTGTTCACATAAGACAAACGGTTCGATATTTGACTCTGGTTTGTGACCTTCACTTTTAACTGGTTGTTATTGAAAATCAAGTACCTTCTTTCTTGTTTCAGCCTTAACACTTTCACCAAGTTTGGTTCAGAACAAAAGAAAACTGTTTTACTTGACCCTGCTTTGTGATCTTGATGTTTGACCTTTCCCTGTGACCTTAAACTCTGACTTATATTTTTTTTAAAAAGAAAAGTGTTATCTTTGTCTTGTCCTCACCACTTCGACAAAGGTTGGTCTGTATCGGATAAAATCTAATTAAATTGATATTTGTTGCATTGCTAACAATAACAGAAGGTTAATTCTGTGTTCAGCCATCATCTCTATAACAAAATTTCGTTAATATCGGATAAAAATTTAGTTCGTTTGCTAACAGTCACACATCGGTCGAACTTTGGTTTCTCCTGAGACGTTGACCTTTAACTGCCCCAAAAATTACATTACTTAATTTTCATCTTAACTTCAACCCTTTCCCCAAACCTAATATAAATTGATAAATAAAACTACTTAGGACTGAATTTTGACGAGCCCTGTGATCTTGAACTTTGACCTGTCAGGTGGCGTCCGGATTCTGAGAATATGAATGGTCTATAAATGGGTATGTGTCCTATTCAGTTATTTATGCTTTCAGTTTATCTTCCACTTTAATATTCTTTCCTTTTCCTGGCTTTCTTTACCCTACATCACGCCACTGGAGGCAGAAAAAAGGATATGATAATGACGATTCTGATGATGCAGATGATTTTATATGACTTTGTATATTTGGTGAACAAATATAGCTACGTCAGGCAGCTCTAAATATCGCTATTCCACTATTTCACTTCTTTTTAACACTTTGCAGGCTATCTATTATGAATCACAACACGTATTTTGACACGATTAAGAATTTCAGAAAATGGATCCAGTACGTCATTGCGGTTTGTTGGTTTAGTAACTGGATCCCAGTCAGTTTTACATTTAATTGCTTTTAGTAAATAAAAATCGGCTTTCTTATAGTTCGTAACTTTCTTATAACTAGTTTTCACGGTGTTCTTATTGAAACTTAAAGCTTGATGTGGCTATGGAAATGCCACTAGTACTACTGCAAATTCGTCAGCTGCTAGAACTATCTATCTATCTATCTATAGCCCGACGCCCAAATCCCGCAAAGGGTGGCCGCAGACAAAACGCCTCCAAGTCACTCTGTCACCCACCATTCGACTACCCTCCCCTCAACTCACCCCCCCCCTCCCTCATATACCTCTCAACTCCATCCCTCCACCTCATCCTCGGTCTACCCCTCCCTCTCCCTCCCTCCACCTCACCTACATACACCCTCTTAGTCAGTCGTTCATTCTCCATTCTCTCCACATGTCCAAACCACCTCAGTGTGTTTCTCCTAATCTTTTCAACCACATCCACATCTACCCCACAACGTTCCTTCACTTCTTCATTCGTCAACCTGTCCCTCCACGTCACTCCACATGCTCCTCTCAAGTAACTCATTTCCACTGCTCTCACTCTCGACTTGTTCCCCTCTTGCAAGGTCCACGCCTTGCTTCCATACGTCAGGGTAGGGATCACAATACCATCATGCAGTGACTTCTTAACTTCCATACTCACCTCCCTATTTCTCATCACTGCTTTCAGTGTACCAACAACCTTTCTTCCCTGCTGTACCCTTTCACGTACTTCATCCCCCAAAGTTCCATCCTTACTCATCACACTACCCAAATACTTGAATGCACTCACATTCTCCATATCCTCACCATCCAACCTCACTGCACACTCTGTGACTTCATTCCTCTCAAAAACAATAACTTTACTTTTGTTTACATTAACTTTCAGCTTCCTCCTCCTACACACTGTCCCAAATTCATTCACCAAACCTTGCAACTCCCATTCATCTTCACTCAACAATACTGTATCATCAGCAAACAGCAACACCGGAAGCTTCCAAATCTCACCCTCATTCATTAGGGCCACCCCCACATCCACTGCCCTACCTTGCACCTCCTTTACAACCCCATCCATATATATATTAAACAGCCATGGAGACATCACACACCCCTGTTTCAGTCCCACATTGAGATCAAAGAACTCACTCAGCTCATCATCCACTCGCACCGTAGCCCTAGCTCCCTCGTACATACTCTTCACAGCACTCAACAATTTCCCCTCCAATCCATATATTCTTAATACCTTCCACATACCTTGCCTATCTATTCTGTCATAAGCTTTCTCCAAGTCCATGAAGGCAGCATACACTTTCCTTCCCTTCTCTAGATACTTCTCCACTAAACATCTTAGAACAAATATCTGATCTACACACCCTTTTCCCTTCCTAAATCCCCCTTGTTCTTCTCCAACTAGCTCCTCTGTCATATGCCTAACCCTATCAATGAGTATTCTACCATATATTTTACCAGTCACACTAATAAGGCAAATACGGTTACCACATACTTCTCTCTCCCCTTTTCCTTTGTACAGAGGAACAATTATACCTGATTTCCAGTCCTCTGGAACCCTTCCCTCTTCCCACGCCAATCTACACAACTTCCATATCCACTCTACAACAATCTCACCCCCATACCTAAGCATTTCACCACACACTCCATCAATTCCTGGGGCCTTTCCCAGCTTAATCTTCTTCATCGCTTCCACTACTTCCGACCTACTGATCTCTTCCTCCCTCCTCTCATCTCTTCTTCTCCCAGCCATTCCCCAACCACTTATACTCACACTGCTCTCACTCTCTACATTCAACAAATCCTCAAAGTGCTCCTTCCATCTCCTCAGTTTCTCTCTCTTCTCCACCAACAATCTATTATTCCTATCTTTCACTCCCCTACTATTTCCCCTTTCACACTGCCTTACTTTCTTTACCTCCTTCCAAAACAATTTCTTACTCTCCCTCCATTTCACACTCAGATTCCTCCCAAACTCTTCATCCACTTTCTTCTTACTCTCCTTCACCAGTCTCTTAACCTCCCTTCTCCTGCTCACATATACCTCTCTCTTCTCTCTCTCATCTTCTCCCCTACCTCTACTCGCCAACCATTCACCATATGCCTTCTTCTTTTGTTCCACAGCTCGGTTCACCTCATCATTCCACCATGCTGTCCCTTGCACACCCTTGCATCTCCTCCTCACTCCACAAACCGCCTCACACGCTGCACTTATCTCTTCCGTGAATATCTTACATACGTCTTCCACCCCTTCCATCTGCTCTAGCTCATACCTTCCCAATCTTTCTTCCACTATGCTCTTATACTCTGTCATTTTCTCACTATCTTGCAATTTCTCCACTCTTCTCACAGGAGCTGCTTCCTCTTGTCTTCCCCTTCGTCCCCCTAACCACTTTCTTTGCAGCTTAACCTTGGCCATCACCAAGTGATGGTCCGAGACTCCATTCCCCCACCCTCTCCACACTCCTGCATCCAACACTTGTCTTCTCATTCGCTCATCCACACACACGTAGTCTATCATTGCCTTTCATTAGAACACGGTCAGCAAAACTTAATAATGTTGATAAGACAAAGTCAGAGACATTTTATTGTACTTTTGTTGCTCTACCAACTGATGCGAACTCTCTTAAAAGTAGCACACAGATCTGACCCCGCATGTTAGGATATAGCTTCCCCCTATCTACGAATAGAAAGGTTAAAAAAGGGAAAAGTGGCAGATTCTTGGATACAACAGATTTCATCCATTTGTTCATAGCACACTACCCCCTGGGGGTAGGGGGGTTTCAAGAATACTCCCCCAGTATCCCTGCTTGTAGTACGAGGCGACTAAGAGGGTTGGTGGTGGGTTAGTGCCCCACCCCGTAAAAAGAACTAACTAAACAAGCGAATAAAGCGCCTCGGACCCGGACGGACCATACGTTGACGACTATGGAACGGACGAAGGACATTCTTAGGATGGGAATTGGAATGTAAGAGGAGTGAATGATGAAGTGAAAGAGAGAGAGATTGTTCAGGTGATTGAGGATGGAAGAGTGGATATATGTGGATTGACTGAAACTAAATGAAAAGCTGAAAGGGTGAGAGAATGGGAATATGGTGTAGGTATATGTGCAGGAGTTAATGAGAATGAGAGGGCAAGAGAGGGAGTATGTCTGATGATTAGCAAGAAGTGGAAGGAGAATATAAGAGAGTATGGAACAGTGGGTGCAAGGATTGTATGGGTGAGGATGAAAGTAGGTATACAAGCGTGGGCAATTGTATGTGTGTATGATCCGACAGAGGACCGAGTGGCAAGAGTGAAAGATGAGTTTTGGGCGAGAGTAGAAGCATGTATGGATAAATTTGTGAGGAGCAAGAGAGTGTTTTTCATTGGAGACATGAATGGCAAAGTTGGGAATGGACGAGTGGATGGAGTGGTTGGTCAGTGGGGTGTGCCAGCTGAAGTAGATGGGAATGGTAGTGCTTTGGTGGACATCTGTGCTGGTAAGGGGTTGGCAATAGCCAACACCTACTTTCGCCATTAGATGATCCACCGGTATACATGGAGAGTAATGAGGAGGATGGATGGTGAACTTGTTGACCGACAGGCAATGATAGACTACGTGTGTGTGGATGAGCGAATGAGAAGACAAGTGTTGGATACAACAGTGTGGAGAGGGTGGGGGAATGGAGTCTCTGACCATCACTTAGTGATAGCCAAGGTAAAACTGCAAAGAAATTGGTTGAGGAGACGAAGAGGAAGACAGGAGGAAACAGCTCCTCTGACAAGAGTTGAGAAATTGCAAGAGAGTGAGAAAATGGCAGAGTATAAGAGCATAGTGGAAGAAAGATTGGGAAGGTATGAGCTAGAGCAGATGGAAGGGGTGGAAGATGTATGTAAGATATTCACGGAAGAGATAGGCGCTGCGTGTGAGGTGGTTTGTGGAGTGAGGAGGAGATGCAAGGGTGTGCAAGGGACAGCATGGTGGAATGATGAGGTGAAACGAGCTGTGGAACAAAAGAAGAAGGCATATAGTGAATGGTTAGCGAACAGAGGTAGGGGAGAAGATAAGAGAGAGAAGAGAGAGGTATATGCAAGAAGGAGAAGGGAGGTGAAAAGACTGGTGAAGGAGAGTAAGAAGAAAGTGGATGAAGAGTTTGGGAGGAATCTGAGTGTGAAATGGAGGGAGAGTAAGAAATTGTTTTGGAAGGAGGTAAAGAAAGTAAGGCAGTGTGAAAGGGGAAATAGCAGGGGAGTGAAAGATAGGAATAATAGATTGTTGGTGGAGAAGAGAGAGAAATTAAGGAGATGGAAGGAGCACTTTGAGATTTGTTGAATGTAGAAAGTGAGAGCAGTGTGAGTATAAGTGGTTGGGGAATGGCTGGGAGAAGAGATGAGAGGAGGGAGGAAGAGATCAGTAGGGCGGAAGTAGTGGAAGCAATGAAGAAGATCAAGTTGGGAAATGCCCAAGGAATTTGCGAAGTGTGTGGTGAAATGCTGAGGTATGGGAGTGAGATTGTTGTGGAGTGGATATGGAAGGTGTGTAGATTGGCGTGGGAAGAGGGAAGGGTTCCAGAGGACTGGAAATCAGGTATAATTGTTCCTTTATACAAAGGAAAAGGGGAGAGAGAAGTATGTGTTAACCATAGGGGTATTTGTCTTCTTAGTGTGACTGGTAAAATATATGGTAGAATACTCATTGATAGGGTTAGGCATATGACATAGGGGCTAGTTGGAGAAGAACAAGGAGGATTTAGGAAGGGAAAAGGGTGTGTAAATCAGATATTTGTTCTAAGATGCTTAGTGGAGAAGAATCTAGAGAAGGGAAAGAAAGTGTATGCTACCTTCATGGACTTGGAGAAAGCTTATGACAGAATAGATAGGCAAGGTATGTGGAAGATATTAAGAATATATGGAGTGGAGGGGAAATTGTCGAGTGCTGTGAAGAGTATGTACGAAGGAGCTAGGGCTACGGTGCGAGTGGATGGTGAGCTGAGTGAGTTCTTTGATCTCAATGTAGGACTGAAACAGGGTTGTGTGATGTCTTCATGGTTGTTTAATATATACATGGATGGGGTTGTAAAGGAGGTGCAAGGTAGGGCAGTGGATGTGGGGGTGGCTCTAATGAATGAGGGTGAGATTTGGAAGATTCCGGTGTTGCTGTTTGCTGATGATACAGTATTGTTGAGTGAAAATGAATGGGAGCTGCAAGGTTTGGTGAATGAATTTGGGACAGTGTGTAAGAGGAGGAAGCTGAAAGTTAATGTAAACAAAAGTAAAGTTATGGTGTTTGAGAGGCATGAAGTCACAGAATGTACAGTGAGGTTGGATGGTGAGGATATGGAGAATGTGAGTGCATTCAAGCACTTGGGTAGTGTGATGAGTAAGGATGGAACTTTGGAGGAAGAAATGCATGAAAGGGTACAGCAGGGAAGGAAGGTTGTTGGTTCACTGAAAGCAGTGATGAGAAATAGAGAGGTGAGTATGGAAGTTAAGAAGTCATTGCATGATAGTATTGTGATCCCTACCCTGAAATATGGAAGCGAGGCATGGACCTTGCAAGAGGGGAACAAGTCAAGAGTGAGAGCAGTGGAAATGAGTTACTTGAGAGGAGCATGTGGAGTGACGTGGAGGGACAGGCTGACGAATGAAGAAGTGAAGGAACGTTATGGAGTGGATGTGGATGTGGTTGAGATGATTAGGAGAAATACACTGAGGTAGTTTGGGCATGTGAAGAGAATGGAGAATGAACGACTGACTAAGAGGGTGTATGTAGGTGAGGTGAAGGGAGGGAGAGGGAGGGGAAGACCGAGGATGAGGTGGAGGGATGGAGTTGAGAGGTATATGAGGGAGGGGGGAGTGAGTTGGGGGGAGGGTAGTCAACTGGTGGGTGACAGAGTGACTTGGAGGCGTTTTGTATGCGGCCACCCTTTGCGGGATTAGGACGTCGGGCTATAGATAGATAGATATATATACTGTCAGTCTGGAACAGCAGACTGGCAATTCACTCCTATCTTGAACGAAAATTGTATTAGTCTTGTCGATCGAAGGTTTTATTGCCATACTGAATGAATGTTCGCTTAAATAATGCTTGTTTAATTTAGTAGTACGACGCCAGCCATTCTCCCGTTCTGCGGCTACGAAAAAATATGCTGTATCCATCCAGATTATGTTCTGATAAAAAATAAGTTAGTATTTTATTGAACAACGATTCGGTTACACCACTTGAATCGTAGTCATTAAAGCAACGGTCTCTGACACAATAAGCTTTTTGGGCAAACTTCAAACATTTACGAAGAAAACTTTAACGCTTTCATTTTTCTGGGAAACGGAGCTTCATAATACACAATTTTTATCTTGGCTGCAATATCAGTTTACTCCTCTGATTACCCTAAGCGCTGCGTATGTTTTAAATTATATTGTTTTAATTAATTTGTACACTGAGTTTTAATCCTTCCACCCCGACTCCATCACCACCACAACGAGCACCACAAGAGATTACCTAGAAAACTTGTGATGGTCCATACATACGCATCAAATGACAGAATCACAAAAGAAGGGTCAAAATGAAATGTTGGGTGGACAATGCAAATAAAGAAGTGCAATATATGCGTCCGAAAACAACGAACCGTCAATGACCAGACACGCCTGAATATGGAGTGATTATCTATCTATCTATATACCTAAGTTGCTTCCCCCAAGGAAAGGGAGGTAGCCGAGATAGGACGACACACTCCCCATTACTCATCCATTCAAACACATTCATTCGCATCTTAGCCCCAAAGGGGAGAAGGAACAGATCCTCACCGCATCACACCGCACAAGGGTCAACTGCGCAATGCAATCAGTGACATTCGCAGCAGGGCCCGACAGCAGACCTGGTTTACCCCTGCTACATCATAATAGACCCATCCCCTTACCAGCACCTGACCTGACTAGCTGATCAGACCAAATGCGGGAGAATATCCCTTCAGGACTGTGTCATCATTTATTCATTCACAATTTCTCTCCATTTATTTCTGTCACGCACAGAAGTGATTATAATAATCTAATATGGTTTCCTTTATTCTAATAGCTAACATTCTCATAAGCCAAAAGAGAGAAGCCTGTTGGTAGAAAGAGTAGCGTCAGTTAAGATGGACGTGGGAGGTCAGTGAATTGTTTGAGCACAAAGGTCGATACTGGTTCTACCTAAATATAGTGATTATAAAAGGGCTATTAAATTCCAGACGACCCACCATATTTGTGAATAACAGGAATATATTCACAGTTCTGTTGTAGGATCACTTTGCTGACATCATACATGTAGTTGGTTAATGGTAGAATGTAGAATCTCACACGCGGTACGTGCTGATGATTACCTGTGCTTGAGGGTGAGGGAGAGGGAAGATGATTTAGTAGAACGATTTGTTGGCTCTTCCGCCCGTACTCGATATCCTTTTCAGAGCAACCGGACGGTACTAAACTGGGTCATATTTTGCCATTAACTCCCTTCAACCAAAAGAAATCCTGGATACACCCTGCAATATGTCAGTCTGGGTATCATCGCTTACCTGGTATAAAACTGTCAGACTTATCACACCAGCCCAGTGGCTTGCGATTTCCCTTTACATTAGTTTCTCAGATTCATTTTTTCTCTCTCTCTCTCTCTCTCTCTCTCTCTCTCTCTCTCTCTCTCTCTCTCTCTCCAGACGATGTTATTTAGTTTAGTGTATTCATCTTTTACTGAAGTGATTAACTGAAAATATATAGTCGATGAAGTAAGGAAAAAACATATCCATGAGCATTACGCAATGCTACAGATGATAGACATTGCAAAATGACCTTTATTCCGACCTCACATTGGTATACATCCTTGCAGTTATCAAGATGGACGGTATCTTTACATCAACAATATCTGCCTTTTCCATTGCCATTGCTGTTGTTGTGCACGTGAAAGCAGGCGGGATTTCCTTTGACATCACTAGCTGCATTGATAATCTAGGATATCATAGCAACCATCCCGCGGCATTATTTTTTAAACTCGCGTGTACATGTGAAACGTGTCAATAGGTTAAACTTTTTAACACAATGATCACATCCCACAGTTAACTCGTTCCATAGACTAACGAATTTTTAAAGCATGTAACTAAATTAAAATCTATTCTATCTATTGCCAGACGCCTCAATCCCGTTTGGGGTGGCCACAAACAAATCGCCTCTAAGTCGCCCTGTCCCCCGCCATTACACTCCCCTGCTCCCAACTCACACCCCCCTCTCTCATATACCTCTCCACCCCATCTCTCCATCTCATCCTCGGCCTCCCCCTCCCTCTTTCCCCCTCCACCTCACTCACATACACTCTCTTCGTCAGTCTTTCACCCTCCATCCTCTCCACATGGCCAGACCACCTCAGTGTGTTCCTCATAACGCTTCCTATCACATCCACATCCACACCACAACGCTCCTTTATATCCTCATTCGTCAGCCTGTCTCTCCATGTGACTCCACAGGCTCCTCTTAAATAACTCATTTCCACGGCTCTCACTCTTGACTTGTGTCCTTCCAACAATGTCCAAGCTTCACTTCCGTACGTTAGAGTTGGTATCACAATACTGTCATGTAGTAACTTTTTCACTTCCATGCTCACTTCCCTGTTTCTTATCACTGCTTTCAAAGAACCAGCAACCTTTCTTCCCTGCTGTACCCTTTCAAGCACTTCACCCTCCAAACCTCCATCCTTACTCATCACACTACCCAAGTACTTAAACGTACTCACATTTTCCAATTCCTCACCATCCAACCTCGCTGTACATTCACTGACTTCACCTCTCTCAAAGACCATCACTTTACTCTTCCCTACATTCACCTTTAGATTCCGTTTCTTACACACTCTCTCAAACTCATCCACCAAGCCTTGCAGCTCCCCTTCGTCTTCACTCAACAACACGGTATCATCTGCAAACAACAGTACAGGGAGTTTCCAAACACTACCCTCTCTCACCAGGGCCACTCCAACATCCACTACCCTACCTTGTACCTCTTTTATTACCCCATCCATGTACAGATTAAACAACCATGGAGAGATGACACATCCCTGTTTCAACCCAACTTTCAAAGAGAAAAATTCACTTAGTTCACCATCCACACGCACTGCAGCCTTCGCACCATCGTAAATACTCTTCACAGCATTCAACATCTTCCCATCTATTCCATATATTCTTAACACTTTCCACAATCCTAGTCTATCCACCCTGTCATATGCTTTCTCCAAATCCATGAAAGCCGCATACAACTTCTTTCCCTTCTCTAGAAACTTTTCCACTAAAGATCTGAGAATGAATATCTGATCTACACAACCTCTTCCCTTCCTAAAGCCTCCCTGTTCTTCTCCAACTAATTTCTCTGTTCTTTCTCTAACTCTGTCAATAAGTATCCTACCATACACTTTTCCTATTATACTAAGAAGACAAATGCCCCTATGATTACCACACACTTCTTTTTCCCCTTTTCCTTTGTACAAGGGAATAATTATACCTGACTTCCAATCCTCCGGGACTCTACCTTCCTCCCAGGCCAATCTGCACATCTTCCACATCCATTCTACGAGTACTACTATCTCTCCCCCATGCTTCAGCATTTCACCACACACTCCATCAATTCCTGGGGCTTTCCCTGATTTAACTTTCTTCATTGCTTCCACAACTTCTATCCTACTGATTTCTTCCTGTCTTCTCACCTCCCTCCTTCTTCCAGCCATTCCCCAGCCACTTATACTCGCATTACTTCCATCCTCCACGTTCAACAATTCCTTAAAGTGTTCTCTCCATCTGCTCACTTTTTCTCCCTTCTCCACTAGTAATCTACCATTTTTATCTTTCAGTCCCCTGCTAACTTCACTTCCACCCTGTTTTACTCTTTTCACCTCTTTCCAGAACATTTTCTTACAGTCCCTCCACTTTACACTCAAATTCCTTCCAAATTCCTCATCCACTCTCTTCTTACTCTCTCTTACTAATCTTTTCACCTCTCTCTTTCTTTCTACATATAACTCTCTCTTCCGCCTCTCAACTTCTTCCACGCCCCTATTTCTCATCCATTCATTGTATGCTTTCTTATTTTGTGCCACAGCCCGTTTCACCTCTTCAGTCCACCACGCTGTTCCTTGCACCCCCCTCCGTCTTCTCTTCCTTCCACACACCACATCACATGCTGCACATATTTCTTCTGTAAATTATTAAAAATAATCAAGGCATCGCAACTGTAGGATCATATGGCACCATAAAATAAGTTAAATAATAAAATACAAGAAAACGAAAATAAAATACAATGGAAAACATCAACCAGTGACATGAAAAGCTAAAATTCCTAAAACTTCAATGAATTATATAAGGTTAAAGAGGCCAGCCTCCTCAAGCAAAGTAAAAACATCTACAGGACAGCCAGAGAACTCCTCAAACATGGAAAACAGACAGTAAGATTCATTCGCCCCCGATGCCTATGAAGAAGCCTCCGGCGAAGTTCGCCCAGACTTGCGCACTCGCCCAGCAACTGGCAGACAGTAAAGGGAACCAGACAGTCGTCACAATAGGACTGAGCCCCACCACACATCAGAAACCCATGCGTATGAAGTGAATGCCCAATGTGAATTCGAGCAACAGTCATCTCTAACCACTGAGGCATGGAGGGGAGTGCCGTCGTTAAAATTACCCTCTGAAAAAGTCCTTTAATTTATTATTAGTGACACCATTCCACTGTCTCTGTCATCAAGCACGAACCAACGACTTTAAAGAGGAGCCTAGGAGGCATAGCACTAGCAGGAAGCGGGTTGTTGGCAGGGGGCCATGGAGAAGATGCAGATTTGGCTAAGGAATGCACCCTCTCATTACCCACCACACTAACGTGTGCAGGTTTTAAAAACTCTGGACCAATTTATCCCGTCTCTCCGTCAAGAAAAGCCAGTCAAGAAAGGCAAGGACCAAAGGATAAGCTAAATTAAAACTTTTACGAGGCAAAAGGATGCTTTGGGAGCTGCTAAAAACTGTAAAATACCTGTCTGGATGTGCTGGAATGAACTAAAGAGCTGAAATGACAGCAGACTCTTCTTTAGTAAAAACAGATGGACCTAGAAGAAGGCTGCCTTCCCTCACAAAATCAGGGAACACCATTCCATACCTGACTCCAGTGACTGACTTGGATCTGTCTGTATAAATAGGGACAGTACATCTGTGAAGGGATGACAGTTCTAAACTGTGAAGGGATGAAAGTTCTAAAAATATCTGATGTATCGCCTGGGAAAAGGTCAATGATATAATGCCAGCAAAATCTCTGCAGAACTGCACTGCTGGAAGGAACCGGACAGCTCAGACAGGCACAGCTGTAAATCCTAACAACTCCATGATCTGCCTAACCCTGAACCCAAAGTGGTACAAAGTGCAAGAATGAGAATCATACAAATGAAAAAATGATTGTTGTGGCACATAAATGGCTGCAAACAAGTCTGGCATACCTCACTGGCAGTTCTAGCAACACATGATCAATGACTTACACTGCAGATCTAAGGAGGAACACAAACTTCCACTAGCAAGCTAAGAACTGAGGAGGATTAAAGCACCAGCAGCAAGTCGCAGACCAGCATGATGTACAGGACTGAGAACACCAAGCCGTAGTATGATAGCCGATGAATACACCCTGCAACCACAGGTAAGCTTAGATTCCACCAAGCAGTGATACCAGTACAGGAGCATCTTAGAGTCAGCACCTCACAAGGTGTGAGACATCCTTCACAGATTCATGGCTTGCTTACAGGACACTCGTAAAAGATTCAAGAGCGGAATCCAAGTCAACCTGCAGTCAAATATCAAACCAAGGAGCCTTGTTTCCTCCACGCATTGGAGAAGGTGCCCACTCTGAAATAAGTCAGGGTCAGGGTGGACTTCCCTATTTCGACAAAAATGCATAGTTACAGTTATCATGGACGAAAAACGAAGGCCTCTCCGGTCCGTCCAACTGGAGACCATGTCTAACACCCAATGCAATCGTCTGTTAACAGCAGTTATCTGTGAACCAGAAAACCAAATGGCTAAGTCATCTACATCCCTTTTCAGTGGATGGTGGGTGCCACTTTTTTGTGGCGAGAAATAAAATGCACGTGTTTCTATGGAAGCCCACACACGTGCCAATTTTTAGTGGCAGCTACAAAAAAGTGGTGACCAGGCCCAGTTTACCTGCCACCTCACGGTGGCTTGCCACTGGTGACCTATGATAGATGCCATTAATTAAGACGGCAGCCTGCACACGGGCCACTTTGTGGTGGCAGTGGTGGACGGACTGGCATTACTGACAGTCGTGCTGGGCCTCAGCTGGGTGTAGTCACCAAAGAGAATGGCTATGCTAAATCTTATTGACTGAAATCTTGATAAGGGGAGTAGTGAAACGTCCAGCAGGTCATCAAAAGATGCAATGACCATTCAAAAATAGTTTATAAACTTCTCTGGGTATGCTCTTAAGTATTCATATAGGGTATAAAAATGACCCTTGATATGCCTTTGGCTGATCATTGGATGTTCCCTGTAATTTCTTTTACTTCTTTCTTTTCTTTTTTTGAGGAGCACAGTGATGACACATGCCACCTCCTGGACATTCATGATGGAACTGCCTGGGGTTGCCACGAAAAAGTGGCCTTTGTGCGGGGTGCCATAGCATCCCTCTCCACTTTTTTATTGGCGCCACGAAAAAGTGGCAGCCAGCATCCACTGAAAAATGGCCCTGGGGGTGGGGGGGGGAAGTGAGGATAAGATACACCCTTTTGTAAGGAATATACTTTGTCATTATTGGCTATAGCAAACAATGGGATGTTTAGTACACTCCTTTCTGGAACACCCACCTCCTGAACCCAAGGGGGAGAGAGATACGAGTCCACACAGACCTCGCCCAGGATTCTCAAACGGTCGCAAGCTCCTGGCACCTCCCTTACCTGCCGCAACCCTCCCCTTTGGCGTTACGCTAGCATGTACGAATGTTTAGGCCGCCACTTTGTGGTGTAGAGCCTCTCTTTCACTAAGCGACTCCAGACCACCCTTAAACGATCGTGACTCGGAGATAGAGGAACATAATATCGATTACGCGACCCACAACCAAAACAATGGTGAGTTTTCTGTTATGTGGAGGGTATTTCCTTACATAGAAAATGTATGCATATATGTACGAACTTACTTATGCTGCGTAAGTAGTTATGTACGCATCTACCTACATATTTATGTACACATCCATGAACATAATTACATACGCATCTATTTACGTATGAACCTATGTACATGCATACTTACGCATCCCTGTACGTACTTATGTATACACTTATGTACATACTTAATACACGTGCTTACGTACGTACCTATGCACGTACTTTGGTAAGTACCTATTCATGTACTTAGGTACGCACCTATGCATGTACTTAGGTATGCACCTATGCACGTATTTAGGTATACACCTATATACGTACCTACACATTTATGTACGTAACTATATACGTACAGTACTTACGTACGTAGAGTTGAGCAGAGGGTGTTGGGATGGTTTGGGCATATGGAGAGAATGGATAATGAGCGATTGGTGAAAAAGATAACTAGATCTGATGTGAGAGGTGTAAGGCTGAGAGGAACACCACGAATAGGATGGATGGACAGTGTGAAGAGAACGCTGGATGCGAGAGGGATGTCTGTTGAGCAAGGAAGAGTGGCTGTGCGTGACAGAAATAAATGGAGAGAAATTGTGAATAAATAAGTGATGACGCAGCCCTGAAGGGATATTCTCCCACATTTGGTCTGATCAGCTAGTCAGGTCAGGTGCGGGTAAGGGGATGGGTCTGTTATGATGTGGCAGGGGTAAACCAGTTCTGCTGTCGGGCCCTGCTGCGGATGTCACTGATTGCAATGCGCAGTTGACCCTTGTGCGGTGTGGTGCGGTGAGGATCTGTCCGTTCTCCCCTTTGGGGCTAAGATGTGAATGAATGTGTTTGAATGGATGAGTAAATGGAGAGTGTGTCGTCCTGTCTCGGCTACCTCCCTTCCCTTGGGGGAAGCAGCCTAGGTATATAGATAGATAGACTTACGTACGCACCTGTGTATATACGTATTCATATACGTGCAAACTTACTAATTCATATACGTGCATAATAACATACGCATCTCTTTATGTATGAAGTATATAAATATCTACATATGCACCCAGGTACTCACTGATGTATGCACTTATGTATGTACTTACATACTTAAATATATTCATACCTACGTACGCACCTACACATGTATTTATGCACCTATGTACTTGCATACATACGCACCAATGTATGTACTTAGGCATTCATGTGCATACATACGCACGTATGCACATGCTTACGTAAGTATTCACCCATGTATGTATGTGAATACTTACAAACGCTTATGTACATAAGTACTTTAATCCTCCTTGGGATACATTTGTCCTTAAGTATGTATGTGCTTATGTGCGTATGTTTGTAAAGAGAGGGAGAGGAGGATGGGAAAGGGAGGAAAAAAGGGGAGGGTGTGGACTGTTTAAATTCAGTCACGTGATAGATATGTGGCTGCTGATGTGTTGACCACATTTTCCCCAGAAAAATCCCTGGTTGCCACAAAAGAGACGTGGAAGAGAGCCTTACACAGCTTTTGTGAATCGCCCTTGAGGAGTGATCTTGGTTCCCAGATGACGTTTTGCGGCGCTGTCGTCCAGCAGCCGTTAGTGAACCCAGTGCCTGAAATCTTCAGTCAGGTAAGAAGTCCCTCTATGACAAAGGCGGCTAATCCCGTAGCCAAAAATATGCAGCTGACTCAGGATGTCGTGGCACCATGCCGTATCATATGCCTTTTCTAAGTAAAAAAAAAACAGCCACAAGATGTTGTCTAGAAGCAAAAGCTTCACAGATTGATGATTCAAGCCGGATGAGGTTGTAAGACGTGTACCTCATCCTGTGCAATCCATTTTTTGAAGGAAAGAAGAAACTGTATTTCCCTAAATACCAAACGTGCCTTACGATGGCCATCTTCCCAAACAGTCTGCACACATGTGAATGATCCTTACATGGCTTAAGAAATGGGAGAACTATAACCATCTTCCAATTAGTGGGGACTATACCTTCCTCCCATACATTATTATCCCCGCTGAGGGGGGTCACCTTGACGTGGTGGCGGGGCTTGAAGCGTGGCTGGCAGTGCCACCTACTTTGGAGGCATGCCTACCTTTGTAGGGTTCGGCATTTGTCGCTTTCATGGACCAAGCACCCCCTACATCACCGGTGGAGGAGGCCTGCTGGTGATGTTAGTCCCTGCCCACTTGCCAGCTAGGGCAGGACTGGTGCCTCCCCGCGTGTTTGCCATGCATGCTGGGAAACGGGAGTCCTGTGGGTTGAGCGATGCTGTACAATGCGCCCTGCAGCTTGCAATACACCTCTTTGGTCCCTTATTCTGGCTAGATGGGCGGCCTGGTTGGGCCTGACCAGGTCAATTGGCTGGTCATGCATTGGCCAGGGTCAAGTGGGCACGGGAGGGCCTGGTGGCTCCTATCGTTCTGGGGTCGCCCTGTGGTTACCTGCGTATACTCTCTCACTACCTCTGGGTCGCCAGTGGTTTCTTCCCTGGCATCTGACCACCCCTTGTTGGGCTCCATGGTGGGTGGAGGGTGGGGGAATGAAGTTTTTTCTTTTTATGGCAGACACTGCCCCCGAATTTGGTGCTCGTGTGGAGGACGATCAGGCCTATGAGTCCCTTGCTGGTGAAAACCCACATTTAAGGGTGCTTTTCTGTGCAGGAATCCGGGAAGCCATCGCATACAATACTCTCTATGCTGCCATGAGGCCTTTTGGTGCCATGAGCAGGTTACAGTTGATTCTGAGCCATTATGGAGATTCATTTCATGCCTATGTTACCTTCTGTGAGAGAGTATCTGTATTGGCTGCTCTTCGAGCTTTTGATGAAGGTATTGTGTTGCTTAGATGCAAGGCTAAACTTTTCAGTGTAGCAAATCTGTCTGATGATGACTTCGACTTTATACCTAAGCCTTTTGAGGATGAGGACGGCATTCCTGATATTCCTAGAGATGTTCCTAGGCCATACTGGCATGTCGCCACATATAAGGATGGGCACAACAATTTTATTAAAGGATCTGAATGCCTCGAGAGGAAAATAGGAAATATCCCTGAGGGGAATTTGAAGAGTTATGAGAAGAATTTGTTAGTTAAAGTGGGGAATGACACACAGGACGCCATTTTGTCTAAATTTACTCCATCTCCAGACTCGGTTCTTCAGTCTGTCTTCCCACATAAAACCTTCAACACTGCTAAAGGAGTCATTTACAGCAGTGATCTTTGGGACTTTAAGGAAGAAGAGATACTGCATCGATGCCCTGCAAATGTAATTGAGGTAAAGAAGCTGAAAGGCACAAATTCCGTTTTTTGTTTGATATTTTCATCACCTCATCTGCTGGACTACATCAAAATCAGACATCTGAGGTTTCATGTCAAGAAGTTTCGCCGTAGGCCAACACAGTGCTGTAACTGTTTCGAATATGGTCATGTGAAGGACTCCTGGAAAGGTCAGAAGTTATGCTTCATTTCTTCTGCCACTCATGGCCCTAAATCATGCTCTAACTCTAGGTTCTGCAAGCACTGTGGTGATGATCACTCTCCGAATTCAAAAACGTGCCTGCGGTACCAGTTCGAGCAGGAAATCATTGCGCTCGCAGATAATGAGCATATCAGCAATGAAAGTGCTCGGCATCGGTTGTTGACGGCTCACAAATACCCTAGCTCCACATTTTCAAGTATCGTCCAAGGGTTTCGATCCCATCTTTCTGATGGACAGTCCCCTCAACTTCCTCACACTACTACTAGCAGCACAAGGCCTAATGACCCTCAGTCACCCGCCATGCCTCTTCCAGCTTCTTGTGACAAGTCTTCTGTTGGTCTTTCAGCTTCAGATTTGCATTCATCCCAAGCCCTTCGTGATGCTGGTGTTGTCTCTGGTATGAGCCTCTCCTTTTCTCGGTTGTTCTATGCCCAGTCACTGTCACCTCGTACTTCAAAGGCCGTCAGTAAGCACAGTGCGGTTGCTCCCTCTGTGGGGAGCACTCTCGAGCAGTATCGTTGTCTCCCCGTACTTCAAAGGCCATCAGTAAGCAGAGTGCGGTTGCTCCCTCTGTGAGGGAGCACTCTCTAGCAATGTTGTTGTCATCTTGTCCTTCAAAGGCCATCAGAAAGCAGAGTGTGGTTACTCCCTCTGTGGGGGAGCACTCTCATACAGCGAATGCAAAGGCCGACAATGACTTCACTTGTCCTCCCTGTTCTATGAGATTCCAGAACTCTTCTCGCCCTACGAATACTGGTGGTGTTCCACTGTCCAATAAGTTCTCAAATCTTGATGAGGATTGTCCACCTGACGACCGTTCGATGGATGTCTCTCCTTTACCTTCTGTCTCTGACCCCCCTGTAGTGTCTGATACAGCTGTCCATCCCCTCCCCAGGTGACAAAAACCTGTGTCTGTTTCATCTGAAACTTCTAAGGTTCCAGTCACCAAATCCGATGTTGACAAGTCCGTGAGGAGCCATCGTCTGTCACTGCACCTTGATACCAAACGTATGCCTTCATCTTCCCAACTGCGTAACGGCAAGGTTAGGGCTTCTGATGTTAGCAGGTAATGTTCCATTCTGACATCCTGCAATGGAATTGTAAGGGTCTTCGCTCTAGGTCTGAGTAACTAAATGTTCTGATGCATGACTTTGATCCAGGTATCGTTTGTCTCCAGGAGACCATATTGGACTCTGAGGTATACAATCCTAGATTGAATTATGTCTTTCACGGTTCTTCCCCTCCGCCAGGATATCGGGTGCATGGGGGTACAGCAATAATTGTTCAGAGGTCCTTGCAACTCTTCTGTCCAATTGCAGATGACTCTCCAAGCTGTTGCTGTCACGGTTATATTGGAATATTTGCTCACGGTATGCTCCTTGTATCTTCCACCTGGTGGTGGTTTCAGTGAGCAGGACATTGAAGACTTAATCCGTTAGCTTCCTGCCCTCTTTCTCCTTCTTGGGGACATTAATGCCCATGATCCACTATGGGGTGGTACAACTTTGGATGCTGGTGGGAGGATTATAGATAACATACTCCAATCGTATAAAATCTTAATTTACAATGATGGCTGTATGACTTACCACAATGTCTGTAGTGGAGCTTCCTCTGCTATTGACTTGAGCTTGTGTTCTCCCTCCATCCTTATAGATTTTCATTGGTCAGTAAATCCTTTTCTGAATGAGAGCAATCATTATCCAATCCATTTAACCCGCCCCGTCCCGACCACTTTTTGACCACTGGTACCCCCCAATCCCGACCATTTTTCGACCCTTTTTTTTTTTGCTAAAACTTTCGCTTTTGGTGAGAAACATCGAAAATTCATAGAGAAATCACTCACTTGAGGTTTAAAATACTCATTACAGGTAGGAGAGCCTCCTTACCTTACTGGGTTTTCTATCAGGCTGGCACCAAAGAAAACGAGTTCTATGGGAGGATAACTATTTCACACCACTCATAAACGGTATTTATTTATTTACTGTTACGAATTTATATGTAGTACAAGAGTATATTGGTTTTCAAGCAGTAATATAGGCATTATAAGCATTGTTTCACTCACTAATACCTGACCTTTTTTTGCCACATTACCTGATCATCATTTCTAACTGTTTCTTCCTCTAATGCTATGTAAAGTTTGTCCTCCACATTGTCATTGATTGGGGAATCACTCTGGCCCTGAATTTCGTACCGTGGCATGACATGGCTATACTGGCCAGGTCACTGATAACAGGTGAATTGCTGAGAAAAGGGCATGCCGGGGGGGGGGAGGAGGTCATGCTGGGTAAGGCATTGTCTCTGCCTGGCATCTTGTTGAGGAAGGTGTCCCGTGTATACGTACCAAAAATGACTCGCGAAAATTGAAAATTGTGGAAATTATGAACCTTGCAATTGCAGGACGTTGAAGTACGTCCTCGGGATTAGCTGTGACAAAACATGAGGACGTGGAAGTACGTCCTCGGGACGGCGCGGGTTAAAGTGTGCGAAAATTATCTCAGCTCATTCCTCTCCTAGGTGGAGGGAGCGGGAGGCTGATTGATTGAAGTATAAAAACAGTATACTTCTGGCTAGGCCTTTCGAGTCTTTCATTAGTCACTTGGAAGCCTATGATTATTTTGTTGCTGCGATTATGGGCAATGCCCGTGCAGCCATCCCTATGTTGAAAGGTAAACTGAGTCGACCTGCGGTCCCCTGGTGGAATAAAACCTGTGCCATACTAAGAAAAATTACGAGGAAATGTTATCGGCGTTATAAGGCCAGTAGCTTAGCTGCCACGCGCCAAATTTACCAACGTGCCATGGCAAAGCAGCGTCACTACTTTCGAAAGGCTAAGCGGGACTCTTGGATATTTTACATCAATTGCAATTCCAAGACTCCCTCTAGGGTTATATGAAGGAAAATTAGAAAGCTTTCAGGCAAATTTATCCCATCTCCCAACCTGACATTGAAAGTAGGTGGCGACCTCCTCGCTGACCCTTCTGAGGTTGCGGAGACCTTAGGGAGACATTTTGCTGATGTCTCCAAGTCCTCTCTAATATCAGGGAATGGTATTCCTGACATGCCTCCACCTTCTCCATCTTCTTGTAATGATGCCTATAATGCTCCGTTCACACTTAGGGAACTGGAAGACGTTTCGTCATCGAATACATCTACGTTTCCATGTGAGAACAACATCTTCTATCAACGCTCACAAATTTGCCTCTTGTGGCTAAGAAGTTCCTCCTAAATATTATTAACAAAATTTAGGAAACGGGCATTTTTCCTGCCAGTTGGAGAGTATCCCTCATTATTCCTATCAGCAAGACAAACAAAAATCCCTTTTTGGCTACCAGCTGTAGGCCTATAGCACTGACCAGCTGTGTTTGGAAGATGATGGAAAAGTTAGTTAATGCAAGGTTAATGTGGCACTTAGAATCCGAAAAGCTGCTTTCTCCTTATCAGTTTCGGTTCCGGAAGAACCGCTCGACATTAGACCCCCTCCTGATCCTCTCAAATAAAATCCAGCAAAGCTTTGCCAATCATTGTCAGACTATTGGGGTGTTCTTTGACCTCAAGAAGGCATACGACACAACCAGGCAAACAAGTATTCTTCTTCAGCTGTCTCGATATGGCATAGGGGGAAATATGTTTCGTTTTATTCGCTCCTTTTTGTCCGAACGTTACATTAAGGTTCGTGTCGGAAATGTTGTATCCATCCCCTATAGGCAAGAGGAGGGTGTTCCCCAAGGCAGCATTCTTAGTGTCACCTGCTTCTCTGTGGCTATCAATGGTGTTCTCGATCAGATTTCCTGCCCCGGGCTGGGCTCCCTGTTTGCTGATGATTTGGCAATTCGTGTGTCTGGCTATGACAGTCATGATTAGTCATCACCTGCAAAAGTCCATAAATGTTATTTGTCGTTGATCTGATGATAATGGTTTTTGCTTTTCACCTTCCAAGACTGTTGCAGTCTGCTTCGCTAGAAGCACATGCCAGGAAGTTGTCCCACATCTAAAGATAAACGATGACACCATTACTTTTGAGAAGGAGGTCAAGTTTCTGGGCATGATCTTTGACTCACGTCTCTCTTGGTCATGGCACATTGATTATCTGAAACTTAAAGTCAAGAAATCATTGAATATCCTTAGAGTGGTTTCTGATTTTGATTGGGGTGCTGATAGGAATTCCCTTCTCAGGCTCTATAACTCTTTGTGCTGGTCACAGCTTGACTATGCTTGCCAAATTTAGTCCTCTACCTGTAAGACTAAACTTCATGAGCTTGATTTGCTCCACAATACGGGTCTACAATTGTGCTCAGGTGCCTTCCGCACTTCCCTGTGGAGAGTTTATATGTGGATACAGACCAGCTTCATCAGGACATACTGTATGTAGGCATGAGTTAGGGCTTCGCTACATTGCGCGAACTAAGAGCAATCGTTACACCAACCCTTGTGTTGATGTTCTGTTGCAGTGTGACTCGTCTAAGTTCCATGGTCCAAGAGCCTCTATACCATTCCAGACTTGCATGCTACCTGTGGGTGATGCATCGCTGAGGGAACAAAAGATTGAACCAGTAAACTACAGCAATCTCCCTCATTGGCTCATTCCGGAACCTAATGTGTGTCCCAAGACCATATGTAGGAAAACCTCTTAAGATGCAGAAATTAAATCGAAGTTTTTGCGCCATGACCTCCACAGGGACTCAGGAAAGTTGTATACTGATGGCTCAAAGTCACCCCTTGGTGTAGGCTGCGCTGTTGTCCATAAAGCGGGTGTGCATTTAGGACGGCTTTCAAATAGTGCCTCTGTTCTCACTGCTGAACTAACTGCTATTGAGAAGGTTCTTGAAGAGGCTTACTCAATGCCGGGAAAGACGTGTACAATATATTAAGACTCCTATGGAAGCTTGACCGCCCATTAAGCAGTTTAATACATTCCACCCTATAATAAGAAAGATTCAGTCTTGGCTTTGGTGCCTGGCTGCAGGGTATAAACTTGTTTCGTTCTGCTGGATACTGTCACATGTTGGTCTCTATTGGAACGAGTTTGCTGATAAAGAGGCAAAATCGGCATGTTCTCTTCCTTCTGTTGGGTGTAATAAGGTTCCTTATTCTGATTTGAAGACCGTTATCCGTAACTTTGGTCTGAGTGGCAGGCGAGATGGGCTTCCCCCTCCCTGGCCAATAACTTGAAGTATAAAGAGATCCAGCCTTTGGTCTCTGCCTGGTCATCCTCTTCTCAGACTTGTTGGAGTTTTGGGACGAGGTTGACTAGGCTGCGAATTGGCCATATGCGTTTGACTCATGGGTTCCTTCTGGACTGAGGGGTCCCACCTCAGTGTGACATCTGTCATGTCACAATAACTTGCAGGCATATTTTACTGGACTGTCCGACTTATGCCCATTCTCGGGTGAAATTTTTTACAAATAGGGGATCCCTATCAATTGTTTTAGGTAATATGGCAAATGTTTCTAAACTTATGGCATTATTAAAGGAGACAGGGCTATACTGCAAACTGTGATTAGTGTTGTCATAGTTATATTTTAGGGTTTGCTGTCTACATCTGTTTTCACTTTACCTACGATTTTTAGATGCAAAATTACTGTGTAGTAGTTTTCCCTATTTTTATACTCATTCTTTTAAACTATCGTCTTTCATATCCCATTCATCAAAGCGCTGAATGACTTCTCAGGTCCCAATGTTTGGCCTTCGGCCTAAACTTCATATTCCATTCCATTCCATACATTATTATATAGATCCAATAAAAAGCTTGATGAGATCTGATTGGGAAATATTATAAAAGTGCTCTGGAGGGCTGAAGATACCTCATAAACATTAGATACAGAAGACCCCTGAGTTTTGAGTACCAGGGGAGAAGAAATTGAATACTTACCCATTACTTTCCTCACCTTCTTCCAGCCCAGCTGAAAAGGAGTGGATAAGGTGACAGATGAGACATAGGATCTCCACAATGTGCGCCATGAGTTTCTCAGAACCCTCCAAAAAGGGGCATAAGCTCTCTTAAACTGAATCTTTAAAAAGACATCTTTCTTCCTCCTGCATCATCTTCCAGTTTGGTAGACGCTCCTGGCCAAAGCATATTCCTTATTCCACCAAGGGCAAGGACTCCTGCAATAAACGTTCGAGAAATAGAGGAGAGGCCACCCTGATATACAGAAGGTATGAAATACTGGTCTGCATCAACAATACTCCGAAAGTTAGAAACACCTAAGTCAAGACTACAGTGTACAGCAAACTATACTCAGTCAGCATTACTCAGACACCAGCAAGGGACATGCTCAGCACAAAACTGCATACCTTGACTATAATAGGGTAACGATCACTACCATGCATGTCATGCAAAGTCGTACACAAAAACTCTAATGAACAATCAGGGGAGACTAATGTAAGATCAATATGAGATAGAGTGCGATTTTGTACATGAAAATGTGTCGAGTCGAAGAACCAGGTCAAAATCCTCACTCAAAGATACCAGGAGATCACCACGGGAGTTACACAGAATATCACAGCACAAAGTATGACACCCATTTAGGTCACCTAGAAGAACAATGGTCTATGAAGTTGATAAATAAGGTGATCAAGATTGGCACGTGAGGCAGGAGCACAATGAGGTAAATAAAGGCTACAGTAAAGGAAATTCCACCCCAGGCATAACTAAACAGCCACAACCTGTAGGGCTAACAGCCACAACATGTAGGGGGTACTGAACAGATAAAGAAGTGGACAGATATCTGTGCAACACAGAATAGTACAGCCACCTCGGAGGTCACAATCCAAAAGAGGTGGTGAATATAAAGCTGTATATCCTCTTGGAGCAGGAAGAGGCCTGTCTCCAACCAGTTTCCAGAAGGCAAGCAAAGAAGTAGTGAAACTTGGACATGAGCAGTCGAAGTTCCTACTAGCTGGCTCTAACACCTCTACAGTTCCACTGAAGAGCAACGTTAATGGGACCAAACATAGTTACTTTAAGCCCCTTACTGGGAGGGACACTTGAGCCATCTGGACGAAGAACGTTCAGTGAAGGCCATACATGTTGTTTAGTAGTACAGTTTCTTTCATCAGAGAATACTGGATTGGCTTTTGGAGCTGGTGGCACTAGACCGGAGACTGGCCGCCTGTGCATTGCTAAAGGAAGTTGTAGATGATGTTGCAGCCCCTGCACCAGCATCCTTCACCACATCCATGGTAGAAGAACACTCAGAAGCTGCAGTGTTAAGATGTCCCTGACTGGTTGTCCTGGTAGGGAGCTTATTTGAAGGCCTGTCCCCTGAAAGCAACTCGGAAGACCCTGTAACATGCTTGAACACAACAGAAAACCCAGTTTGAGTAGCAGACTTAGTCCAGGTAGGAAGAGGAATGTGCGACCCGTGATGACAGGTAGACTTGGTCAGCACCCCTGATATGGCATCACTCGGCTTTGCATGACAGGCAGGTATTGACTCAAGCTCTGAAGAAGATTTAGTAAATAATGGTTGTGATGACTAATAAGAATCACGACAAGCAACAGCTACAGATGACGTGGTAGAAGCCGTGCCTGCAGAAAGCAAGGGAGCAACACACTTAGCAATCAAGGAAGCCATACCAACACTGGGCAATGGGAAGGACTCTTGACTCTGCAGCAGTAACAACTGGAGGATGCAGTCTTGACATGAGTGATGCATATGTAATCCCTTGCTGGGGGAACATGGACACAGCCCTTGTCTTGACTTCTTGTAATGGAATTTTCTCTCTAACACGATGGACCTGTCACAGGCCTTCAAGGAAGTTGGATGGGATTCACCACAGTGAACACAGGAGAGGGGAAAGAATACTCAAGATCCTCATGAACACTCCCACAGTTGACAAACGTTTTGGGAAGGCCACTAGCAAGATGCCTGCATGCGCAGCTGACATGACTAAAACACTGGCAATTGTAACAACTTTTGGTTACTGGTACATGCTGCTTTACTGTGTAACGATGTCATGCAGCAGTCAAAACATCAGGCAAACGGACCAAATCAAATGTAAGAATAAGGGTAGGTGTTGTACGAGTAGACAAGGCCCCATTAACCTACCCATGGATATGCTCTACCTTCACCACTCCCTGATCAACTAATTCAGCCCTTCTGCACTATAGGCAAGAAGTTCTTCAGTATAAGCAGTTCCACGAGACTGATTGAGGAAGACATGAGGGCAACACGAGACAAGGATATTATCAGTGTCTTTAATGACTTGAAAGTGTTCGCTCTGGGTAGCATCAGCATTCGTACAAGGCACCATTAACCTACCCATGGATATGCTCTACCTTCACCACTCCCTGATCAACTAATTCAGCACTTCTGCACTATAGGCAAGAAGTTCTTCAGTATAAGCAGTTCCACGAGACTGATTGAGGAAGACATGAGGGCAACACGAGACAAGGATATTATCAGTGTCTTTAATGACTTGAAAGTGTTCGCTCTGGGTAGCATCAGCAACCTCAACCAGTATAGTGCCATTTGCCTGAGGGACAACCTTTGGAGTAGCACCACAAGCCCAAAACAGAGCGCAATGTATTTTAAAAATATTCTGCCGATGCTGATCTTGGCCAGCTGAACTACAGACAACAACATATATTGCAAAAGAGACGGGCTTAGAAATATCAGGTATCGTCTCCTTAACATTACTCGAGGACTGACTAGGATGTTGGGAATGCTGACAGTTAGCAGCCTGGTGGTGGATGGCAGGGATATACAGTTCCAATGTGGCCATCAAGGAGGAGCCAGAGCCAGAGCCAGAACGTGCAGGGTCGTCAATGGAAGGACTATTTGTGGGTTGAGAAGTAGCTATATCCATACGGCAAAAGACACCTTCACACCCCACCCCCTCACCCATCATGAAACCCAACAAGGGGCCGCCCAACGACCTGGCACAAAGAACCCATCAGCCCCAGAGGTAGCAGGGAGTATATGCAAGTAACCACCATGGGACAAGGTCAAGGGTGGCTCCAGGATGATAGAAGCCACCTGGCTTCCCATTGCCCATTTGACTGTGGCCAACAAGTGTCTCGCTGATTGACCTGCTCAGGCCCAACCCGCCCGCCTGTCTAACTCGAAGACGGAAATAATAGAGCTGTGTAACTAGCTGCAGGGTGCAGCGTGCAGCATCGCTTAACCTCCTGGACTCCCGTTTCCCAGTGTTACGGGAAACCATGCATGACAAGTTCATAGGAAAGTAATCCAGTTGCAGAAATTGGGGCCGGAGTAAATCACTACCAGTCATTCTTAGGACCGGGAGGGAGGAAGCCATTTAGTATGGACCTTCACTGGTGACCCCTCCAGCACTGAAGACCTTCCTCTCCCCGTGAGGAAATGGAGGGTGGACCCACCTCTGGTCTGGCTCATCAGATCATCAGGACACATAAGCCCCCCCACTGCATCAAGGTGGCTCCCACTGGGAGGATTTAGCATAGAAGAGACTGGTGTTAATGAAGGTTATACATAACCTATTTGATTCGATAAGTCTCTCACAAGTCGAACACACTCGTCCGTGGTGGTTAAGATTTGAGATACAAGGGAATCACGGTGTTAAAGGAGTTAATATAAACAGTATATGTAACACGCATCGGCAACCAAAGTCGAATACGACATTTGCCGCAGTTTATTTATAAACCTTTTCACTGTGCTCACCTCTTTTTGTATCTTTTTCTTGGTACTATTGTGAATTTCACCTGACTTCACGAAGTTCTTTGCCAGTTGTAATTGGACTGGAGAATTGATCTAACTAGTAACTGGCACATTGAATTTCACTCGATCATGATTCACTATTGACTTGTGGGAGAGGCCAAATCCATCAGGTGAAAACAAACCTACCTTACCGGATGAAATGATATGACAAAGGGGAAGTACTTATTGCAGTGGAGTTAGAAACGCTCTTCAGAAAACATCAGTTCACGCACCTGTGTTTTCTATTCTTGCAGTTGCCTCACATGTTGATTCAGTTTAAAGACGACATACTATAGAAAAAGGAATAAAACGTTTGCATTGACCCCCTTTTTTAACTTAAATTCTTGCAAATGCCAGAGGACTTTTTTAGTTTCGAACAGGCCTTTCGTAGTGAAGCGATTAATGGCTATTAGTTTCCTATTCCTTCTTGTAAGTGGGATACGTTTTTAAATTTAGGCGAGTCTTATTCAACAGAATAAGAAAATGTTTTGGAAGGAGGTGAAAAGGGTGCGAAAGGGAGAGTCTGGGAAGGAAGAACGAGTAAAAGCAGAGGATGGAAGGATGTTAATTGAGATGGATGCAGTAAGGAAGAGATGGGCAGAGTATTTTGAAAGATTGTTAAATGTAGAGGAGGAAAGGGTGGCTGAGATTGTGGCAGATAGAAGGGTGCAAGGAATAAATGTGTTGGGAGAGTTGAATGATTCTTTGATCACGAAGGAGGAAGTGGAGAAGGCAGTAAAGGAGATGAAAACAGGGAAAGCTGCAGGTATGGATGGGTGTACTGTGGAATGCCTGAAGGGTGGTGGAGTGACTATTGTTGACTGGTTAGTAAGATTATTGAATGTGTGCTTTGAGAAAGGTATGGTGCCAATTGACTGGGCAAGTGCTTGTGTGGTCCCATTGTATAAAGGCAAGGGTGATAAGTATGAATGTACTAGCTTTAGGGGTATAAGTCTGTTGAGTGTTGTAGGTAAAGTGTATGGTAGAGTGTTAATTATGAGAGTTAGAGAGGGTACAGAGGGAGTGATTAGTGATGAGCAGTGTGGCTTTAGGAGAGGGAGGGGATGCGTTGATCAGGTGTTTGCTGTGAGACAAGTGTGTGAAAAGTATGCTTGAAAGGCAAGGATGTGTTTTGGGCATTTATGGATTTAGAGAAAGTGTATGATAGAATTGATAGGGAGGCTTTGTGGACTGTTTTAAGATTGTATGGACTTGATGGTGGGTTACTAAAAGGGGTGAAAAGTTTTTATGTAAATAGTAGAGCGTGTGTAAGAGTGGGAAATGCTGTGAGTGACTGGTTTCCCGTGAGAGTGGGGCTGCGACAGGGATGTGTGATGTCGCCTTGGTTGTTTAATATTTACATGGATGGTGTTGTAAGGGAGGTGAATGTAAGAGTTTTAGGTGGTCTGAGTCTGGTAAATGTTGATGGAGGAGAGTGGAATCTGAAGCAGCTGCTGTTTGCAGATGATACTGCACTGGTGACTGATCCAGAGGAGAGATTGAGACAGTTGGTAGAGGAGTTTGGAAGGGTGTGTGAAAGGAGGAAATTGAAAGTAAATGAGAATAAGAGTAAAGTGATGAAGTGTACGAGGTTGATAGATGGTAGGGGGATGAATATAGTTTTGAATGGTGAGTTGCTTGAGGAGGTAGATTGTTTTAAATATCTAGGGTCACATGTTGCTGTGGATGGAAGAATAGATGCAGAAGTGAAGTTTAGAATAAATGAAGTAGGAAAGGTGCTGGGAGGAATGAAAAAAGTGTTTAAATGTCGTTCGCTTAGAATGGATGTAAAGAGAAGGCTGTATGAGGGTGTTGTGGTACCGACTACTTATATGGGGCTGAAACATGGAATATGGGTGTAGCAGAGAGGAAAAGTTTGAATGTAATGGAGATGAGATGTCTGAGGAGTATGTGTGGAGTGACGCGTATGGATCGAGTGCGAAATGATGAAGTGCGAAGGAGAACTGGAGTTGTTCGGGAGATGGCTGGTAGAGTTGAGCAGAGGGTGTTGCAATGGTTTGGGCATATGGAGAGAATGGATAGTGAGCGATTGGTGAAAAAGATAACTAGATCTGATGTGAGAGGTGTAAGATTGAGAGGAAGACCACGAATAGGATGGATGGACAGTGTGAAGAGAGTGCTGGATGCGAGAGGGATGTCTGTTGAGCAAGGAAGAGTGGCTGTGCATGACAGAAATAAATGGAGAGAAATTGTGAATGAATAAGTGATGACGCAGCCCTGAGGGGATATTCTCCCGCATTTGGTCTGATCAGCTAGTCAGGTCAGGTGCGGGTAAGGGGATGGGTCTGTTATGATGTGGCAGGGGTAAACCAGTTCTGCTGTCGGGCCCTGCTGTGGATGTCACTGCTTGCATTGCGCAGTTGACCCTTGTGCGGTGTGATGCGGTGAGGATCTCTCCGTTCTCCCCTTTGGGGCTAAGATGCGAATGAATGTGTTTGAATGGATGAGTAAATGGAGAGTGAGTCGTCCTGTCTCGGCTACCTCCCTTTCCTTGGGGGAAGCAGCCTAGGTATATAGATAGATAGATAGATGATGAAGATGGTGAAGAGATGGATATAAATAATGGATTTTACCAAGAGTAAGGTGGCTTGGACAGCACAGTTTAATTAGGAAATATAATATCAGCACAGATGCTATATTTTCCCTTATTAAATCATGGATGTAAATCGCATCGTTAGCCGAATACGAACATGAGGCACAGCGCAATCATCGGAAACCCGGAATAATAATAATGATACTATTTTCCCCAAGCGCCAGTTGCTAAAATTATTCACTGATAGTCATCACATCGGCAGCAGAATAACCACGATAAATATATATGCATATGGTGTGTATGATGTGGAGAGACTTTAATATAAATGCAAAAAGGATGAGGTATATTCTAAAACGAATAGCGTAACAGAATGATTTAACTGGGGAATTGGCTAGCTCTTCGTGTTGCTGTATCTTTTTACTACCCTTTTAACAATATATGTGAGGTCTTTTTATCGACTTCTGTATTGTTTCGAGAGATACATAATAATAATAAACCTCCACCCCGATGATGCACTTATCATTATATTCTTCAAACCATACTAAAGATGTTACGAAGTATTGGGTTTAGATACATTCCCAATTAACCATTGCACTGCAAGGAAGCTTTCTTAACTTGAACAAAATCGTCTGAAAGTTGCAAAAATAATGTTAAAAATACATTAGATTAAAGAGGGATAAGCTAAAGAGAGATCAATCGTAACAAAGGGTAATTCTACGCTACTCAGCACCAGAAACTTCACTTTAGCCAAATATAATGGTTTGAATGCAGCAGAGCATTATGAATCACACTTTTGTGTTGTATATTTGTACTGTGATGAATCGAGAACTTCAAAGGCCTGGCCAATTTTTTTGGATATGTGTTGACATTCATTTTTTTTTTCTGTTCCTCATTTTAGATCCCTCATTAATAAGAAAGATGATGATGATGATAGCAAGAACAACATAATTATAAATGATGAAATCATACCAAATATACCAAAAGAGTTACTGTTACTAGGTTGCATTTCCGCTGTGAGATTCCTAATGTAAGTGTAATTTCCATTTATAATAATGCTTGTGTGATGGGAGAATCTTGACCGAGCAACATTTCACGTTTTCATTAGCTTTAAGAGAAGAACCTTGAGGTGGACTGATCATGTAAAGAGAATGGAGAACGAGGAGCGTGTACGTGAATGAAGTGGAATAGGGAGGAGGAGGAGACAAAACATCTGATGGAGGGTTTTGGTGGAGACGAATATAGTTAGGGGTTTGAGTTGGAGAAAGGGCAGCCTGATGAAGGTAATTCCTTTGTGGCCACCTTTTTCGGGATAATGGTGCCTGACTATAGATACATAAATATATCATGTAAACCTCTTACCATTTAAATCAGTTCAGTGGATGAAAGATCTAACCTACTCTTTCAATCCATTCCTTTCATTTTTTTTTTTTTTCGCTCTATTATGGAAATTCTGAATGTTGTGCGAATAACGTCGGTGGCCAGTAGTACTGGACAGATGGGTGAGAGTTTTTTCCCTAATGCTTTACATACCCTTTTTTCTGAATGATACATCAGTCCATTCTTAACCAGGATTTGGGGTTGGAATGATAAATATTGATGATGATGATGATGGTGATGATGATGATGGTGCATAAGTCAGATTTCATCACAGAACCAGTCTTGTAATAGCAGGGTTTTAGATATGAACCTAAAATTAAAATCTATGACAAAATCGATAAAAAGTCTGGGTAAGTGCTAGTTTTGTCTGGTAGTAGCAAGGAAGAAATAAAAATAAAATGTATCTTGATAGTGAAGGGATTCATCCTATAACCATTAAACAATGAAAGTTGTTTTTGAGTTAACCCGCTCTGTCTCTCCGAGCAGACTCATGAACCGCAAGTAAGCATTCACCCCTGCAGGGCCGTCAAGTGCAGTGAGCCGATGTTCCCTGGCGACAGAGAGCGTCTCGTCACACTGAGACGCGAGGAAGAATACTGGGAATTGGGTCGCTTATGGACACTCCATTTGCATCTCTCCTCCCAGTTCACAGGGGCACCGTAGTAGGCTTAACATCACGTTTGGTTACATAGTTCCCTCGCGACGTTATAAATTATTTCCTGGGTAACAGGAAACCATTAGGCTTACCACTCATGGTAGAGTCACCTGAGGCGACAAAAGGTGCAATAAATTAGTAGGATAGGTGAGAGAAATAGGAAGAAAGGAGGTCAGTAATGAAAAGACTGAGAAACCATCTCAGTACTTTTTTAAAATCGTGCTTACACTTGAGGATTTTCCCTGAATACAAGAGAACCCTTCTAGTGAAAGAATAAATCCACATTTGTTTGAATAAACAAAAACAAATGAAGAAGAGGTCTATCTGTTTATTGTCAGACGCCTTAATCCCGTAAAGGGGTAGCCACCATCAGATCGCCTCCACGTCGTCCTGTTCCCCGTCCTTCTACTGCGCTGCTCCCAGCTCACACCCCCCTCTCTCATATACCTCGCCACTCCATCGATTTCATCCTCGGCCTCCCCCTCCTTTTCCCCCACTCTACCTCACTGACATAACTCTCCTCGTCAGTCTCTCGCTCTCCATTCTCTCCACATGGCCTAAACACTTCCATGTGGTTCTCTTAACGATTCCTATCACACCCACATCCACACAACAATGCTCCTTCATTTCTTCATTTGTCAGTCTGTCTCTCCATATGACTCCACATGTTCCTCTCATATAACTCATTTCTGCTGCTCTCACCCTTGACATGTGTCCTTCCAGCAAGGTTCAAGCTTCACTTCTATGTTTTGGAGTTGGTATCACAATACTGTCATGTAATAACTTTTTCAGTTCCGTGCTCACGTCTGTGTTTCTTATAGTTGCTTTCAAAGAACCAGCAACCTTCTTCCTTGTTGTACCCATTCAAGCACTTCACTCTCTAAACATCCATCCTTACTTATCACACTACCCAAGTACTTAAACACATATTTTCCATTTCCTCATCCAACCTCACTGAACATTCAGTGACTTAATTTCTCTCGAAGACCACAACTTTACTCTTCCCTACATTCACATTTAGATTCCGTTTCTTACACACTCTCCCAAACTCATTCACCAGTTCTTGCAGCTCCCTTTCGTCTTCACTTAACAACACAGTATCATCTGTAAGCCATAGTACAAGGAGTTTCCACACATATCCCTCTCTCATTAGGGCCGCTCCAGCATCCACTGCCCTACCTTGTATCTCATTTATAACTCCGTCCATATACAGATTGAACAATCATGGAGATATGACACATCCCTGTTTCAATCCAACCTTCAAATAGAAAAATTCACTTGGTTCATTGTCCACACGCACTGCAGCTTTATCACCCTCATACACGCTCTTCAAGGCATTTAACAACTTTCCATCTGCTACATATATTCTTAATACTATCCACAGTCCTTGTCTATCCACCCTGTCACATACTTTCTCCAAAGCCATGAAGGCCACATATAACTTCTTTCCCTTCTGTAGAAGCTTTTCCACTAAAAACCTAATAATGAATATCTGATCTACATAACTTCTTCCCTTCCTAAAACCTCCCTGTTCTTCTCTAACTAATTCCTCTGTTATTTCCCTACCTCTGTCAATAAGTATCCTATCGCATACTTTTCTTATTACACTAAGAAGACTAATGCCCCTGTAACTACCACACACTTATTTTTCCCCTTTTCCTCTGTAGAGATGAATAATTATACCTGTCTTCCAATCCTCCGGAACTTTATCCTTCCATGCCAATCTGCACATCTTCCACATCCATTCTCCCCCTTGCTTCAGCATTTCAAAACACATTCCATCAATTCCTGGGGCTTTCCCCATTTTGACTTTCTTCATTGCTTCCAGAACTTCCGTCCTACTGATTTCATCCTCTCTTCTCTTATCCCACCTCCTCCCGGCCATTCCCCAGCCACTTAAACTCGCAATACCTTCATTCTCTATATGCAACATTTCCTTAAGGTGTTTTCTTCATCTCCTCAGCTTTTCTCCATTCCCCACTATTAATCTACCATTTTCATATTTCACTGCCCGGCTAACTTCTTCAAAGCCTTGTCTAACTCTCTTTACCTCTTTCCAGAACATTTCCTTCCTTTCCTTTCTCTTTGCACTCAAATTCCTTCCAAATTCCTCATCCACTCTCTTCTTACTCTCTTACTATTTTTTTTTACCCCTTTCTTCCTCTCGACCAATAACTCACTCTTCAGTCTCTCAACTTCCTCCGCACCCCTGTTTGTCATCCACTTTCTTCTTTTCTGTCACAGCCTGTCTCACATCGTCATTCCACCATGCTCTTCCTTGCACCCCCTCTCGCCTTCTCATCTACTCACCACCATACATGCTGCACGGATTCCTTTTGCGAATATCTTGCACGCACCTTCCACCTCCCCCATCTGTTCCGAATCATATTTAACCAGTCGTCCCTCCATTTCTCTCTTACATTCTGCCTTTTAGCCATCCTCTTGTAACCTTTCCACCCTACTTGCGTGAACTACTTCCTCCTGTCCTTTCCTCTTTCTATTCCTCCATTTCATTTGAACCTTGAACCACAACCAAGTGTTGGTCAGAAAGTTCACTCCTCCAACTTCTATATGCTCTTGTATCAATTACACACCTTCTCATACTATCATCCACACACACATAATCAATCATTGCCTTCCGTTCATTCAGTTCACCGCCCACCCTTCTCATCACTCGCCACGTATACCCGTGCATCATTTTGTGTCTGAAGAGTGTTTTGGCTATCACCAACCCCCTCCCGGCACAAATGTCCACCAGCGCACTGCCATTCTGTTCCATTCCTGCAGGCACACCCCACTCACCAACTACTCCATTCATCTTCACATTCCCTACTTTCCCATTCATATCTCGAATAAAAAAATACTCATTCCTTTCAAACTTTTCCATGCATGCTTCCACATTTGTCCCGGACTCTTCTTTCACGCAACATCGTGCAGAAAAGGTACGGGAAATTATATATATATATATATATATTCCACTGGATCCCAGAGCTGCTGGGTGAGGCACTGGTCCGGGATGGTCCTAAGCCTACCGCCCTCCACTTATCGACTCCTAGTCGCGAGCCTTATAGGTCCCTACCCGGAGGTTCCATACTTTATTAAGGTTTGAAAGTTCCCAGTTCTGTCCAGTACTGTACTGTGGACACTGGACTCTAATGGGATATATATATATATATATATATATATATATATATATATATATATATATATATATATATATATATATATATATATATATATACATATCTATATCTATATCTATATATATATATGTATATAAATCTATATATATCTATATCTATCTATATCTATAATTATATCTATCTATCTATCTATATATATATATATTATATATATATATATATATATATATATATATATATATATATATATATATATATATATATATATATATATATATATATATATATTGATCCCTCCATCCCTCCTGGGGGTAGGGTTTTTTTTCAAGAATACTCCCCCAGTATCCCTGCTTGTCGTAAAAGGCGACTAAAAGGGTTGGCGGAGGGTTAGTGCCCCTTCCCAGAAAACAACTAACTAAAAAGACAAACAAGAAGCCTCGGACAAGGACTGACCAAAAGATGACGACCCAGGACCGGACAAAGGACTTGGTAATGGCAACATGGAATGTAAGAGGAGCGAATGATGAGGTGAAAGAGAGAGAGAGATTGTCCAGGTGCTTGAGGGTGCTAAAGTGGTTGTATGTGGAATAACTGAAACAAAATGGAGAGGCGAAAGTGTGAGAGAATGGGAGTATGGATGGGGTATATGTGCAGGAGTAGGTGAGAATGAGAGGGCAAAGGAAGGAGTATGTATAGTCGTGAGTAAAAGATGGAAGAAGAGCATAAGACAGTATGGATCAGTTGGGTCAAGGATTGTGTGGGTAAGGTTGAAAGTTGGAATACAAATGTGGGTGATTGTGTGTGTATATGCACCATCGCAAGATCGTGCTAGCAGAGTGAGAGAAGAGTTCTGGACAAATGTGGAAGTGTGCATGGAAAAGTTTGGAAGGAATGAGAGAGTGTTTTTGATCAGTGATATGAATGGTAAATTAGGGAATGTGAAGGTGGATGGAATAGTTGGTGAGTGGGGAGTGCCTGCTGAGATAGATGAGAATGGCAGTGCATTAGTGGACATTTGTGCTGGGAGGGGGTTGGTGATAGCCAATACCCTCTTCAGGCATAAAATGTTCCACAGGTATACATGGCGAGTGATGAGAAGGGTGGATGGTGAACTGAATGAAAGGAAGGCAATGATTGATTATATGTGTGTGGATGAAAGGATGCGAAGATGTGTAATGGATGCAAGAGCTTATAGAGGTTGGGGGAGTGGACTTTCTGACCACTACTTGGTGGTGGCCAGAATTAGGATCTAAGTAAGATGGAGAAATAGAAGAAGGGAAAGGCGAGAGGAAGGAGTAGTTGCAAGGAGAGTGGAAAGGTTACAAGAGGATGAGAAAAAGGCAGAGTATAAGAGAGAAGTGGAGGAACGATTGGTCAAATACGAATTGGAGCAGATGGGGGACGTGGAAGGTGTGTGCAGGATATTTACAGAAGAAATATGTGCAGCATGTGATGTGGTGTGTGGGAGGAAGAGAAGACGGAGGTGGGTGCAAGGAACAGCGTGGTGAACTGAAGAGGTGAGACAGGCTGTGGCACAAAAGAAGAAAGCATACAATGAATGGATGAGAAATAGGGGCGTGGAAGAAGTTGAGAGGCGGAAGAGAGAGTTATATGTAGAAAGAAAGAGAGAGGTGAAAAGATTAGTAAGAGAGAGTAAGAAGAGAGTGGATGAGGAATTTGGAAAGAATTTGAGTGTAAAGTGGAGGGACTGTAAGAAAATGTTCTGGAAAGAGGTGAAGAGAGTAAGACGGTGGAAGTGAGGTTAACTGGGGATTTTTTTTTTCGTTTTCATTTTTAAAGGCTCCAACATGCTTGCATGTGTCGGCCTTGGTCACCTTATGGCGGCTCTCCATGCTGTGTGATCCATTGCAGCTTCCCTGTTCAGTCCCTTAACCCTGAGGTCACACTTAATGACCTTGTCCCATGTCTTTCTCGGTATAACCCTCATAACCCCACCCCCAATATTAACACTTCTCACCTTCCTCACCCAATTATCATCCCCCATCCTCTCCACATGTCCAAACCACCTCAATCTACCTCTCCTCATCACAACATCAATACACTTCTGTCCCATCGTACCTCTCAACTCTTCCATCGTAAACCCAGCCCCTCCAGGCCTTGGACGCAGGAACGTGCTGCACATCCACCTAATCATTGTCATTTCTGTACGTCTGAGCCGGTGAATATCTTCCTCCTTCACTGCCCAGGTCTCAGTACCATACAGCATTACACTCCTAACACATGCTGCATACAAAGACCCCTTAGCACGTAGGGAGAGTCCTCTCAATGTCAGGAGAGACAAGAGCCCCCTGAACTTCTTCCAACCACTTCTCATCCTAGCCACAGAGCTAGCTCCAGCCCCACCTCCAGCACACAACATGTCACCCAAATAACAAAACTCTTCCACACACTCAAGAGATTCGCCAGCAAGTTCAATCCTTTCACGTCTGACAATCTCCACCTGCTCACCCCGACATGCCGTACACATAAAATCAGCATTATCTCGCAGTCTACCTTTGATACCACTGCATCTCTCATTCACCCATTTATCACAAACACCGCACAAGATGGAATTACTTCCCATGCCCTTGTGGCAAACTGCACATGGCCACTCTCCCTCGTCTTTGACAGTACCACCACCAACCCTAGATATCATTACTTTCGTTTTATCTGCATTTACCCTTAAACCCTTGTGCCCCATACCATCTCTCCACTTCCTAAACCTTTCCTCCACCTCCCTTTTGTTCTCTGCAATCAACACCAAATCATCAGCATACAACAACTCCCACGGAAGTCCATTTCTAAAGTCACGTGGAAGGGCTTCAAGTACCATGATAAACAACATGGGACTCAAGACTGATCGCTGATGCACACCAACATTCACGGAAAACTCATCACTCAAATCTCCATTCACTCTTACCTGGGTGTGAGCACCCACATACATAGCCATAACCACCCTAACCAGCCACTCCTCCAAGCCAAGCTTTTTCATTGTCCACTTCACCACCTCTGTAGGGACTCTGTCAAAGGCCTTTTCCAAATCAGCAAAAACAAAATAAAGATCCCTTCTCCTACCAATATATTTTTCCTGAAGCTGTCGAACAACGAATATAGCATCAGTGGTCCCCCTACCTGGCATAAACCCAAACTGCATCTCATCAATATTCACTCTTTCTCCAATCATACCTTCTAAAACTCTTTCCATTACCTTCATTATCTGATCTAAAAGCTTTATACCTCTATAATTTCCTCTTTCCAGGGCATCACCCTTCCCTTTATACACATTTACAATTACACTCTTCAACCAATCATCTGGGACAACACACTCATAAATAATCCTATTTATCAGGTCAGTGACTAACCTCATCCCTATATCGCCTGAGGCCTTCAACATTTCGGCAGTCAACCCAGACACACCTGCTGCCTTCCCCACCTTCATCCTGCCTATTGCCTCACTCGCAGTAGCAGCATCAATCAAAGGCCAAGGGCCAGACACTGGATCTGCTGGCTCCAAACCTTCCCTGTCCCAGTCAAACTCCTCATTCAACAACCGGTTATAATGCTCTCTCCATGCATCTTTAATATCCTCACTGCTCACCACTACCCTTCCTTCATCATTCTTCACACACTGCTCACCTATAATATCCCGATTATCCCTCTTCACCTGACCTGCCACCCTAAATGTCATATTTTTCCTTTCCCCATGATTTAGGTTATCAAGTAACAGTCTCTGTGACTCAGACTTTGCCCTGTATACCTCTCTTCTAGCCCTCTGCTTGGCAGCCAAATATTCCTCTTTGCTACCACCCTTCTTCCATTCCCGGAAAAGCCTTTTTTTCTCCTTAACTACAGCTTCTACACCCTCATCCCACCACCAAGTTACTTTATGTCTTGGTGGTCCTCTTGTCCAACCGCATGTTACATCAGTAACTCTCAAGAAACTGTTCTTGAGGGCTCTGTACTGTTCATTAACGCCTCTGTCTACAGCTTCCTGTTCAGTCACCACTCTCCTCAACTCGCAGTAGAAGGCATCCCTTACAACTTGGTTCTTCAGCTTCCATATTTTCCTCCTAGGTACATAAGTGAAAGATAAAAGTGGTAGATTACTAGTGGAGAAGGGAGAAAAAGTGAGTAGATGGAGAGAACATTTTAAGGAATTGTTGAACATACAGGATGGAAGAAATGCGAGTATAAGTGGCTGGGGAATGGCTGGGAGAAGGAGGGAGGTGAGAAGACAGGAAGAAATCAGTAGTATAGAAGTTGTGGAAATAATGAAGAAAGTTAAATTGGGGAAAGCCCCAGGAATTGATGGAGTGTGTGGTGAAATGCTGAAGCATGGGGGAGAGATTGTAGTAGAATGGATGTGGAAGATGTGTAGATTGGCCTGGGAGGAAGGTAGAGTCCCGGAGGATTGGAAATCAGGTATAATTATTCCCTTGTACAAAGGGAAAGGGAAAAAAGAAGTGTGTAGTAATCATAGGGGCATTTGTCTTCTTAGTAAAATAGGAAAAGCGTTTGGTAGGATACTTATTGACAGAGTTAGAGAAAGAATAGAGGAATTAGTTGGAGAAGAACAGGGAAGCTTTAGGAAGGGAAGAGGTTGTGTAGATCAGATATTCATTCTTAGATCTTTAGTGGAAAAGTTTCTAGAGAAGGGAAAGAAGTTGTATGCGGCTTTCATGGATTTGGAGAAAGCATATGACAAGGTGGATAGACAAGGATTGTGGAAAGTATTAAGAATATATGGAGTAGATGGGAAGTTGTTGAATGCTGTGAAGAGTATGTATGATGGTGCTAAGGCTGCAGTGCGTGTGGATGGTGAACTAAGTGATTTTTTATCTTTGAAGGTTGGGTTGAAATAGGGATGTGTCATGTCTCCATGGTTGTTCAATCTGTACATGGATGGGGTAATAAAAGAGGTACAAGGTAGGGTAGTGGATGTTGGAGTGACCCTGGTGAGAGAGGGTAGTGTTTGGAAACTCCCTGTACTGTTGGTTGCAGATGATACTGTGTTGTTGAGTGAAGACGAAGGGGAGCTGCAAGGCTTGGTGGATGAGTTTGGGAGAGTGTGTAAGAAACGGAATCTAAAGGTGACTGTAGGGAAGAGTAAAGTGATGGTCGTTGAGAGATGTGAAGTCAGTGAATGTACAACGAGGTTGGATGGTGAGGAATTGGAAAATGTGAGTACGTTTAAGTACTTGGGTAATGTGATGAGTATGGATGGAGGTTTGGAGGGTGAAGTGCTTGAAAAGGTACAGCAGGGAAGAAAGGTTGCTGGTTCTTTGAAATCAGTGATAAGAAACAGGGAAGTGAGCATGGAAGTGAAAAAGTTACTACATGACTGTATTGTGATACCAATTCTAACGTATGGAAGTGAAGCTTGGACGTTGTTGGAAAGACACAAGTCAAGAGTGAAAGCAGTGGAAATGAGTTATTTAAGAGGAGCCTGTGGAGTCACATGGAGGGACAGGCTGACGAATGAGGATATAAAGGAGCATTTTGGTGTTGATATGGATGTGATAGGAAGCGTTATGAGGAACACACTGAGGTGGTTTGGCCATGTGGAGAGATGGAGGGTGAAAGACTGACGAAGAGAGTATGTATGTGAGTGAGGTAGAGGGGGGAAGAGGGAGGGGGAGGCCGAGGATGAGATGGAGGGATGAAATGGAGAGGTATATGAGAGAGGGGGGTGTGAGTTGGGAGCAGGCCAGTGAAATGGCGGGGGACAGGGCGACGTGGAGGCGTTTTGTTTGTGGCCACCCCAAACGGGATTGAGGCGTTTGGCAATAGCTAGATAGATAGATCCATCCATACATCATGGAATCCTACGTTGCCCCATAAGGAGCGTAGGAGCCCGGGGCTAGGCAAGTTGGTCCTGACATTTAAGATGAGAGTGACAAGCCTCACTCATCCCTGAGTGGCACTAGATGAGCAAAAACCCCAACCACTCCTTGGATATAAACCTTCACCGGCTCAATCCGATTGGAGCACAATAATTATCCACTAAACCACCAGGCGCCAAAATTTGGTTACATGGTTACCAAATAATAAATGGTTTCCTGGTGTACAGGAAACCATTTGGCTTGTCACTCACTGTAGAGTAACCCACAGGCAGAAAGAAGAGGAAGAATGAAGGAAAGAAAGACGGAAGAGGGAGTGTAGCCTGAAATCACCCGTAGGCAGAAGGAAAGAATGAAGAAATGAGAGACAGAAGATGATGGAAAGAAAGAAAGATGGAGTAGAGGAAAGGGCAGGCACCTGAAAGCAGCTCTACATCGAGTGAGTGGATGGTGAACGCCCCAACCTACCTCAAATATATATATATATATATATATATATACATATATATATATATATATATATATATATATATATATATATATATATATATATATATATATATATATACAGACAGACAGACAGAGATGTGTGTATCTATTGATATACCAACGGAATTGAAAAATCTCACCAAATACATTTCGCTTTGATAGGACGAGCCGGAAATGGAATATATTTACCAAATCGGAAATATTTTTGCACTTCGGTTGAGGCAACTCTTCAAAAGTTGTGGAGTCTCTCTCTCTCTCTCTCTCTCTCTCTCTCTCTCTCTCTCTCTCTCTCTCTCTCCTTTTCTCACTTGTAAAACCAGCAGAAAAGAGGTTGAAGGGATAAAATTTCATAAGAAATATATATAATTTTCAAAAGTACAAAGAGAAATGATCCAGTTAGAGAGAGAGAGAGAGAGAGAGAGAGAGAGAGAACTAGTAGAGAGGAAAATAGCAAGTCACTGGGCAACTATGATAAGTTTGACAGTGTAATCCGAAATAAGCACTTAAACATGTACTGATGTATTGCAGATTGTTTCCAACTTTTTTTGTTGACCGAAGGGAGATATGGCTGAATAATACCCATTTTAGTACCAGGTATTTTCCCTAATGATGATGCAGAGCACGGGCGGGAGAGCCAACACATTGTTTAAGAAGCGGTGCCAAGGCACAGCAAACCCATCCCCTGCAGTCATTTTAGTGCTGACGTACGGTATAAACGCAACAGGATATCTAATCAAAGCTGTTACATATCAGATTTGGAGTAAACTGGGTGAAAATTAACGATTTTATGCCCGTTTGATATTTTAGTCCCAACCCACCTGACACTGACCCCCCTACCGCTAGTTGGGAGGTGACCCCCCTGATATAATGAGGCATGTTATATGATGTAGATTTTAAAGATGCACTATTAGGTTTTGATTTCAAGTAGATATGACGTATCTGAAAGGAGTTAAAAAAAATAAATAAAAAACATCTTTTGGCCCTAAAGCCTGGGCCTTGGCCCAGTTTGGCCCAAAATTTACTCAGGTGATCAGAATTTCATAGCCCATCATCCCTGTAATCTTTGTCAAAATCGCATCAGTACTTTTCGCGTAAATTTACTAACTGACCGACAAGCAAACAGACAGACAAACCTAATGAAAACAATACCCGTCCACGAGCCCCTCCTGGTCTCTCTCTCTCTCTCTCTCTCTCTCTCTCTCTCTCTCTCTATATATATATATATATATATATATATATATATATATATATTTCACACAATTTCTTGGAAGCTGATTTTGCAAAAGGTGTTTGGTGATCAATCCGTGAGAGATCTCGAGAGAATGAAACCGCAAACATGTTGAGAGACGAAGGATTGAGTTGTATATCACTGAAATTTAATGAATCCTCATGTGGAAGATACTGGGATGTTGAAAGTGTAGGAGTTTTTTTTTTTTTTTTTTTAATTACTGAAAATCATTGTTTTTCTCTCAAAAATGTGAACAGATATTGCTGAAGTAACTGTTGTGATGGTTGCAGTGAGAAGCAGATGGAAGGCTGATGGATGGAAACTATAAGTGTATGAGCGGTAGAATGACGAAAAGAAGGAAGAGAGTTTGTGACAGAATAGAATTCTGAAGAACACCACAATTGATAACTTAAGGGCTCGTTGACACCTGTCCTCGAACATGTATTGAAAACACAGCTGGTAACATGTTTGGATACATGTGTACAACAATTGGACAGATGTATGCAAACATATTACAATGCTTCTTCAAACTACTGTCAACAGATGTGTCCATGTGAGGCAGCTGAGACTTCATCGTGGTGTTAGCATGATCAGGACGCTTCTGTTTCAAGCATGTTTACAGCTTGTATGCTGTTGTGTTGTTTACTAGTTGCCAGCACCTATTTCGGTACACGAGTGGACGTGCCCTTAGATGATTAGTGGCCGTCTGCAGCAGCAGCTACAGAACGACCAGAAAGGAAGCTAAAGATTGAAACCATACAAGGTAGTTTGGAAACTAAAGGTATATGCCCTGCTTGGTCGAAAGCCTTTAGAAATGTCAGGTGCTTCGCCAAATTCCAACACCCCCTGGAGAGAGAGAGAGAGAGAGAGAGAGAGAGAGAGAGAGAGAGAGAGAGAGAAACGATGAATTGGTCAGAAAAGATGGTGAAAAGATCGCCAGTGGAGCGTTCTTGGCGGAACAAATACATCAGACGGGAAAGAACGTTATGACAGGTTCGGTGTTCAAAATTTTATGCTAAAAATAAATTCATAAACCTTAAAAACACAGGGTATGAAAGCTATTGGGCAATTGCTAGAGGACTGGAGACGGTCAGGTTTCTTCGGGACTGACTGAATAAGAGCAAACATCTAGCAAGAAGGAAAGGGTAGATAAAGGCAAAATAGTTTATAGAGGCAGGGTGTCAACATGGAAGCATAGATCCTGAGAATAACACAGGGGACCTCATCAGGTCCACACACCTTGTTAGAACCGATGCCAGTGATGTCAGAAAGTACATCATTAGAAGAAGTTTAATGTCACTAACAAGGATGTCAGATTGGGGGAAAAGATACGTAATCCTCCGAAGATGAATTAGAAAAAGCCTGGGTGACGGGTCCTGCCTTTTCATTAGAAGCCACGGCTACAGATCCATCAGAGATTAAAAGGAGAAGGAGGAATTTGAGTAAGAGAATTCAAAGCATTTAGCGGGAATGAAATTATACTCAGTTGGGCGAGGTACAGACTAATTACAAATCCAGGCAGACACATAAAGCAGACGAAATTCAGGCAATTATTAGTTTCGGTACCATTTGTAAGGATACTCTTTATTGATCAAACAAATGTGATTAAACGAAAGCTTTTTTGCAACAGTCAGGGGGTCAGAGACTGCGCTCCCAGCTGGATCGTCTGTGAATCTTGTACAATAAAATGAAGAAATATAAAAGTAATAAGATTTATTTAATAGCAGAGCCCGGAGTAATATTGACCCTCTTGGTAAAGTTTATTCCACGAGTCTACTACTGGCTGCCTCTTGCTGCCTACAATTTTCATTACCTTGAGGAAGATCTCTCTTAAAGGAGGGACATTACAAGTTTGTGTATAACATCCAGTTCGAAACTGTAAAGAACGCCGAATAAAATTGTACAGAGATATGAAGAAAACTGATAATACACCACAAGGTACACTCGCGATCCAAAGAAAGTATCAAGGCCTTGTCGATGCCGTGGCCGGAAAACCAAGAATTGTCTGGTGTTTGGAAACGGCTCTAAACCCCCTCCCCTCCTACTCCCTCCGTTCATTCCCAGCTACAACCACCTTCCTTGATCTCTTGATCGAAAGGTAGCTCACTCCTTTGCTTCAAGGTATGAAGTATACACACACACACACACACACACACACACACACACACACACACACATACACAGAAATTTGTGATAAAATACGGAAAGAAGAAACGTCATTATGAGCGTGACTCCCATTCCGTTCATCCATTGCCAGACGCCATAATCCCGTAAGGGGTGGCCATTTGACTTTGAGTTATTTGTTTTGACTCATTCCTGTTAAAAATAACGCCCGCTCTGTCTTCCAGAGCGTGGGTGAAATTAATGTAATTAAGTAAAAATATCTGTGTAACACGTAAGGCGTGTTCTACCCTAAGCTTAATAAAACTATTAACCAGTAGCAAGAATGAAATAGCAGTTTACTTCGTGAATGAAGAATTTGAAGAATGTCTGTAGTTAGTATGTCTTTATATGCTTAACGTTTTCCTGTCCGGGAGGGTCGCAATTTTCTAATCAGCTGAATAAAATCATCTGACAGCAGCAATATTGCAATACCAATTAATGTGAACTGGTATTTCCAGTTAATGGGACCTGATATTTCGGAGACTGTCTGCCTCACTTTCGTTCTGTTTATTTTTCCTGCTTATCCGTCTTTTACGTCATCATCTACAGAAAGAGTTCATTCTCACTTATGCTCAGTAACATCGCCTGTTCTAAGCAGAAGTGAAATAGCTATGTATGTGAAATAATGACTGAGAGACTGTTTCTCTTTCCCCTTGTCTGTTTGCCCAATTGCCTATCACGTTTTCATCTACAAGAAGGGTCTGTTATCACTGAATCTGAGTAATGTCTTCTGGTGAAATCAAGAATACAATATTATAATTCAAAGTGAATCTGTAATCCTGAATCTGTGTCCGTCTATTTGTCTGTCTTATATAGGAGGCGATTTCATTCCGAAGATGCGTGTAATCGTATGTCTTTAACAAGAATAAAATAACATTTATTCTTAATCTCAAATGGCATGTGTTGTGTCTTTCATTTCCCTTGCGGGAATAGTTTAAATTCAACCTGGCTTATTAGATGTCGTTGTTGATATTAAGAATAAAATAACACTGACGAATCTCTCTAAGGCATATGCCTGTCTTTCCATCAGTTCTTCTGTCCATTTCTCTTAGGATGACTTCTGTTCAACAACATGATTCATTGTCAGACAGAATTCCAAGCAAGCTTGAATGTTGAGGAAAACAATCCGACTATAACGCTCATTCCATCTGGCATCACCCTCGTTTATTATGTTGCTTTGCATTCACAAAATTTTCATACGTATTTACGTTATATAGATGTTACAACATATTCTGAGCATCGTAAGCTGCTTCAAACCGTGAAGTAAAGGAATCAGCTTCCCTTCCATCAAGCGGGATGGTGGTAGAGCGCCTGTATAAAGTCAGTACGTACGAAAAAATTCTGACTGCTCAGTAACATAATAAAAGAGCGTGCTACAAAACGGAAGGAACATTATATTTCTGGCTTCAAGTGTAAAATATTGTAATATTTTCTTAACATACAAACGTACTGTTTACTCCTGTCAATTGTTTAGGTGGTACATGTAATTTCAGCAGTGGTACATCATCGCCTGACTCGAGATGACATATTACTTGAAACCATACTGGTGCTGTCTCTGTGCCTGTGAGATTTCTTGATCAGTAGGGATCGTTTCACCATTGCTGGAGAGTGATTTCCGAAGACTTATTGTAGCGACATTGGCTGACAGATTTTGCGACAAGGCATGCACTGCCAAATTTACCGTACCTTTTATGTAGTGATTATTTACATTGTAAATGTAGATTTTACATTTCCATCGTTCTCTCTTCCCAGAGAGGAGTTTTTCTTGGAACATGCCCAAGAGTGACTTATGAAATGTGTATACTGTAGGTGAATGTTGTATCCATACATAAGGTCACGAAATTTCTCTAGTGCAAATATTACTGGCAGGGCTTCTGTTGTACAATAATTTTTCTATGCTCCTTTTATTTGTCTACTAGCAAATGCAATTGGTTGGTATTTCCCTTTTATCCTCTTGCATCAGTACTGCACCTAAGCCTTTGAGGGAGGCATCTGTGCAAATTATGAATGATTTTATGAAATAAGGATAGGCCAAGCAAGGTGCACATGTAAGTTTATCTTTTAATCAATTTAATGCTATTTTTGTTCCTGTCCCCACTGAAATATAGCCTTTCCTTTCAGTAGATGGAGAAATGGTTCTGCTATGTGAGAAAATTTTTGTATGAATGATCTGTAATATCCTACTAGTCCTAAAAATTGTCTTATTTCATCCACATTTGTGGATTCAGGGAAATCCTTTACTGCTTGTATTTTCTCGTCTGAGGTGTGGATACCTTCTGCATCGAGTCTGTGGCCTAAGAATTTAATTTCCTTAAAGCAAAATTTGCATTTAGACAGTTTAATTTTTAAACCAGGACTGGCTGACTTGTGTAGAAGCTAGTCTAATTTCTGTATATGTTTATATGTTGTGTGTGTTGCAATTATGATGTCGTCCAGACAGACGAAAATACCAGCATCTAACGTTCCTGACAGCACACTGGTCATTAATCGTTGGAATGTGCCTGCAGCTTTCCTTAATCCCATCGACATTCTTTTACACTGATAATACCCACTATTTGTGGAGAAATCATTGTATTTGCATATTCATCATCTAACTCAATTTGGTAATATCCACTAAGCAAATCAATTGTTGAAAAGACCTTATTTCCTGGTCCTATACTGTGTAAGACATCAGTTAACAATGGCATGGGAAAATGGTCAGGAATGGTTTCCTGATTAAGTATACGATAATCAACAACTGCCCACATTTCCCCATTTTGTTTGGGTACAGAGAAGAGCGGTGCATCCATGGGGATACTGAAGGTTCAGTGATCTCCAAACTTAACATTTTATCCACATACTGCTTTGCTAGTGCACTTCGTGAGTGTGGCACATAATTGGTTGTGTATCCTGTTTTACGTTAAATATAGTGTTGTATTAGATTTGTACATCCTATATATTCACCAGCTAATGCGAAAGTCCATCAATGCTTCTGTAGTAAATCTAATAAATCATTTTCCACATTAGTCTTGTCTCAGGTTTTTTTTTATTATTATTTTTTTCAGGCCTATCGACCACTGGGGCCAAAGCCCCTGGTCATTAAGTCTATATATATATATATATATATATATATATATATATATATATATACACACACACTCACACACGCTTTCATGCATATATACAGACACACTTTCATGCACACGTACATATATATATATATATATATATATATATATATATATATATATATATATATATATATATATATATATATATATATATAATTTTATTTAAAATTTTTTTTATATTTTTATTTTTTATTGTTTTTCTTGGTTTTATATTTTTATACCTTATATTATAAAGAAAAACCTAATCTGAAGACCCTAAAACTAATCACCTAGCAGACAAATCGCTATCCTATACCAAATCCTACAGAGACAAATAGCTAGACCTACACTAATGGTAATAATGCCTCGACTAACAGAACACCATCGACTGCAGATATGTAATGCCTTTCTACCTTACATACCTGCACTCATCACCTGGTGACTATCAGTCGAGGCACGACCTAATGTAGGGGACATCAATATATGAAAGGGAACCAGACGAGTCAGAAACATTTCCATATACGTCAGCTGTCGGCCCTAATTAGAATAACTTAAGCAAGATGGTATAATGTATTTACATAATTTGTACAAAAAGTGAAGGACCTCGCCCAACAGACCACCATCGACTGTAACTGCCCAATACCTTTCTATATTGAACACTTACACTCATCAGCTGGTGACTGTCAGTCGAGGAACGGGGTTTAATGTAGGGGACATCAATATTAGAAATAGATCAGTGGGAAGGAGGATCTACTTCAAATACGTTAACTGTCAATCCTAATTAATAGTACAATATATACATATTTACAGTCGATAAAAAACAAAACCTTATAGTAAAAAAGTCACAACACTCTGATCAGTCTGGTCTCTCTCAAGAAAGCCATCAATTTATCAGTCATAAGAATGTCCCCATCACCCAGGATGGTGGAAAGGATGAAGCGGACGTCTGCTGTGCCGCAGTAGTTTATAAGTGAAGCGCGTTCACGAATAAATCGCCGACAGCGCAGGATGATATGACTGATAGATAACACCGCATCACAGATGTCACAGTGCGGTGGGAATCGTTTTTCCATATAAGGTTTCATGTGAGTTATTAAGGTGGCATTAAGCCGTAATCGCGCCAACACTTTTTCTTCCAAGTGAGTGGGACGGTTGGCAGTGGCCCAGTCGCCCAGGTACGGCTTATACGTTCGAATATTTAGTCTGGTCCACTGACCTTGCCACAGAAGATTTATTGATTTCTTTCCGAGAGAGAGACTCGACCGTAGATCACGAGGAACGTCCCAAGTTTCCTCGAGTTCTACAGCCGACTTTGCAAGTAAGTCAGCCTGCTCATTGCCGTAGATACGACAATGACCAGGCACCCTGATCAGCGTGGATGACTTGTTGCATGAATGCAACTTATTAATGATGCGGCCCTGGATCTCGTGAGAGTCCGTAGTACAAGATGCAATTGCCTGAAGGGCTGATTTTGAATCTGAAAATATGACAAATGAGTCATGCCTAGAATTGAGAGCATAGTCTATGGCTTTGTCAATAGCAAAAAGTTCAGAGGTAAACACAGATGTATGAGTCGGCAACCGATACCTGAGGGCACATTTGGTCGACCATACACTTGCACCCACACATTCACTCGACTTGGAACCGTCGGTGTACAATTGGTGGGACCCCAAGTGACGCACGATGATGTTACGAAACAAGTGGTGGAACTCCGCCTCTGGCGCCTTGGCCTGTGGTGCTGGGAGCCATGATACGTCAATGGTAAATCCGGGTGGCTCCCAAGGCGCTATATTTTTCAACACCAACTTGTCACAGTCACTGAGGTCCACACCAAGCTCCTGAGTCAGTAAGTGGAGGTGAACGGCAAGTGGCCGACGCACCCCCCGCAGAAGGTGGTGGTATTGATGCAGGGGGGTACAGGCCACATTGCCGATATCACTTTTTCTCGATGTTCTAAGGCCATAGGACCAAGCCAGGTGGTCATGATGAATACGGAAGGGAGGCACATTCGCCTCCACTTCCATACGAGCTACACGGGTACACCTGACGGCTCCAAGACACATTCGCAAACATTTATTCTGCAACACATCCAATCCTTTCAGCGTGGCATCAGATGCCGAGCCATACACCTGTGCGCCATAGTCTAGCTTTGAACGAATAGGGGACTTATACACCATTAATAAAGATTTTCTGTCGGCACCCCAAGTAGTACTTGCTAGGTACTTGAGGTCATTTACAGATTTATCACAACGAGCAAGCAAATTATTAACATGAATTTTGAAGTTCAACCGACGACCAAAATGAATTCCCAAAAAAACTTTACAGAATTTTGAAAAGGTACCGCCTGATTATCCAAAGTTAAGCACAAATTAGGTACGTTACGATTAGTGAAGACTACAGCGGCACACTTTGGGACAGAAAACTTAAATCCCCACTGCAAGGCCCATTGGTGGATGGAGTCAAGGGCTGCTCGAATCCGCCCAGCCGAAAATTGTGCATTACGGGAAGAGTGCCATATTGCACAATCGTCAGCGCAGAGTGAGTATTTAAGATTCCTCAGGATGGGAGCTGATGACAGAATATCATTGATCATAATACTAAATAAAGTAAGACTAAGCACACTTCCCTGCGGCACCCCGTTTTCCTGGATAAATATATCCGATGTTATGTTACGGGGGAATTTGACAGAGAAAGTCCTGTCCCTTAAGAAATTTGAAATAAAAATTGGTAAATTTCCTCTTAAACCATATATAGAGCTTCATTAGTATACCGTGTCGCCATGTCATGTCATAGGCTTTATGGATGCCCAAGAACACCCCTATCATGAATTCTTTATTAGCAAATGCCTCTGCAATACAATGCTCCAAATTCATTAAATGATCTAGTGAACTTCTGTATTTATGGAAGCCACATTGTTGATCATTTAACAAATTCTTCGACTCTAAAACAAAAAGAAGCCTATTATTAACCATACGTTCCATGACCTTACATAGACAAGAAGTCAACACAATAGGACGAAATGAAGTGGGATTCATAAGACAACCAGCCTCTTTGGGTATCGGTATGACGTGTGCAAAGTGCCATGAGTTTGGGAATGTTCGAGACGCCCAAATCTCATTGTACAATGCTAACATCTTAATCAGGTTGGCCTGATTAAGATGCTGGATCATACCGTACGTGATGGTGTCTGGTCCAGGGCTGGTGTCTTTACAGGATTTAAGGGCAAGGAGCAATTCATCTAGCATAAACTCTTGGTTGTACGGGGAGTCTACGTCTTCTGTGGCAAAGTCTAATAACTGTAGCTCAGCTGTGCGTTTATGATGTTGAAGACGCGGGTCGAAATTGGCTGAGCTACTTATATGAGAAAAACTTCTGGCGAGGGTGTTAGCAACGTCCACAGGCTCGTCATAGATGGTGTCATTCACCTGCAGGGTTTTTATAGGGAATTATGGGCCTTTATTGCTTAATATTCTTATGGTGGACCAGACTTTACTTAATGGTGTTGTACGAGTCACCGTGGACACAAAGGACTGCCAGGAGTCACGTTTGGCCCTTCTTATTATTCTCCTTGCCTCAGCCCGTGCCTGTTTGTATGCAATAAAATTTTTCTCAGTTGGCTGAATATAAAAAATCCTGTATCTCCTATTGCACTTTTATTAATGCTTGTTGGCAATCCGGCGTCCACCAATGTGCTCTATGCTTCTCATGAACTATAGAAGTCTTGGGAATAGCAGCCTCAGCTGCATGTAATATGGATTGGGTTATATTTTCGACCTTAACATCTATGGTCTCCCCAGATATATCTAAAGTGGCGATCCTTGAGAAGGATCCCCAGTCTGTTTTCTTATAGTTAAATTTTGGAGGTGGAGGGTCCGAAACGATGTCGCGTGTATAAGAAAGACAGATGGAAAAATGATCACTTCCCAAGGAGTCGTCATAAGGGTCCCATGAGAAATCTTGATGTATACCAGGGGACGCCAAAGATAAGTTAATGGCCGAAAAGTTACCAGTACGATCATCTACACGAGTCGCTCTACCATTGTTCAGAAGACAGAGGTTGGACTGTAGTATTAGATCGGCTACTTGCTCCCCACGACTATCGATCCTCAAGCTACCCCACTGATAGTGATGGGCGTTAAAATCGCCCAGCACTAACTTATTGTCAGGAAGATGTTCGAATAGTGAATTTAAAGCATCACTATCAATGGGGCTATGTGGAGGAAAGTAGAGAGAGCAAATAGACAAATACGTGTTATTAAATTTTATTCTGCACGCAACAGCTTCCAGAGTAGAATTTAGAATCACTTCCGTTTGTGGGTGTGATTTGTGTGTGTATGGCCACTCCGTGACCTTCATATCTTATATACGAGTGGTAGTGTTTGAACTGTGGAGGATCAGGGTGATCCTCCAGGCGCGTCTCCTGTAAACAAATAATGTCTGGCCTGTGTATTGACAGCAAGATTGTTATATTTGGTAACTAATTCCTGACACCTCTACAATTCCACTGTAATAGAGTGAATGCGGAGGTTTAAGATTTTTGTTTGGGGGCCAGTGTGCTTGGTCTTTTTTTGTCGCCCGCCAGCAGGTGAGCGACTACCGGGGGACCTATCCCGGTGCTTGTTCATGGAGATCTCCATAGTCTCGTCAATAACAAGGCTCCCAGACTCCACCAAGGAAGAGCTATTCTTTCTCTCCCTCGCTGGACCAGGAGCGGGAAGGACATGAGGACGTGCCGGCTTGGTGAGGGTGGTCAAGTTAATTTTATCTGACTTGTCAGGCTTCTGTTTTGGCCGCACTGACTGTGAAGGAGCAGCGGCAGCCTGGGAGTATGAAGTAGCAACATGAATGTCAGTCAGAGAGTTGGAGCGTACAGGAGGCTTAGACTGAAAGGTAGGGAGTGCGTCATGAGGAACGAATATTAGGTCAGTCTGCGTTTCCACGGTGCACATCACGGGACGTGACACAACCGCCGATGCATAGGAGATATTAGGCTTGGGAGTTGCATGCAACTCCTTCACCTTCTTCCTAGCATTGTAAAAGGATATGCCCTCAGTCGCTTTCACAGTGCAGACCTCTTTCTCCTCCTTCCACTTGGGACAAACCCTAAAGGAAGTGGAGTGAGCATCCTTACAGTGGAAGCAACATTCAGTCTCGGATGTACAGTGTTCAGCAGAATGTCCCACAGTCGTGCACCTGCCACACACGAAGTTGGAAGCCTGGCAAGCCTTTTCGTGGTGTCCATAAAGCTGACACTTTGCACAACGTAGGGGATTGGGGATGTACGGTCTTACATTGATAATTTCGTATCCTACTTTCACATTAGTAAGGAGAGATACTTTGCCAAAAGTCAAGATCACTGTTGCGGTCTTCGTCCTTATGCCTTCTGAGAATCTGGTAATGAACCTCGCCTCTATGACATCTTGCTGAGAAAGTTCCTGCACAATTTCTTCTTCCTCCATAAGCACAAGATCCCTGCAGGTGATAACACCCTTGCAGGAATTCATGGAGTGGGGGATCGATATTTGGACATCGTGACAGTGGAACTTCCTCAGTTTAAGCAAATCCTTGACCTGGGCTGAATTCATGGTTTTTACGAGAAGGTCTCCACCTCTCCTGCACACCCATCAATCACCTTCTTGATGATGAAGGGATTAAGGCTGGACAGGGGAGTGGAACCAACCATATGAATCAGGATAAACTCGGTGTTGTGTACGTTAATGTCAAGACGGGTACGTGTCTGGGGCCGTTCAGTCTGGGGGCAGTCCATCCGTGAGACAGTCGGGGGTTGGTCAGGGGGGGGGAGGCAGCAGTGGCGTCCGCCATAGTTACCACTTCCCCCTCACAGGGGAAGTGGGAAGAAAGAGAAAAACGACCAAGGGACAAATTACCCGGGGAAGACACACCTAGTCTGAGATTACCCTCTCAAACCACTCTCGGGAGTACGCACCTGTGTGTATCTCACACTCCAGAGTGATCAGTGGGGGGTATACCCCAGAGGTGAGTAAGCAAAGGCGATCTCAGTAATTAGATATAGACACCTACTATATCTACTAAGGTCAGGGAGGAAAATGAGATCTAGCTAACCTAACTATATTTTGGCTATATACAAAGCTATTGCCGGTGAGATAGCCCTAGAGCAGAGAACAACGAATACACGACTGCACTCTCCATGACCATTCATCAAAAGTCCCCTTCCTTGTCTAAGCAAATCAAATGCTCATTTATGTACTCTCTGTCTGATGAGTTTACTCTGCTCAATGCTCCAGCTACTGTCACCTAGCATGTAGGAGCTGGACAGATCTCTAAGTTGCATATACAAGTTCCTTTATTATTCTTCACATCTCCATTCATGGTGTTCGCTAAAATGGCATAAGTCTCACTCTTGTCATTTACCCAACATAGGGCACTTTCTATCAAAAGGCCATTTATTTTAATAGTCTCTTCTAATACAGTGACATTATAATTTCTCAATATACTTTTAATCGTAATTTGCATTGATGATTATGATGGTAAATTTATATCACAATTAATGCTTGCTGGGTGAGTAAGTGAGTTACGATTGGGTTGTGGGTGAGTGGACGAGAGGTTAAAGTTAGTTGGTGAAGGCTGGTCCAAGCGCCCGTTTTCTATGAGAGATTGTAAGTCAAACTCTATAACTGTTGGTTGTAATATCAGGAGTTGAAGTTTCATCTATGAATTCGCTGTCGCAGTTAATTCCATTGAAATGGGGCATGAACATTATATTTTGTGCCTTCATTGCATTTAAGGCAAGCAACATATATCCTCTAATTGATAATTTTTCTGCTATGTAAAAGGTGGTAATGAATGGTTTTGTTGTCTCTCTGAATTTCATGTCTAACTCAGTCATACCAATAACTGTTATTTCATTATCATCCACTGTGTATAAATTTAAGTCTGAATTTTCCAATAGAGTCACTTTTCTTCTATTTCTAAAAATTCTTTCTAACCAATCTTACGTTATTAACCCACGGCGTCCCGTAGACGTACTTCCACGTCCTCACGTTTTGTCACTGCCAATCCCGTTGACATACTTCAACGTCCTGCAATTGCAAGGTTCATAATTTCCACAATTTTCAAAATTTGCGTGAGATTTTCGATTCGCCCACGTACCCAAGCCTCCCCTACCTGCCGCCAGGCGAACAGCATCCCAGACCCCGCGTGACCCGCGCTCGCCCTTGTCTCGGTCACTCACCTGTTAGCAGTGACCCAGGTCAGACATGGCGCGGAAAGGTCTCTCAGATGATGAAATTGCATCTGCCCTGGAAGCCTTCACTGGAGATAATGATTCTCCACTTGATGATGATGTGGTGGATCACGATTATGTCCAGCCAGAGGAAGAAATAACAAGCAGTGATGAAGAGGTCCCTTCGCCCCGGAAAAAGCGGTATGTGACATACTGTAAGGCAAGGGAAGGCCAGCCTGCTCCCCAACCACGTGCACGGCTATCTCTCCATCCCGAATCTGATGAGGACGAGGATGAGGACGATGAGGATGACGGTGGCTTAGGACGTGATATTGCCTCGTGGTTGGGTAAAGAAAAAATATCACCCCGAGGATCAGAAGGTGAGGCGAGAAGACATATCACGTATGGTGCAAGTCTTTTGTCTGGGGAAGTGGAAAGTGGTGTGGTGGGAGTGCTGGGTGAAAGGGAAAGTGGTGTGGCGGGAGCGCAGGGTGAAAGGGAAAGTGGTGTGGCGGGAGTGCGGGGTGAAGGGGAAAGTGGTGTGAGGGAGGCAGCACGAGCACGTGGTGCACGTAGGCCTAGGGGAGAGGAGGTGGAGCCACTCCCCAGCACGTCTTTCGCCCCACAATATTCCCAAACTTCCTCCCCACAGCCCCAGGATGTGGGGAAAGGAAGGAAAGGGAAGGGAAAGGGTAAAGGAAAAGGGAGAGGGAAGAGAAGTGCGAGTGATGAGAGGCGCCGCTCTCCACCTCCCCAACCTTCCCCACCACCATCACCTCCCCACCCTGACGAAGGGGACGATGGGGACGTGGCTGGAGACGGTGGTGTCTCGTGGAACTGGGAAGATGGGAGTAATTTTACTCCCATCATTCACCCTTTCACTGAGGAGTGGCGGTCTGGTTGCACGGCTCCAGGTTTGCATGCAGGTTCGCCTAAGGTGGATTTTTTCCACTTGTTCTTTGGGGAGGCGTTTGTGGGGCGCATAGTGGAACAGACCAATATATTTTCATGAACACAGCGCCGTGAGAGTGAACGTTTGGGAATCACGAGCAGGCATTCCCAACAATATGACTATCCCGTTACAATTTCAGAGATGTTCTTATTTTTTGCCCTGGTTCTCTTGATGGGTGTGGTAAGGAAAAACCAAATTCCTGCCTACTGGACAACTGACCCAATGATCCTCACACCTTTCTTTGGAAAGGTGATGAATCGTAACAGATTTCAGCATATTCTCGGCCGCCTCCACTTTTTTGATGCAGAAGATCCAGCCAATGCAAATAACACAGATAAAATGAGGAGAATTAGGCTGGTATTTGATCATTTACGGGAAATGTTCTGCTCCTCATTTTATCCTTACAGAGACCTCGTCATAGACGAGAGTCTTGTGTTGTGGAGAGGCAATATTTCCTTTCGGCAGTACATACCCAGCAAGAGACACCGTTTCAGGTTCAAGATCTTTGTTATGTGTGACTGTAAGACTGGTTATGTGCAAGACATAGTCTTGTACACGGGCGCACAGACAGATATAACAGAAGATCGTAGTATAGGACTCTCTGGGGCCGTGGTGAAGACAATGATAGAGGAGTACCTTCATCGTGGTCATGTGTTGTACCTGGACAACTGGTACACTAGCCCTCTTCTCGCTAGGTTCCTCCACCAACACGACACCGGAGTCTGTGGTACAGTCAAGAGAAACCGTCGCCATATGGTCAAGATAGGGAGGAAACTTGACAAGAATGAGGTGGTTTTCTTCCAGGCCAATAACATCCTTGCCACCCTGTGGAACCACAACAGGGAAGTTTGCCTTCTATCAACTGTTCACAGCCCCCTGATGCACCGCACAGACTCCGTGGATCACCGTAGCGAGAGGAGGCGCAACGTCTGGAAACCCGAGTCTTTACTGGACTATAATCTGAACATGAGGCAAGTGGATCAGTCAGACTCGATGATTTCCAGTGTTGACTGTGCCAGGACCACGATGAAGTGGTACAAGAAACTCTTTTTCCACTTGCTCGACATCACGGTCCTGAATGCACACTACCTGCACGTCATGACCACCGGAGTATCCGAGACCTTTGAGGGGTTTGTGAAGAAGCTGGCACGTGAAATAATCGCCAAGCATGCCCAAGACAGACCCACACACCGCACCCGCACCCCCATGGCTGCCCAGACTCCCCTACGTCTTGCAGGACGCCACTATCCTAGCACAATCCCTTCCGACCCAAACCGTCATAAACCCCAGCGCCGCTGCCATGTATGCAAGCACTCGACAGTCAGACCATCCACTCAGAGAAAAGACACAAGGTACGAGTGTGTCGAGTGCAATGTTGCGTTGTGCCTTCAGCCATGTTTCAAAGAGTACCATAATTTCCTACACTACTGAAACTGTGTGGGATGGCAATATGACGCTCATTATAATGGTAAGGCCACTCAGTAGGTGCTAAGTCATATATAAAGTTGAAACGGGTGTAATGTTTTCAGGAAAGTAATGTATAAGTTGAGAAATAGTGTAAGTTGAAAGAAGTGATATCAAAACTACACCCACTGTGTAAATCTGCAAAAATATGACGCTCAGTATAACACTCTGGTCAGTAAATATGTGATAGCAAGAATATAAAGTGGAAACGGGTGTAATGTTAGCATGAATAAAATGTATAAGTTGAAAAATAGTGTAAGTTGTAATAATTGATGTCACGAGTACACCCACTGTGTAAATCTGCGAAAATATTACGCTCAGTAGAACATTCTGGTCAGTAAGTATGTGATAGGAATTATATAAAGTGGAAAAGGTTGTAATGTTAGTAGTAAGGTAATTTATAAGTTGAATACTAGTGTAAGATGAAACAAATGATATCGCGATAACACTCACTGTGTAAGTACGCGATAATATGATGCTCAGTTGAATCGTAAGGTCTGAAATTATGTGATATCAATTATATCAAGTGTAAACATGTGCAATGTTAGTGGAGAATTATTATATAAGTACAAAAATAGGTTGTAAGTTGAAATAGTAGTCATAGCGACTTCACCATGTGTGTTACTATGCGCTATTATTACGCTAAATATTTACGTAAGGCCTGAAACTATCTCAAAACAGTTCTCTAAAGTTGAAAAGTGTATAATGCTTTTAGGAAAGTATTATGTAAGTAGAAAAAACACAATACGAGTTGAAACAACAGTAACAGCGAGTTCACTCACTAATAAGCGCTAACATTACGCTAAATGTTATCGAAAGGCCTGTGAATACGTAAAAACAGTTCAATAAAATGTAAAATGGTATAATGTTATTGCAGATGTATTATGTAAGTAGAAAATATGATATGTATCATGATTCTGGAATGTTAGCGATTCATCGTGACCAGTCTGCCCGATTTTGCTCGTTTCGCACGATGGTACAATGTTTATTTCAGCTCTATTTTTGTATAAAATCCAATTTATTCTTTTATCACATGTTTGTATGTTTGTAATAAATACATATCTACTTACTTTCATTGGTTTCCCAGATTTATAATACCATAGAAAACGTTAGAGGCTCAGACCACCTACAGAGAACACGGTACCAGGTGTGACCAAGGTATACCTGTTTAGGGCACTTATGGACCCCGGGGAACAATTTCTTCGTGACTGACCATTGTTTCTGACCAAAAGCGAAAGTTTTAGCAAAAAAAATTTGGGTCCTAAAATGGTCGGGATTGGGGGGTACCAGTGGTGAAAAAGTGGTCGGGACGGGGCGGGTTAAATTCATTGGTGAGCTTGAATAATAAAAAAAAAAAAAAATGAAGTCTCTTCCTCTTCTCATACAGCAGAGACCAAAATGCTTTCATTGCCAAAAATACTTCCTATGTTTACTATTTGTTTATTTGGTTATTTTATGTGTTGTCGTCTTTTGTACTGGTATGACTTTCCCCTGACCTATAGACAGTTGCTAATTTTTCTACTGTTTTACATTCGGAGGTCCAGTGACCGGAATATTTATGTTTCCTGCAAAAGGGTTCAAACCCTTTTGCCTGTCTTCTTTATTTCTTAACGTAACACTCAGCTTTTTGTGACTAGGATATGCACAGTAGTAACACAGTGCATCACTTGAGCTCAGTCTAGATACTCTTGAAGGTAATCATCCATTTGTTTGTCTTTGTGTCAGCCGATGTCTACTCGGACTTCGGCCAGATATTTGTACCAGCCTGTTACCTTGTGTGAAGGAACGAGCCCTTAAGCTAACTTGACTGTTTGTTTATATTCTGACTGAGATTGTCTCTGGTCCTTGTCAGGACTTGGCTTATTTATCCCTGCAACAATCTCTGGCATCTTCATTCCTGTCCTACGGGCCTGTGATGTGTCAATCATCCCGACTTTGCTGCAACTTAATTCCACCATAAATGAAATCAATTAAGCTCATCCCTGGATTATATGGTATGGTTTTAGCAATTTTTAACACTCTTTCAGGCAATTTGTATAGGGCTGATATGTAGCCAAGATGTCAATGACATGTAATGCTGGCATATTACCATTAGCTGTGATCCAATTTGGGTTTTGTAGGCTAGCTAACAGGGTTTTCCCAGTAATGGAAATATCAACTGTTATTTCCCCTAGATCTGAGCTGGAGTGTGGTTGCCTTAGCAGGCCTACAATTTTATGTACGAGTAATTCTGGAGTTATACCACCAAGAAAAGTTCTGCCTCCAGAGAATTGCCTGAGAAATTCTGTCTTTAATTGCTCAGATGTTGAAACTCTCAACAGCTTGTCTGACTTAAGGAAATTGCCAGTTGGGCATAGTTCTTGGTTAATTCTAACTGAAAAACAGCTATTTTTTCCCCTTCTCCTCTGCGATGTTTCTGCTAAAGAAATATTGCTGACATTCCTCGATCACTGTGTGTATGTCGATTATGTCTTTTTCAGTACCAGAAAATTATGTGAGATCTTTATCCTCGTGAAGGACATGCACTGGCATTTGTGTATTAATGGAATTTTGTGAAGATACTGCACTGCTGCCTACTGTATCTGTATTAGCCATCTTTACATTGTTTTTCTTGCAATCGTCATTTACAGGGAATTTATATTATTTTGCTGACCTGAGTACTCTATGATCTAGGTTATGGCAAGCGTGTGGTAAATTTTTATAAAATTTATTGTCTACATCTGAAAACTCTAACCTAGTGTCATCATTATTTACTTCAGTGTAAATTTCTTGTTTGTTGTTCTTTATCTTCTCTCTGTTTTTTTGTTTGTTTGTTTGTTTTCTGAATTTGGTTTTCTGCTTGTTCTTGTATCTCTGATTGTGATTGGTTAATTTTGTTTCGTTGATCGTTTTCTGGTTCTTGTGTTAGGGTATTTGGCACTGCTAATGCTGATTCTTCAGGCATAAAGTTAGGCGGTTTTCTTAGCACAATGAGATTACTCACTAAATCAGATATTATTCTGCATTTTCTCTTGATTGCTAAAAAAAATAGTAAACTATAAAACACACATATTAGTGTAGATTTCGTAATTGTCTCTGACCGTGTAGTTGGTAATATTTATGTGAATGATGAATATGTGTATTTACCTACCTATCTATCTATATCTGTCTGTCTGTCTATCTGTCTATCTATATCTATCTGTATCTATAGCTATCTATATCTGTCTACCCATCTATCTATCTATCTATCTCTATAATTCGTTCGTTATTGTAATAACTTGATATTAGTATAATATTGAGATAAATGCTTCAGTGTTAATATCTTATGGGTAATTATATATGTGTAAGTGATAAAGTGCTAACTAATACAACCTTGGTTAAAATAAATATTCAACTCACTAAAACAGTAGGGGAGTTTCAGTGGTTATGTGAGGTGTAGTGAGGGAGTTTTTGACGTTCAGGATTGTTGACCCAGCTCAAAACGTCAGCATCGCTTGGTCATCACTGCCTTCCTACTTGGTGGTGGATACTCGTATGGTGGTGTTGGAGAAAAGTGGTTGGGGGAGAATGATTGAAAGCATAGAGGTAGGAGTAGGTAGAGGCGGCATAAGGGATTAACCACGGGTAGGTCAGAGTGAGGCCGACAGACCTGACTCGACCAACATGGCGGCGACCCCATTGACAGCTGTCTGACTTGGTTCCGCTGACCAGGCGCGAGTGTTTTCTTAGTGGCAAACAGAAAAAATGAGGAAGAAAGTAGGTTATGAATGGAAGGAGAAAAGAAAGTAGTTAATGAATGAAAAAAAAGGAAGCATTTAAGAACATAATGGTAAAATGAAGGATGGAAGACAGATCGATGATTTAAAATAATATACATCAGCACATTATGAAAAAAGTTTATATCTATTATTCTATATAATATTCAGCTTGACTTTACTAACTCCAGTCATATACATAATGTACACTTACAAATTATAATTCACTCTAAAGATACTCACCGGTGAAATGTAATGGATGGGTCAGATTTCTTATCTCCTCTTTCTTTACACCCAAATGCGGCACAGGTGGTGGGCATTTTTGGAGTCTTAGGTTATTTGATGGTGAGTTACAACTTAGGACAGAACGTCTCACACCCACAGCTGAACTACAACTAAAACCAGAAGTAGAATGAAGTCTACTTTGTTTCTGGCATTCTCCCTAAAGAATTCCAGATGGACACACAACTGGAGGTATTAAAGGCATAATAATCTCATGGCCACACCCACGGAGGTAGGATTAGGACTCTTACATCTATGGGCACAGCCATAGAGGTAGGAGTGCACAGCAATCTTCTTCGTCAAGTAGGTGTTGCCGTGACCTCTTGACTTGACCAATATGGCCGTTTGACAGTTCTCTGGCTTCACCGGAGCCTTCTCACGCCGACTGTACCCTAATCCTACCTCTATGGTTGAAAGAGATGGGGATGAGTGGTGGCGGGGGGGTGGAGTAGGTGGTGGAGGTCAGCCGTGCAGTGCTTAACTCAGCTGTCACACAGGTCACTCACTTCCTTGTTCACTTTACTCATTTTTTATGTGTGTGATTTACTTGTAGGCTTGTAGAGTTGTTTTGCTGAGCTTGCTTGTAGTTTCTCGTAGAGTTTGTTTTTCCTCACTTGTAACTAGTTTCTTCTTACTGTTTACTCGCTTGTGGTTACTTGTAAACCATTGAGTGTAAATCGTGGAGTCGCGTCCAAGATAAGTATGTTGATTGATCATTGTTGCTTGTAGATGTGACTTGTTGCTTGGCAGTCGTAATTACTTGTAGTAGGCTACTTGCCTTCCTTTTGCTCTTGTTTACCGTTGTAGGGGTTCAGGGCGCGTCCACATGTGTGCTCGAACAATTAATGGCAACATGTATGCAACACAATAACGAACATGCTGCAAACATGTTAGAAACAACAGCGTCCAAATCATGTTGGCAACATCATGATAAAGTCTCAGCTGCCTGGTATGGACGCTCATATCCCATCGCATCAGCTGCCAGTGTTCGAAGCTGCACTGAAACATGTTTCCATACATATGTCCAAATACTGCTACATACATGTACCCAAACATGTTGCCAAGTGTGTTGTCCGCATATGTTCGAGGGCGCGTGTGGATGCGCCCTCAAGAGACTCCGCTGCATAAACTCGTTAATCGTTGGATGATTGTAGTCGGTACGTTTTCGCCGCTTCCACCAATGTCGTTTTACGTAGTTTATCGTTGTTTTTGTGCTGTAATTGTCGTCTTTTAATGATTCTATTCTCTTTCTTTTTCCAGAGCACGCATCGTTTACCGCTGCCACCAGTATCGATGAACGCAGCCGTTGATAGTCGTAGAGAGAGGAGGTTGGTTGTAATTGTAGATTGTCGAAGCACCGCCAGTATAAAGTCGTGAGGCGTCGTATAACTCAAACTTGTCGCAGCCACCAGTGTCGATAAACGTAGCCGAGGGATCAGATTAGATGGAGAGAGATTGTAGGTGTATCGAGATGAATGACTGCACCTTATCACCGAGGAAGTGTGTGGGCCGCTGCGAGTAAGATGATGCATCGTTAAGAAGAGTAAAGGAAGCTCTCTTTATCTCACCTTCCCGCTCGGTGTATATTTTTATCTTAGGTGAGGTGAGTTAGAGCCACTTCTTAGGGTCACGAGGTTTTATTGTACAAAGTTATATGAAGACTTGGTATTGTAACAACGTAACGTAACGCAGCGTGACGGAGTTTCACCTAGCTATCCTACCCCAACCCCTTCTCTCCTTCTCTGCTCTGCTTTCCAATTTCCCATCCTATATATACCGACCAGTGCATAGGCATATCTTTGTCTTGTACCTTTCCTCAGGTAGTTCTCCATGACGTTATATAACTGGCTTTAAGTTGGTTACACTTGATGCTGATGACATACCTGTATTGTCTGGCTTAAAGAGTTTGTGATACATTGACATTCTTGGGCTAGAATATGTGTTTGACTTTCTTTGTACATCTGACTTTACTTACGGTGTAAGTGTTACTTATGTCATCACCTATATTTTAATGTCTGTAACTATTATATATTGTCTTAATATGTTAATGCCTACAATGTGCCTTAGAGTCTTCAGTGTTGTTATTTTATTCTTAATATCAAGGATCACATTTAATAAGCCAGGATGATTATAAACTATTCCCGTACGGAGAAGGTAAGACACAGACACAAGCCATATGAGATTAAGAATAATTGTTATTTTATTCTCCCTAAAGACAAACGATTACCTGCATCTTCGGAAAGAAATCGCCTCCTAAACAAGACAGACAGACACAGAATCAAGTGATAAACCCTTTTTGTAGAGGAAAACGTGATAGGCAATTGGGCAGACGGACAAGGGAAAAGACAAACAATCACTCAATCATTATTTCTCATTCATTGCTATTTCACTTCAGAAAAAAAAAGGCAATTGTATGCATCATAAGTGAGAATAATGTCTTTCTCTAGATGAAGACGTGAAATCATCCACTCACTTGATGTAGTGCTGCCTACTTCTTCCTTAGCCTTTATCATTCCTTTTCTGCGCGTGCCCTCCTCTCTTCCTATTTCTCCCATCTTTCCTGTCACTTCTTATTGCTTTTCTTTCCTTTACAAGTGGCATTACATTGAGTGACAAGCCAAATGGTTTCCTGTAAGCCAAGAAACCATTTACAACGCTGAGTAGTAACCATATAGGCAAACCATACGTGCTCCCTACGTGTCAACAAGTGGGCTGGTGGAGGGTTAATGCCCCTCCCCGTAAAACAAATAACTCAGAGTCAAATGGCCACCCCTTACGGGATTATGGCCTCTGGCAATAGATAGATAGATAGATGACGTGAAAGGAGGGGAAACGGGCAAAATAACCAGAACGAATATGAGGCAGACAGTTTCCGAATTATCAGGTCCCATTAACTATAATTATCAGTTCACATGAACTGGTATTGCAATATTGTTACTGCCGATGATTTTCTTCAACTGAAGTGAGAATACGACTCTCCCTGATGGGAAGACGTAAAGAATATAAAGACATACTAGCAGACAAACACTATCCAAATTGTTCATTCATGAAGTAAACTGCTATTTCATTCTTGCTACTGGCTGATAGTTTTATCAAGCTTAGGGCAGAACACGCCTCACCGTTACACAATATTTTTACTTATTGAATTACATTAACTTCATCCACGCCCTCGAAGATAAAACGGATGTTATTTTTTAAGAGGACTGAGCCATGCTCGTAATACCCTGTCTTCTTTCCTTATTTTACTATTCGTTAGGTGTGTGTGTGTGTGTGTGTGTGTGTGTGTGTGTGTGTGTGTGTGTGTGTGTGTGTGTTCTTACCTAATTGTTCTTACCTAATTGTATCTTTACAGGAATGAGTCAAGCTCGTACTGTCCCGTGTCTTAAACCATATTTATCGTACATATCCTTAAATTTGTGAATTGTTTTGGCACACATTATTTCATTCGGTAGTGCATTCCATTGATCAATTGCTCTGTTTGGGAAACTGAATTTCCTTACGTCGTTATCACCTCTCTTCTTATGGAGTTTTTTGCAGTGTCCTCTTGCTGATGCTTCTCCATATGTTAAGTAATCATTTATGTCTATTTTCTCCTTTCCTGATATGCACTTATATAGCATTATCATGTCACCTCTTTTCCTTCTCTCCTGTAAAGTTGGTAGATTCAGTTTATTTAGTCTTTCTTCGTAGCTTAGGTCCCTTAAGCTTGGTATCCATCTTGTAGCGGCCTTTTGAACTTTTTCAATCTTGTCTATATGCTTTTTGAGATGAGGACTCCAGACTACTGATGCATATTCCAGGGTTGGTCTAATGAATGATGTTATTATCCTTCTTAGCATGTCTTCATTTATGTATGTGAATGCTATTCTCATATTTGCAAGCAGTGTATACAAGTTCCGTACCTTCTCGCTGATGTGGTCAGCCGGAGATATCTGTTATTGATAATGACACCGAGGTCTTTCTCTCTTTCTGATGTGTATAGGGTTTTATTTCCTAACTTATAATCCCAATCAGGTCTTTTTCCACTTTTACTAAACTTGATTACATGACACTTGTCCACATTGAATTCCATTTGCCATGTACTACTCCATTCATGAAGTTTATTTAATTCTTCTTGTAGCTCTTTACAAGAGTCTGTGTTAGTATTTCTCCTTTGTATCTTTGCATCATCTGCAAACATATTCAGATAGCTCTCATTTCCAGTGTTACTGTTTATATCATTTATATACACTAAAAACATGATTGATGCCAGCACTGAACCCTATGGTACTCCACTAGTCACTTCTTTCCATGATGAGTAGTTTCCTCTTAGTACTGTCCTCATTTCTCTTTTTATGAGAAAGTCTTGCATCCAACAAAACAGTTTGCCTCGAATTCCTCCTTGATGATACAGTTTCCATAAAAGTCTTTGGTGTGGTACTGTGTCAAAAGCTTTCTTGAAATCTAAATAGATACTGTCCACCCATCCTTCCCTTTCCTGTATTGTGTTTGTTACTCTGTCATAGTAGCTCAACAGATTAGTAACACATGATTTTCCTTTTCTGAAACCAAACTGTCTTTCTGTTATCATAATGTCTTCTTCTAGATGATTTACCCAAGCTTTTATTATAAGTTTTTCTAATACCTTGCTTACAACACTGGTCAGTGATACTGGTCGGTAGTTGAGTGGATTTTGTCTATTTCCTTTCTTGAATAAGGGGACAATATTTGCTTTTTTCCAAATATCAGGTAGTTTACCTTGATTCAAGGATTTCTTGAAAATTATAAATAATGGTTTACTTAACTCCTTTGCACATTCTCGTAATACCCAACATGAAATTTCATCAGGACCACTTGCTTTTCCTCTGTCTAATCTACTTAACTCCTCCTGTATTACTTTTTCTGCTATTTGTATATCTGGTAGTATGTGTGGACATGCGTGTTCCACATAGTCCCTCTCAAAATTTTTTCTTCTGTAAAAATCTAATTGGAAATTCTTATTTAGTGCTTCACAAATATCTTTCTCTTGTGTATAAGTGATTCCTTCGTCCGTAATGGATTGTATTATATCTTTTAGTTTGGTTTTGCTTCTGATATAGCTTCTGATATAGCTGTGTGTGTGTGTGTGTGTGTGTGTGTGTGTGTGTGTATGTGTGTGTGTGTGTGTGTGTTTCATATCGCCACGCAACTCGATGAAGATATCAAGGAAGTTGGTTGTAGTTGGGAATGGCTGGATGGAGGAGGAAGGGAGGGGGTTCAAAACTGTGTCCGAACTCCAGACAATTCTTAGTTTCCTGGATACTTTCCAGGACAAGGCCTGAATACCTTCTTTGGACTGCGAGTGTACACGGGGCCAGCCGGTCTTTACGATGATTTTTTTTTTCTTTTAAAGGTTCATTTGAATCCGTAAAGTGTAAATCATTAAACGGTTGGCTGTCATTTGTTTCCTACACGTGATAACACAGTGAAGTTGGATGATGAGGAAATGGTAAATGTGAGTGCATTCAAATACTTGGGTTGTGTGATGAGTAAGAATGGAAGTTTGGAGGACGAAGTGCTTGAAAGGGTACAACATGGAAGAAAGGTTGCTGGTTCTTTGAAAGCAGTGAGAAGACAAGGAAGTGAACATGGAAATAAGACAGTCACTGCATGATAGTATTGTGATACCAACTCTAACATATGGAAGTGAAGCTTGGACCTTGAAGGAAGGACACAAGTCATGAGTGGGAGCAGTGGAAATGACTTGTTTGGAGGAGCATTTGGAATTACATGGAGTGCAAGACTGACAAACGAGAAAGTGAAGGAGCATTGGGGTGTGGATGTGGATATGATATAAGGCATTAGGAGAAGTACATTGAGGTGGTTTGGCCATGTTGATGAGCAAGAGACTAACAAGGAGGATGTATGTGAGTGAGGTGGAGAGGGGAGGGAGAGGGAGGCCGAGGATGAGATGACTGATTGGTTAATTGATTGATTAAAATATAATTGGCAGCGCAACTGCCAGGGTCATATGCCGCCGGCTACATAGTGTAACTATGCAAAACATAGGCTAAAACAAAACACTGAAAAGGAAGGAAAGTACACAAGAAATAAGAAAGGGGAAATTCAGATAAAAAGAATGAAAAAAACACTACGGTAAATCTTGCAATGCAGCCTGGCCTCCTTCACAAACATGAGGGTTCCCCCTCCCATAAGATAGGCATCCTCACCAAGCATAGACGAGACAATACACCCTGCCTAGGCAAACTCTTTCGCCTTTGCCTGTCAACTTGTACCTTTCTTTCTTGCTGGAAGTTTGCTCTCATTCAGCCAGTCCCAAAGAAGGGTGACCACTCCCAACCCTCTAACTATCGTCCAGTTGCTTTAACATCCTGTATCTCAAAAGTTTTTGAGTCAATTCTTAATAGAAAAATTATAAAGCGTCTTTCCTATCACAATCTTCTTTCTGATCGTGAGTATGGGTTCCGTCAGGGACGCTCCACTGGCGATTTTCTCACCTACCTTTCAGACTCCTCGTCATCCTCCTTTCAGGACTTTGGCGAAAGCTTTGCCATTGCACTTGACATCTCAAAGGCTTTCGATCGAGTCTGGCATAAATCTTTAATTTCCAAACTGCCCTCTTACGGTTTCTATCCTTCTATCTGTGCCTTCATCTCTAGCTTCCTTTCTGGTCATTCTATAGCCGCTGTTGTAGACGGCCATTGTTCTTCTCCTAGATCTATTAATAGTGGTGTTCCTCAGGGGTCTGTCCTATCACCAACTCTCTTCCTTTTATTCATCAATGACCTTCTAAGCTGTACATCTAATCCTATCCACTCATACGATGATGACTCCACCCTTCACCTTTCCATTCGGTTCCCGCAACGTCCATCTCAGCAGTTACTTCAGCAAACAAGGGATGAGGCTATGGCACACCTAATATCTGACTTGGCTCGTATCTCTGACTGGGGTAAAAATAATCTGGTTGTTTTTAATGCATCAAAGACTCAGTTTTTACATTTACCAACCTGACAAAATCCTCCACAGGTATACCGACTAATGTTTAATAATATTCAGCTTAATCCTGCATCATCCCTGTACATGCTTGGGGTTTCATTTACTCAGGACTTATCTTGGAAAGATCATATTACATTTCTTGTAAAATCTGCTTCGAAGAGATTAGATATGCTAAGCCGACTCTGTTCCTTGTTTACCCCTGCACAATTGTTGACTCTATACAGGTGTTTTATCTGCCCCTGTGTGGAGTACAACTCTCATGTGTGGGGAGGCACCCCACATACAGCTCTTCTCAATAGGGTGAAGTCAAAGGCTTTTTGCCTCATTAACTCTCCTCTTACTGAATCCATTCAACCTCTGTCTCTTCGCTGCACTGTTGCATCTTTATCTCTTTTCTATCACTACTTCAATGGTCACTGCTCCTCTGAACTGTCTGCATGCATTCCTTCACCTCTACGACGGGCGTGTAGCACCCGTCTAGCAGCACACTCTCATCCCTTTTCTGTCCAACTCTCTAATGCAAGAGTTAACTGTTACTCCTAGTCCTTCATTTATGCAACAGGTCAGCTCTGGAACTGTCTCCCTCTGTCTGTATTTCCTGCTTCCTATGATCTCCAGTCTTTCAAACGCAGTGTGTCCGGGCATCTCGAAATGATCGGATCTTGAATTTGGCTCTCTCTTGTATTTTACAGTAATTTACTCTTGGAGGGAACAATTTTGCAGGCCCACGGCCTTTGGTTCCTTCTTCCTCACATTAAAAAAAAAAAAAATTCTGCCCGAAGGTCCAGAGAGATATCGGCATAGTAAATGCTTAACCTGCCCAGTCCCAGAGACGTGAATTCACGTCCTCACATGATGTGCACTCATATCCTGGAGACGTAAATTAACGCAGCAACATTGCAAGGTCCCTAATTTGCACAATTTTCAATTTTCGCGAGTGATTTTTGGCACGTATACACGGGACACCTTCCTCTACAAGATGCCAGGCAGGGACAATGCCTTACCCAGCATGACCTCCTCCCCCCCCCCTGCAATACCTTTTCTCAGCAATTCACCTGTTATCAGTGCCCTGGCCAGTAAAACCATGTCATGCCATGGTACGAAATTCAGGGCTAGAGTGATTCCCCAATCGATGACAATGTGGTGGACAAACATTAGAGGAAGAAACAGTCAGAAATGATGATCAGGTAATGTGGCAAAAAAAGGTCAGGAATGGTGATGAGTTAGTGAGTGAAACAATGCTTATAATGCCTATATTACCGTTTGAAAACCAATATACTCTTGTACTACATATAAATTCATACCAAATAAAGAAAAAATACCATTTATGAGTGGTGTAGAATAGTTATCCTCCCATAGAACTCGTTTTCTTTGCAGCCAGCCTGATAGAAAACCCTGTAAGGTAAGGAGGTACTCCTACCTGGATCGAGTATTTTAAACCTCAGGTGAGCGATTTCTCTATGAATTTTCGATGTTTCTCACCAAAAGCGGATGTTTGAGCCAAAAAAATAAAGGTCCAAAAATGTCGGGACTGGGGCATACCACTGCCCAGAAAACGTCGGGATGGGGCGGGTTAAGACTGGGGCACTGAACCAGCAAGTGGCAGACAGTTAAGGTGACAAGACAATCTCAACAGACAGGAGGAGGACCCCCCCCTCCATCAAGAAGGAATGCGAGAAACGGGCGTGGCCAATGCAGAGGCAACATAAGTTCGTCTTCCACTGGCAAGACAAGCTCCAGTAGCTGAAGGAGCCTACTTTTGCACAGACTGTACGCAAATTGTTGGCCCCCACAGCATCCCAGCATTTCTGCAAACGATGTCGAACCAGACTGACAAGATATGGGCGAAAATCAGACCAGGGAAAAGCTGAGAAGGCGAGAACCCCAAGGCAGGAGCAGGCTGAGCCACTGCTGCCTTAGCCAGCATATCAGTCTGCTCATTCCCCGAGACTCCCACATGGGCCAGGACACAACAAAATCCCACCTGACAGTCACGACGGGCGAGAAGGTAAAGTCACTCCAAAATAAATAAAATCAATGGATGAGAGGACCTAAAAGATTCCAATGCATAAGGAGCACTATGGGAGTTGATAAAAATAATAAAAGAGGATTGGGGGAAAGCATGTAAATTTGCAGACAATTCTGCTGTAAAAACCAAAGCATTACTGGGATGGCAGAAGGAAGGGCAGATGACAACAAAGCCTACCCCAGCATCAGACTTAGAACCATCTGTATAGACAGGGATGGAGCCCTCATGGGTGGAGGAATGTTCTAAAAACAGAGAAAATGGCATGTGAGAGGGAAGAGAGCTCTTTTTATCAATAACAGACCTACAGATTGACACGAGGGAGCAGCCAGTAGCCTACCCTAGGGATATGATGGGGACAAACTGATAATGAAGGGACAGACAAGGCTGACATAACAGAACGGACCCTATAACCAAAAGGCTTCGGGAAACTCAGGCGAGTCATAAAGAGAAGAACGGGAATCTTGGGAGACAGTGACACCGGGCACTGAATCCAGGAGGCTGTGAACCCAATACCACCACCTCAACATCAACGACTGGTGGCGAAAGTCCAAGGGGTGAGCGCCAGCATATACCAACAAACTCACAATTGAGGATACCTAAAAGCTCCATTCGCCATATGAACACCAGCATGGTGCACAGAATCAAACATACAGAGATTTTGCTCCATAGCAGAAAAGTAAACCTCACACCCTTACTCAAGTTTAGAAAGAATAAGAGACCTGTGCAAGAGATGGAGGGCCTGATGGTCAGAACCACAAGAGTTATAAGCTAGAACCCTCAGGAGACACATGGCCTTATTACAGGCTGACTTAGTACAGTATATCGGAAATGAGGAACCCAGGTCAGTCGTCTGTCAAAGTTAAGACCCAGAAACTGAGTCTCTTCCACACATGAGATTCTGACACCACAAAGATATAGGTCTGAGTCTGGAAGAATACGACGGAGATGACAAAAATGTATAGCCACAGTCTTCTCAGAAGAAAAAACGGAAGTCACAAGTCTCAATTCACAGGGAAATCCTATTAAGTGCCAGCTGCAACTTCCTGTCAATCAAAGACATCCGAGATGCACAGGTAGAAAATGACATGTCATCGACATACAGAGCCACGGACCCCATCAAGGAGTACAATGATAACACTGTTGATGGCCACTGTGAAGAGTGTGACACTAAGGATACTCCCCTGCAGCACTCCATCTTCTAGAGGATGGACATCAGACACATGCCCCCACTCTGAACCCTTAAAAAACTGTAAGATTAAAACAACTTAATAAAAACAGGCAAACAGCCATGAGAACCATACTTACGGAGAGGAAATAAAATACTAAGACGCCAGGCAGTGTCATATCCCTTCTTCAGACTGATGAAGACTGTGACGTGGTGTTGGTTAGTCAAGAAAGCCTCACAGACAGAAGATTCCAAGGACAGTAGGGCATCAGAAGTAGACCACACTTTAGGAAAACCATGCTTGGCAGGTGATAAGTAATTTTCCCCCCTCTAAATACCACATGAGCCATTTATTTAGCATCTTCAGCACCTTGCAAACGCAAGAGATCAGAGAGATGGAACGATAATTTGTTGCCTGCAGATGATCCATTCCAGGCCTAGGGATGAGGATAACCAGAGCAACATCCCCAAGATGACAGAAACTCACCAGTACATCAAATTCTATAATATAGCACCAGTATTAAGCAAAGGGATTCGTAAGACATATGAAATAAAAAGGCATGTGGAATATCATCATAACCTGGAGATGAATCACTACACTGTGACAAAGCTGCTTGAAGGTTAGAAACAAAGAAGGGGACATTATAAGATTCACCCTCAGAAGTGGTGAAACTGAAACCACAAGATTCCAAGCGCCGACGGTGGTGTGCTGAAGGTGATGCAGTGCCTTTTTAGACACACAAGCAAAAAGTCAACAAAGAGTTCAGCAGCAGCAGCAGCAAAGGGATCAGTCACTCCCACCTGCACCTGATAAAACAGGAGGGGGAGGACAGTAAATTTCCCATAATTTTTCCTTGCCTGTTTCCACACCTGGGTGAGGGAGGTCCGTGAGTTGAGCGAAGAAATAGAGGTCTTCCATGACTCATGCCTGGCCTCCTCCAATACCTGCCGTGCATGAGCTTGCGCCCTTCAACAGGCCACCAAACACTGCGAGTCCCCACGATTGTGGTGAAGGCGAGAATAGGCGACACGCTTGGACCTCACTGCAGAGATGCATTCAGGGGTCCACTAATGGACTGAACGTTTAGGAACTTGACCAGAAGTCTTCGGAAGAAATAAAGAGCTGCCGAGTGCGTTACTTCAGTTATATAAGCCACCACCCCCTCAGTTCTACCAAAATCATCCTCAGTGTGTCACTGGCACATAACACCCTGAAGAGTGGCCAGTTTGCCTTATCCAGCCGCCAGTGTGGAAGATGACATTGTGGCTCACACTCAGCAGAAGTTAAAATAATCGGGAAGTGGTCACTGATATGCAAATCTGGCAACACACTCCGACTAAAATCTGACATGGCAGTAGTTGAGCACAGACATAAATCATTGGCCAGTCTGACTATGGAAGTACTTCAACTCACCTGAATTCAATACACCCAACTACTCATCCTCCATTAACCCCATAACCGCGGGGTGTCACTTTCATGACGCTTGGGAGCAAGAGATCATACTGCGGGGCATCACTATTGTGATTCTGTGTTATTTTGAATTCACCCGGGCTTTCAAGTGGTGGCTTGTATCATCTATCAGTACTGCCTATGTCCAACACTAGTCAGCACTCCTAATCTCATCTGTACTCCCATCCATTGTTGACAATTTAGCCATTTCTCCCCGTTCTTGACTCCCCTCCCTACCTCTCCTCCATTATCCTATCCTCTCACCTGCCCGGCCGTGCTACGCTAAGTAAATCTTCCCTGGAATTTTTCACTGATTTCATCCATTGAAATAAGCCCTATGCCCTATTCTTATACCAAATAATATATACAAGAAAGAAATAAGGTAAGTGAGAGTGCCATACACCTAGAATTGGCTAATTATCACCTGACAACACCTCACGTGCACTCGTTCGCTAATTTTCGCTGTTTATTTCCCCTTGAAATATGCTGTATAATCTATTTTCGTAATAAAAATATATATAAGAAAGGATGGGAGAAGCCTAAGTGATATTTACATTTACCTGGAACTACCTAATTATTGCAGGCCACCACACTGTATTTTACGCTAAGTAAATCTTCCCTGGCCATTGAAATAAGCCCTATGCCCTATTCTTAAACCAAGTAATATATACAAAAAAGAAAAGGTAAGTGATAGTGCCATACATCTGGAATTGGCTAATTATCACCTGACAACACCTCACGTGCACTCGTTCGCTAATTTTCGCTGTTTATATCCCCTTGAAATATGCCGTATAATCTATTTTTGTAATAAATATACATATAAGGAGGGAAGGGAGAAGCCTAAGTGATATTTACATTCACCTGGAACTACCTAATTTATTATGTATTGTCTTGGTTTCCTGCCAATCATTTCATTGTTACATATTAGCAGGTCTCACAAGGCTAAAGTTGGTAGTATTGCACTCACCCAAGCCAGGCGGCAGGAGGCCACCACTATCAGATAATCAGTTCACTGTCGTCTTTCAAAGTGAAGGTACGTCTATTTGCTCCTGCTAACTACCGCCATTTTTCAGCCCCATGCAAAGGGCCCTGTGACCTTTACCCCCTACTAAACCTCGTGTGGAAAGAGGTAAAGGGCTGACAAGTGATAAAAGAGTGACTACGATCTTTCTACTGAGTAAAACAGTGCAAGTGGAATTGTAAATAATGTGTAAACAGCAAGTGAAAGCAATGAATATACATATAAGTGAACAGTGGAAAATAGTTTTATAAGTTACTTCAAGTGACAGTGCCACACACACCGCAACTCAGCCAGGAGACAGGGCGTGTGTGCTGGGCATTCCCCAGGCCCTGTTTTCCCCCTTACCTTACTCAAGACAACCACCACCAACCGGGCTACAGCAAGGCCCGGTCTCCTTTATAATGAGGAGAGAATCATCAACAACAGTGAAAGTGCATAACACAGTGTAAATAAAATAGAAATGTAAATAACGTAAATAAAATGGAGAACGTAAATAGAAATGTAAATGAGTAGTATTATAAGAATACGAGTATATACCCTAGGAGTAATGCAAGTGAAAGTTTCACTCTAGCATGTATGAATACTATGAGTTATGAGAGTGAAGGTGAAAGTGACATTCACTCTCAATGCTAGTATACAGGACGAGAAAGTGCATGCTACGTATTTTACTGAAATAATTTGAATGCCTACAGTGACAATAAACTACTATTACTGAAGGAAACTTATGGATAAAGACTGTAAATATATATAAGTGTTATATAGTAATAGAAATATAAACTGTGAGTGTTTTTATGAATAATAAATGACAGAACACCAGCGGCGAACTAGAGCAAATGGGAAGGTCACACGACCTCGTAATTTTCATTGCTTACACAGTGTTTTTTTTTGGAGTATGGATTCCAAACTATTTGAGAATCATAGAATAGTGTTTCTAGTGATAATATCAGACTGTGGTAATCATATTACGGGTTGTCGGGAAGTGTAAAGTGGAGACTTTGTTACCCAACTTCAGAGGTCTCCACAAGTCCTATGGTGCTCGACGAAGGCTCAACAAACACCCCAGGAGAAAGTTGAAGGTATGTGCCATAAGCATATATGAGTTTATTATTCTAGGACAAATAACTGATTTTTGGCAAATATTTTTAGAGAGTCTATCGAAGAGCAAATATGCCCGCGGGAGCCGCAAAAAAAACAAAACAAGCCAGTGGTGTAAGGGTTAAAGAAGTCAGCATAGCATCTCTGAGGTTGGTCATGCTGTCACTGCACTGTGGGTGATGACCATTCAGATCACCCAGTAAATGAAAGAAGGATGGAAGGTCATGAACAAGGCGAACGAGATCTACTCTCTCAACAGCATTAGGAGAGAGAAGACTACACACCATATATTGACGGCGAAGCAAAATCTGAAGAGAGACACCCTGCATAGGAATGGTAAGAAGTGAATGAGACATCACATCAGCGGGGTATGGCAGTACCCCCATGATGTCCTTGGTGTGGAAAAGGATCAGAATAAAACACATGGTAACCAGGAGAACCAGGAGAGGCAGATTCACCAACCATGGTCGAATTGATACAAGTACGTACTGGTGAATATAGGGAAATAAGCTGACGCAGTTCCTCCCAACTAGCACACAACCCCCAACAAATCCACTAAAAAGCCCTTCAACTCACCTGAATTCAATACACCCAACTACTCATCCTCCATTAACCCCATAACCGCGGGGTGTCACTTTCATGACGCTTGGGAGCAAGAGATCATACCGCGGGGCATCACTATTGTGATTCTGTGTTATTTTGAATTCACCCGGGCTTTCATCCCATAGTGAAGGATGAATCAGGATATGAGGCAAGACAACTCTAACCCCAACAAATGACCATATTCAGCTTGATGCTTAGAAAAGCCCTTAGAACAGGGCTGCCTGGCACCACTATGCCGCACATTGTGCTGGCCACCTGCAAGCAATCTGGAGCAAGAACAAGAAGAAGGCTGGACAATGATCCTCTGTGGTGGAACAAGAGATGGCTTAGCAAGGGGACAGCAAGCTGCTTTAACTGGAACTGAGCAGGCATTGCCACCACGAGAAGTATGAGCAGTAGTGCAACCCAAAGTACAAGAATCCTGAGAGGGCAAGGTCTCAGGCAGCTGAACAGACACATCAATGACCCGGGCATCACCACTGTCCAGTGGGGGCCGGACCATCGGTGAAACACCATCCTCAGCCTTGACTCGCTTGGACCCCACTGAATCCTGATTAGAATGAGTATTGGACTCCTCAACAGAAACCTTTGGTGGTAGGGCCTCAGTCTGAGGATTCTGTGGAGGCATGGTGACGCTTGCCATGCATAGGAGGGACTTTGGGTTTTGTGGATATGTCAAAACTAGGGGAAGCATCGACAAGGAAGTCTGCCACCATCATGGATAGGTGTTGACCCTCTGTAACTGAAGTGGAGGCAGAAACATTAGTTAAAGAAGACGGGCTACCACTCGTCTCGCAAGTAACAAGGGCCTTAACAATGTCAGCCTGCAAATCACGGGAGAGGGGAGCAGTAGATGGCAAAGATCGAGGCAGATTCTGAAACACAGGATGCGGTACAGAAGCACCAGAAGGGACAGAGGCTTAAGTAACTCCTTGCTGGAAAACTCGAGTCTTGGCTCTTCTTGCTGCAGGAAATGAAACCTTCTCAAAGGTGGAGACATAGATTTGTACTGTATGTATATGTATGTGTATATGTGTATGTACATGTATATTTGTATGTGTATGTGTATGTATATGTATACATGTATGCACATATGTGTGTGTATTTGTATATTTGTATTCATGTATCTGTATGTGTATGCATAAGTGCAGGTATGTATGTGTATATGTTTGTATGAATGTATGTGTGGCTGTACCTCAGTATATATGTATTGCATGTATATTTGTATGTGTCTGTACGTGTATAAGTAGCTAACTAGCGGGACTATGGCTCATGTATTTTGTCACTTGATATGTGTGAGCATATGTGCTGTACTGTGGGTATGTTAATGGACGTGATTAAGGTCCATGCATATTTTTGCAGTTGACTGACAATATAAGTTAAGTTATACAGTAATTAAGTTAATGACTGTCTTGTGAATGTACTACTAATGTACTTACGCATCTGTGTGTCTATAAATACTCGCAGAGAGGCGCCTTCTGCATCCTCTGCTACATGGCATCATTTCCTATCTTCAGAAATGAGTCATAACTCGGGAACCAGTGGCCAAATTGGACTGAAAATTGTTTTATTCTTCAAGTTAGAGCATTTTAACTGGACCTTGCTGTAACAAAAATTGCGCTACATTCCGCCACCATAATAACTTTCTTAAAAATTTAACTTCGCATAATAAATACTAAGTTTGTTCGTATTACATACTTCTAGTCATTCAAAACCAGTTCAGCAACATTTATTTATTTTTTTCGAAAATAGGGATATTTTTCAGTGTGGCACATTTGCTTAGTTTTCACAGGCGTGTGCACAGTCATTTTGCGAGTTTTTCCGCGAATCATTACAAATAACAGGATGGGTATAGGAAGCTAAAAATTGCATTGTCAGGTGCGCCAGATGATTCTCTTCATGCTGGAAAAGAAAAACAAAACGATTTTCGAACTTCAAAAAAATGGTCCCAGTGCCCGTGAAAGTATGGATATTGCGTAGTGTGGAAAATTTGCTTAAGTTCCCATAGGCGTTATGCAGTCATTTTACTAACTCAAGAAATGAGCCATAACATGGGACCCTGTGGCCCGATTGGACTGGAAGTTGTTTTAATCTTCACGTTAGAGCATTTTAGCAGTACCTTGCTCTAACAGTGTTTTACGGTCACAATTTGACAAACCAGGAAACATACATGTAATGCTAGGTGTTTTAGGTCTGGCTTCCCGTCCCGTAAACGCCTAGTGTGTAGCGGGGCTCTCTTTCTAGACTGGAACTTAGACAAATAGGAGAGAGGTAGGACAAAAAAACTCAAGGCAACAACCTTACATTTGTATTACTAAGTTGGACAGGAGAACAAGCAGATGTCACTGATACAGATACACTGAACGATTACAACTCTTACGTTTAGGTATGGGTTATCAGTATCGCTCAGGATACTGCTCAGATCACATTGAACAGCACTTGAGGCAGAGTATTCTTAATTATGTGAAGTCCGTGTTTTCTGTATTTGTGGAGTCGCTAATACTGTTCCTTGCTGGTAAGTGTTTCTTTGGCACTGGGGTCTGGATATGGTCTTAGCATCAGGAGGTATTTTCTGGTGGTAACGTATTCACTCTGATAGACCCAACTCTCACTGGGTGGCCATATTTGTGGTTACACTGTCACTGTTACTTTGGTTTCATCACTGACTTCCATTAGAGGGTTAGTTCACTGTTCTGCCTCTATATTACTAGGTCACAGACACTGTACTATCACTGTCACTCCTTTCGGGTCCGGGTGTCGTGGCGGTCAGGTACAAGGGCGGTGGAGGTGTCACAGCTCCGCTACTGACGGGGCTGGGTTCTGCCGGGGGCCTCTATATCCAGAGGCCACAGGATCACACGCAGGGGCGTCCGGTCTCGTCCAGGCCTGTGGGTGGCGAAGGGTCCTGCACTCTCAGGGCTGCGGGTGGGAATATGGCCCTCAGGGCTGGGGCCGAATAACTACCTGAACCTTTTGTTCAGGCTCCTGATGGAGGACGAAGATCTCCAGCGTCGAGGTGTGGGGAGTTCCCGCCTGGGAGTCCTGGGGGCGGTCTGGGGTTCCCAAGGGCTGCAGTCCCCAGGGCTTGGCAGTGCCGTCAGGAAGGGGCTGCGGCACCAGTCTGCATCAGGGTCCGTCAGGTGGGTCTCCTCCAGATCCGGTTGTAGGGATCAGAGGCCAGGGGAGACCAAAGGGCCTCTCCAGTACTTCTCTAGGCCCGAGGCTCCGTGTGGGTCGTGGGTTGGGGAACACGTGTCAGCTTCAGACAGAGGAGCGGCTACTGGCCGTCTCCTGCCATAGGGCCCGGCTACAGGCCAGGGCCTTTTGGGGGCACGGCTACCGGCTGTCATCAAGGTTCGCCTACTGGCTGTGGCCTGGGGGAGTGAGCACCTACCAGCAGACCCAAAGGCACCTTCGGAGCGGCTACAGGCCGTCTTCTGGTTCCCCTCAGAGTGGCTCTAAGCCGTCTCCTTCATGAGGGTTGAGCGGCTACAGATCATCTCGAGAAGAGCACCTTCGGAGCGGCTACAGACCGTCTCCTGATGAAGGCGTGAGAGGCTACAGACCGTCTCCTGATGAAGGCTTGAGTGGCTACAGGCCATCTCCTGATTCCCCTCAGAGTGGCTACAGGCCATCTCCCTCAGGAGGGTTGAGCGGCTACAGGCCGTCTCGAGAAGGACACCTTCAGAGCAGATACAGGCCATCTCCTGATTGCCCTCAGAGCGGCTACAGGCCGTTTCGAGAAGGACACCTTCAGAGCAGATACAGGCTGTCTCCTGATTGCCCTCAGAGCGGCTACAGGCCATCTCCTTCTGGAGGGGTGAGCGGCTACGAGCCGTCTCCTGATGATGGCAGGAGCGGCTACAGGCCGTCTCCTTATTACCCTCAGAGCGGCTACAGGCCATCTCCTTATTACCCTCAGAGCGGCTACAGGCCGTCTCCTTATTACCCTCAGAGCGGCTACAGGCCGTCTCCTTATTACCCTCAGAGCGGCTACAGGCCGTCTCCTTATTACCCTCAGAGCGGCTACAGGCCATCTCCTTCAGGAGGGGTGAGCGGCTACAGGCTGTCTCAGGGAAGACACCTTCAGAGCAGCTACAGGCAGTCTCGTTATTGCCCTCAGAGGGGCTACAGGCCATCTCCTTAAGGAGGGTTGAGTGGCTACAGGCCGTCTCGAGAAAGACACCTTCAGAGCGGCTACAGGCTGTCTCCTGATGAAGGCGGGAGTGGCTACAGGCCGTCTCCTTATCGAGGGGTGAGCGGTTACAGGCCGTCTCAAGAAAGACACCTTCAGAACGGCTACAGGCCATCTCCTGACGAAGGTGGGAGCGGCTACAGACCATCTCCTTATTGCCCTCAGAGCGGCTACAGGCCACCTCCATAGTGAGGGGTGAGCGGCTACAGGCCGTCTCAGGGGTGATGGCAGGAATTGGAGAAACAGCTCCACCCCGAAGCTGTCGAGGGTCGGGTTGCACGCAAGGTAGTTGTGGTTTCCTGTTATGGTGGTGGTGGGCGAGTTTCGGGTCATAGGAGTGCGCAGCCCGGGTGGAATTACGTCCCTCTCGCACGGAGCTGGACCGCGTGCTGTCTACCTCTCTATGGGCTCTTTCTGGGGGTGTCATGTTGTTGCCAGAGCCCAAACCCGGCATTTTACCACCTTCATTGTGGAAAAAGTCATGACCCCGTGACTGAAGGTGATAAACTTGGGCGGTGTTGGTGTGGTGGGCCGGCTGTAGTCGCTGTAGTTGGTCTGCCCAGGCCGTGGTGGCTGGGTTTTCAGGAGAGGTCGGGTCACAGGTCATGAAGAGGGTGGATGCGTTGTTGGTGTTGCAGAGGAGCTGCAGGAGGTGGAGGGGGCCGAGGACTCGGTGCCTGCGCCCGAAGGGCAGCATCCATGTAGCTCGCTGAACTCTCATGGTTCGGGGTGTTGCTGGTGTTTGAGTGTTGGGGGTATGAGTGGAGGAAGGAGTAGGGTTTGGTGGTGAGACGGGAGAGGTGGGGGTGGTGACGCATCTTGGGGGTGGGCGGTCGGTGAGAATCTGGGGAATGGTGCAGGTGCGGGGATGGTGGTGGATGGTGTATGGTGGTGGTACCATGGTGGCTTGGTTGGAGGTGGTTGTATTGGCGGAGGTGGTGGGGTGGCAGGGGGTGTGGAGTAGGGTGTGGCAGGTGGTGTGTGTCGTTGGAGGTGAGGTAAGGCGGGGTGAGGTGTGGGCGGTGAAGGAGCCAGTGGTGGGGGGGAGGTGTGGCCTCGCGGTGTTGTCTGGCTGTTCGGTGCTGGGGTGGTGTAGGTGGCTGCAGGGGTCTGAGCTGGTGATGGAGTGGTGGGTGATGAGGTGCGGGGTGTGGTGGGCGGCGAGGCATTTGGGGACGAGCTGGGGGTCCGTGGGGATGGTGAGGTGGAGGGTGGGGTACGGGAGGTGAACGAGAAAGAGGTGGGTGAGGGTGGGTCAGAGAAAGAGGAGGGTAAATGAGAAGAGATAGAGGGAGAAGAGTGAAAGGAAACGTGCCATTTCCCCCTGTAGTAGACTGGGGGGAGATGTGAGGTGGCCCCTGCTAGGATAGGGAGGTGCGGGGACGGTGGTGGGCGCCTTCTGTGCTTTTTCTTCCGATTTTTGTTTCCTCTAAGCTCGGGGCAATTGGTGTGTGGTGGGGTGGCTTGTAGGCACCCTCGGGTTGTTCTGCTGCGTCAGGCAGCTTTGAGCTGCTTTGCAGATGTCATGAATGGGGCATCCGTGGCTGCAAGCAGAAAATTCCCACTGGTCAATCACGATGATGCCTGTGGGAAACTGATCGATTGCCCCTATGTGTTGAGGGGTGGAGTGGATGGCTAGAAGGCACCTCGTTACTTGGATATCTTTCTCCAGGTCTCCTGTAGGGTCATTGTATGATAAAATGTTCTTTGATGAAACTGGGAAGGATCCTGATAAGTGTGTGAAACATGAGTTGCTCCTGGGTTTCATCTGCCTCTGAGTAGGCAGCAGTGACCAGGCGTCTCACCTGGATTAAGGTATCGTCTAAGTTGCCATCAAAAGTTAAACTATCCAGTTGGGATAGCGCCACCACTTTACCTAGTGATGGGGTGATGGTTTGGATCACAAGTTTCGTGAAATTCTGCCAGGTGAGCCCCGGGATGATCTTGGATTCTATATTAGCTGCAGCTTTGCCCAGCAGTGGGAGTGCGACTGACATTTTTTTGTTTGTCATCATCGAAGCCGATATTTAGCAAAGGTTTAATAATTGCCAGGTATGTGTGAACGTCATACTGTTCAGGGTCGAACTTAGGTAATTGCACATGCGGTTTGGTTGCCATTTTTCCGGTATTTCCTGATTACCTCTCTCGTATGCCCAGGTCAAGAACCACCGCTGTCCACCAGTGTAATGCCAGGTGTTTTAGGTCTGGCTTCCCGTTCCGTAAACGACTACTGTGTAGCGGGGCTCTCTTTCTAGACCGAAGCTTAGACAAATAGAAGAGAGGTAGGACACAAAAACTCAAGGCAACAACCTTACACGTGTATTACTAAGTTGGACAGGAGAACAAGCAGATGTCACTGATACAGATACAATGGACGATTAAAACACTTACGTTTAGATATGGGTTATCAGTATCGTACTGGATACTGCTCGGATCACAGTGAATAGCACTTGAGGCAGAGTATTATAAAATTATGGGATGTCTGGGTTTTCTATATTTGTGGAGTCACTCAGAATGTTCCTAGCTGCTAAGCATTTCTTTGGAACTGGGGTCTGGATATGGTCTTAGCATCAGGAGGTATTTTCTGGTGGTAGCGTATTCACTCTGATAGACCCGACTCTCACCGTGTAGCCGTATTTGTGGTTACACTGTCACTGTTACTCACTCCACCACTTTGGTTTCATCACTGACTTCCATTAGAGGGTTAGTTCACTGTTCTGCCTCTATATTACTAGGTCACAGACACTGTACTATCACTGTCACTCCTTTCAGGTCCGGGTGTCATGGCGGTCAGGTACAAGGGCGGTGGAGGTGTCACAGCTCCGCTACTGACGGGGCTGGGTTCCTCCGGGGGCCTCTATATCCAGAGGCCATGGGATCACAAGCAGGGGCGTCCGTTCTCGTCCAGGGCTGTGGGTGGCGAAGGGTCCCGCACTCTCGGGACTGGGGGCAGGAGTACGGCCCTCAGGGCTGGGGCCGAATAACTGCCTGAACCTTTCATTCAGGCTCCTGACGGAGGACGAAGATCTCCGGCGTCGAGGTGTGGGGAGTTTTCGACTGGGAGACCTGGGGACAGTCTGGGGTTCCTGAGGGCTGCGGTCCCCAGGGCTTGGCGGTGCCGTCAGGAAGGGGCTGTGGCACTGGTCTGTGTCGGGGTCCATCAGATGGGTCTCCTTCAGTTCTGGTTGTAGGGATCAGAGGCCAGGGGAGACCTAGAGGCCTCTCCAGTACTCCTCTAGGCCCGAGACTCCCTCTGGGTCGTGGGTCAGGGAACAGGCATTAGCTTCAGACGGAGGAGTGGCTACTGGCCGTCTCCTGCCATTGGGCCCAGGTACTGGCCGTGGCCTGGGGGAGTGAGCAGCTACCAGCAGACCCAAAGGCACCTTCAGAGCGGCTACAGGCCGTCTCCTGATGAAGGTGGGAGTGGCTACAGGCCGTCTCCTGGTTCCCCTCAGAGCAGCTACAGGCCATCTCCTTCAGGAGGGTTGAGCGACTACAGGCCGTCTTGAGAAGAGCACCTTCGGAGTGGCTACAGGCCGTCTAGAGAAGAGCACCTTTGGAGCTGCTACAGGCCATCTCCTGACAAAGGCAGGAACAACTACAGGCCATCTCCTGATTCCCTTCAGAGCGGCTACAGGCCTTCTCCTTCAGGAGGGTTGAGCGGCTACAGGCCGTCTCGAGAAGAACGCCTTCGGAGCGGCTACAGGCCATCTCCTGATGAAGGCGGAAGCGGCTACAGGCTGTCTCCTGATTGCCCTCAGAGCGGCTACAGGCTGTCTCCTGATTGCCCTCAGAGCGGCTACAGGCCGTCTCCTGGAGGGGTGAGAGGCTACAGGCCATCTCAAGGAAGACACCTTCAGAGCGGCTACAGGCCATCTCCTGATGAAGGCGGGAGTGGGTACAGGCTGCCTCCTTATTACCTTCAGAGCGGCTACAGGCCGTCTCCTTCAGGAGGGGTGAGCAGCTACAGGCTGTCTCAGGGAAGACACCTATGGAGCGGCTACAGGCAGTCTCCTGACGAAGGCGGGAGCGGCTACAGGCCATCTCCTTATTGCCCTCAGCGTGGCTACAGGCCGTCTCCTTATTGAGGGTTGAGCGGCTACAGGCCATCTCAAGAAAGACACGTTCAGAGTGGATACAGGCCATTTCCTGACGAAGGCGGGAACGGCTACAGGCCGTCTCCTGAACAAGGTGGGAGCGGCTACAGGCCATCTCTTTATTTCCCTCAGAGCAGCTACAGGCCATCTCCTTAGTGAGGGTTGAGTGGCTACAGGCCGTCTCAGGGATACTAGCAGGAGCTGGAGAAACAGCTCCACCCTGAAGCTGTCAAGGGTCGGGTCGCTCGCAAGGTAGTTCCTGCTATGGTGGTGGTAGGCGAGTCGCGGGTCATAGGGGAGCTCGGCCTGGGCGGACTTACGTCCCTCTTGCACGGAGCTGGACCGCGCGCTGTCTACCTCTCCGTTGGCTCTTTCTGGGGGTGTCGTGTTGTTACCAGAGCCCAAACCCGGCATTTTAATACAGAAACTGAATAATTTTATATATATATATATATATATATATATATATATATATATATATATATATATATAGATAGATAGATAGATAGATATAGATATAGATATAGATATATATAGATATATATAGATATATATATATATATATATATATATATATATATATATATATATATATATATATATATATATATATATATATATATATATATATATATATATATATATATATATATATATATATATATATATATATATATATATATATATGTGTGTGTGTGTGTGTGTGTGTGAATGTATGCAGGTACCGGTATGAGGTTATATGAATCCTAGTTACAAGTTTACATGTGAATGCATGTGTGTGTATGTGTGTAGTTCTTCACCTTTACGGTTTGTCTGTGTAGGTTTGAATGAATTTTCACATTACATAAAAGTATGTATGTGTATATGTTTGTATGAATGTATGTGTGAATGTACTTCTGTATATATGTATTGCGTGTATATTTGTATGTGTCTGTACGTGTATATGTAGCTAAGCTAACTTCCGGGCATATGGCTTATGTATTTTGTCACTTGATATGTGTGAGCATATGTGCTGTACTGTGGGTATGTTAATGGTCGTGATTTAGGTCTATGCATATTTTTGCAGTTGACTGACAATATAAGTTGAGTGGTATATGAGGGAGGGGGGAGTGAGTTGGGGGGAGGGTAGTCAAATGGTGGGTGACTGAGCGACTTGGAGGCATTTTGTCTGTGGCCACCCTTTGCGGGATTAGGGCGTCGGGCTATAGATAGATAGACATAAAAGTAACTATGTTAAATGAAGTTGATTTGTGATAAAAGCAAACATATTTTTCAAATGACTGGCTAGTTCACTGTACTTGTGGATTAGCCTAATTTGTTCATTAATGTTTACACTGGATTGGTATACTATCTATCTATCTATCTATAGCCCGACGCCCTAATCCCGCAAAGGGTGGCCGCAGACAAAACGCCTCCAAGTCACTCTGTCACCCACCATTTGACTCCCCTCCCCCCATCTCACCCCCCCCTCCCTCATATACTTCTCAACTCCATCCCTCCACCTCATCCTCGGTCTACCCCTCCCTCTCCCTCCCTCCACCTCACCTACATACACCCTCTTAGTCAGTCTTTCATTCTCCATTCTCTCCACATGTCCAAACCACCTCAGTGTATTTCTCCTAATCTTTTCAACCACATCCACATCTACTCGACAACGTTCCTTCACTTCTTCATTCGTCAACCTGTCCCTCCATGTCACTCCACATGCTCCTCTCAAGTAACTCATTTCCACTGCTCTCACTATTGACTTGTTCCCCTCTTGCAAGGTCCACGCCTCGCTTCCATACGTCAGGGTAGGGATCACAATACCATCATGCAGTGACTTCTTAACTTCCATACTCACCTCCCTATTCCTCATCACTGCTTTCAGTGTACCAACAACCTTCCTTCCCTGCTGTACCCTTTCACGTACTTCATCCCCCAAAGTTCCATCCTTACTCATCACACTACCCAAGTACTTGAATGCACTCACATTCTCCATATCCTCACCATCCAACCTCACTGCACACTCTGTGACTTCATTCCTCTCAAACACCATAACTTTACTTTTGTTTACATTAACTTTCAGCTTCCTCCTCCTACACACTGTCCCAAATTCATTCACCAAACCTTGCAACTCCCATTCATCTTCACTCAACAATACTGTATCATCAGCAAACAGCAACACCGGAAGCTTCCAAATCTCACCCTCATTCATTAGGGCCACCCCCACATCCACTGCCCTACCTTGCACCTCCTTTACAACCCCATCCATATATATATTAAACAGCCATGGAGACATCACACACCCCTGTTTCAGTCCCACATTGAGATCAAAGAACTCACTCAGCTCACCATCCACTCGCACCGTAGCCCTAGCTCCCTCGTACATACTCTTCACATCACTCAATAATTTCCCCTCCACTCCATATATTCTTAATACCTTCCACATACCTTGCCTATCTATTCTGTCATAAGCTTTCTCCAAGTCCATGAAGGCAGCATACACTTTCCTTCCCTTCTCTAGATACTTCTCCACTAAACATCTTAGAACAAATATCTGATCTACACACCCTTTTCCCTTCCTAAATCCCCCTTGTTCTTCTCCAACTAGCTCCTCTGTCATATGCCTAACCCTATCAATGAGTATTCTACCATATATTTTACCAGTCACACTAAGAAGGCAAATACCCCTATGGTTACCGCATACTTCTCTCTCCCCTTTTCCTTTGTACAGAGGAACAATTATACCTGATTTCCAGTCCTCTGGAACCCTTCCCTCTTCCCAAGCCAATCTACACAACTTCCATATCCACTCCACAACAATCTCACCCCCATACCTAAGCATTTCACCACACACTCCATCAATTCCTGGGGCCTTTCCCAGCTTAATCTTCTTCATCGCTTCCACTACTTCCAACCTACTGATCTCTTCTTCCCTCCTCTCATCTCTTCTTCTCCCAGCCATTCCCCAACCACTTATACTCACACTGCTCTCACTCTCTACATTCAACAAATCCTCAAAGTGCTCCTTCCATCTCCTCAATTTCTCTCTCTTCTCCACCAACAATCTATTATTCCTATCTTTCACTCCCCTACTATTTCCCCTTATACACTGACTTTAATATTTATAAAGAGATAGTCAGCACACTGATCTTATAGTCACTCGAGCACGATAAAATGTAAATGTTTGAAGTTCACTACGATATTGTCTTACATAGGTGCCCTTTATAAGAGTTTCCATCCTTAAGGGCATAACCATTTTCTTCATTTATAGATCCATCATAATTTGCATTTGATTTAGCCAAATAGATAGGCCTATATCAACCAATGAGTCAATAGCGAAGACAGTGTCAGGAGGAGGTAGCATGGCCACCCCCACAATGTGCACCTGACATTCACAAGCATGAGAGGGGTAACCACACATATACCTGGGAGACCAGCTTGCTCACGTCGACAAAAGCTAACATGTCCAAACCTCTGACAGTGAAAACATTTCTTTAGGGTCAGAACATAGGACTTCACAGGAAGGGAGAGCCAAGAGACTTTCACAGAAACAGGCAACGGTAATCTGTCAAAGGTCAGGAACAGTGTTGAAGTTTGGGTCAGAATACCATCAGTCTTCTTCTGTAGCTGGTCAACAGACACCAGAAGAGCTTAGTTCCTCCAGTAACTGTGTTGCAAGGTATTGGAGAACGTCACAGTAGTACATGGACCCCTTACACTGGTTAAAGGTGACGTGAGGAACACAAGACTCTGTGACGAGATACAGAGTCCAGAGCCTGAAGACTGGAACTCTCTTCTGGGGAGGACACCTCAATAAGGAGGCTACCATCCCCTTGGGATGAGACTACAGGGTCACAGCCACAAACAGAAACAGTGGCACAGTGCAAATTGAAAATGTCAGTATCTAGGACTGAGCCACCCGTAGGAGGTTTCAGCACTAGATGCTTCGCAAAATTCTCTTGCACCGTGTCTTCTGGGCTGAACCCCAGAGCCAAGCCAACTCGTTGTGACCTCCTCCCAGTCCTTGTCGAATGCTGGGGTCAAGGAGGATAGTTCCTAGGGGCCTGGAAAGGCTCCAGAGTGGCAATGATTGAGAAAGAGTTGGAAGAATGACCAGGGACAAATGCCTCGTCGTCAACAAGTTTTATTTGAAAGTATCATATATAGTAACAAACAAACTTCATTCCCCCACCCTTCCACCCACCATGGAGCCCAACAATGGGAGGCCATATGCCGGGGACAACACGACTGGTGACTCCAGAGGTAGTGAGAGAGTATATCCAGGTAACCACCGGGGGATCTGGACAATGGTGACTCTCGGACGATAGACAGCAGTAGAGGAAAAAGGGATGATATGGCCGGAGTGGATGCAGGAAGGGTGGTAAAATAATGAAAGAATGGAAAACACTAAGAGTAAGAAGTTAACCGCGAGACTAATAAAGGAAAGGAACAAAGGTAAACCGACGATCCTGGAAGAAAAAAAATAGCAAATTACTGAAACTAACCAATATTTCTGAAAACATGCATGCAAATGTAAAATACGAATATGGAAATAAGTATGATAATGTAAAATATGAAAGCGGGGGAATATTAACAAATGGAATTAAAACAATTAAGACCAGATGAAAAGAATAATTATAAAGGCTAGTGAATGGGAATGGTGAGAGAGGTTCCATTGTAAACATGAATTGGTTTTGTTTGTTTTCAAAAGGTAATGTACTGCCTCTTATTTTGCTCTGGCAGTTGTGAAGAATGCTGTGTTTTGGCTGACGAATGAGAAGGCAGCAGGTGCTGTAAAGTGTATCCAGGGATGTTTTGGTGATTTAAAGAAGGTGAAATGAAGTGTTTGTTAGAGGCAGATAAGACAACTGGGACAAGTGAACCGGAAAGAGCCACGTTGCTTGTTTGTCCTTCAATCACTCCCAAACCAAGGGCCAGGGACCCCAAGACCCATATACAGTATATTCTGAATATGGGTGACCCAGTGATGGTTTTAGGGGGTTTAAAGTTCAGATCGGGGTCATTTGAGGCCACTGGAAGAGAGTTCGCCTTTTTGGCCAGGGCAGTGCCAGGTACCCCTGCAGCCCAGGTTTTGGCATGGAGACTCACATGACCTCAAGTTCGGATATAGGCTAGCCTATGTGAGGTTGACCTCCGAGGTCAAATGAGGTCACTAGTCGGAGGTCCTTTGAGGTCACTGGTAATACATGCTCGAACGACTGGACCCAGTAGTCCAATATTTGGCATGGAGACTCACATGACATCCAGTCCGGGCATAGGCTATATGAGGTTGACCTCCGAGGTCATTTGAGGTCACTGGTAATACATGCTTGAACGAGAGGACCCAATAGCCCAATTTCTGGCTTAGAGACTCAGAGGACCTCCAGTTAGGACATAGGCTATGTGAGGTTGACCTCCGAGGTCATTTGAGGTCACTGGTCGGAGGTCATATTTTGAGATTGCCAGATATAATAAAAAAGAGCACACAAATACTGTGCGATAGTCTGTGAAAGCTGAAATAGAAAGTTCTTGGACCTCTTACAGTCACTCTTCAATAGCCTAATAGGTACAACTCTTCATAAGCATAAGAGGTACATGGTCTTTCTTGAGTAGAAAGAAAGACCGAACTAGATTAAATAGGATTAGAGTGTTTGCCTTTTTGGTCCGACGACGCCGGGTACCCCTGGTAATGTGTGTGTGTGTGTGTGTGTGTGTATATATATATATATATAAAGTCTATATATATATATATATATATATATATATATATATATATATATATATATATATATATATATATATATATATATATAATATGGGTGTAGCAGAGAGGAAAAGTTTGAATGTAATGGAGATGAGGTGTCTGAGAAGTATGTGAGTGAGAAGTATTTATAGTGAGAAATGATGAAGTGCGAAGGAGAACTGGAGTTGTGCGGGAGATGGCTGATCAAGTTGAGAAGAGGGTGTTGCGATGGTGTGGGCATATGGAGTGAATGGATAATGAGCGATTGGTGAAAAAGATACCAAGGTCTGATGTGACCCACGAATAGGATGGATGGACAGTGTGAAGAGTGCATTGAATGCGAGAGGGATGTCTGTTGAGGAAGGAAAAGTGGCTGTGCGTGATGAAAATGAATGGAGAGAAAATGTAGATGAATAAACGATGACGCAGCCCTGAGGGGATATTCTCCCGCATTTGTCTGATTAGTTGATCAGGTCAGGTGTGGGTAAGGGGATGGGTCATTTATGATGTGGCAGGGGTAAACCAGCTCTGCTGGCGGGCCCTGCTGCGGATGTCACTGATTGCATTGTGCAGTTGACCCTCGTGCAGTGTGGTGCAGTGAGGATCTGTCCCTTCTCCCCTTTTGGGCTAACATGCGAATGAATGTGTTTGAGTGGATGAGTAAATTGGGAGTGTGTCGTCCTGTTTCAGCTACCTCCCTTTCCTTTGGGGGACTCAGCCGATGTATATATATATATATATATATATATATATATATATATATATATATATATATATATATATATATATATTGCATTAAGCTAAACAGAGGAAATTAGAATGGCGAGCGCATACCTCCGCCAACGCCCTATCTCGCAATGTTAAAGAAAGTGAAAAAACAAAAAAACAAATCCTGGATCCGCACCTTTATCAGGATCAGCACCAAAATATAATGGAGTGTATTCTGGGCCAAGGCCCATTCATCTACCAAGTTTCGTGGAAATCCGTCCTGTAGTTTTTGTGTAATCCTTCTAACAAAGCAATCAACAAACAAACAAACAGACAGTGGTGAAAACATAACCCCCTCGGCGGAGGTATTAATAAAGCGTTATGTGCTAGACCAGACTAAAGTAATTATGCGTGTCGTTGTTTATTTATTTATTTATTTATTTGGTCCATCCAGAGTTGTACATCTCTTGTATGGTGGACAAAAGTATTTGGTCGTTACAATGAAATAGTCTACGATATAAAATGGTAGTGGAGGGCTGTTCTGCAACAGATTGTTGCAGCAGTAAGGGTGACATTGGATGGACGATTCAAATTTTGTGAACTGTCATTCGAAAAGATACCAAAAAGAATAAAACACTATCCAGGAGAGGAACCTAAATATGATACGCTTAAAGGCTGCACAATTTTCAGTTTCATTTTTATTATAGCCTTATAATAAGCTGATTAAAATCATTTGTTGAGAGCAAGAATATATTTAGACGTATTCATAATGAAATATAAAGGATATATTGAACGCACGATGCATACAATTCAGTGAAGTGCCAATTTACCATAAACAGAAACGAAAGAAGGCACACCCGTAAGGCCTTCAAAAAGATGAAGTGACTACGGCAGACATACTTTGTTTAATTGTATCACTTAAACAATATCCTCATACCGCTGGGTAGCAAGAACAACAGCGACGGACGCCTTTATAGTGATGTGTCAATGAATGCAAGAGTAATGTTGGATCTGTCTGTTATTATAAAGTATGCTTTTATTATTAATCTTCAAAATGATCCCTAGAAATTTGGGAAAAGTAGGAATGAAATCAGATCCAACAATGAATTCATTCTTCCGGCAAAATGTGTATGAGCAAGTGGTTGATCCATATATGCCAGATTCTCACACTAGGCATATGCTGGGTGTTGGGAGGGGGGTAGGGCCAGTAAATTTACCAAAACGTCCTATTAATCTTCCAACTCGCACTCAGTTCTCCTGTCACGGAAGACGGATGGTTCAAGTGCGGTTAATTGGCCGCCGGTAACTCTCCTCCACCAGCATAAATCCTGGAAACACCCTGCAATATACTAGCAAAAGTTTACGCGTTTACTTGACTTGAAATTGTCTAACTTCAAATAAGTGTTTAATGAGCTGTTATTTCCTTTATTAATCTCTCTCTCTCTCTCTCTCTCTCTCTCTCTCTCTCTCTCTGAATCACTTCTCATTAAACTTTTTATTACTTTGTTTATGTTCTTTAATTACTTCCACATTCTCTTATCACTAAAATTACGAGTAAGGAAAAGTGTGTGTGTGTGTGTGTGTGTGTGTGTGTGTGTGTGTATGTGTGTGTGTGTGTGTGTGTGTGTGTGTGTGTGTGTGTGTGTGTGTGTGTGTGTGTGTGTGTGTGTGAGAGAGAGAGAGAGAGAGAGAGAGAGAGAGAGAGAATGCGAGTCCACAACTTTTCTTTAAACAGTTGCTATTACCCGAACTGCCGCATTGCCAGTTTCAGTAAATATTTTCCGTTCTTGGTTCGCCCATTTCCATACAAAATAGTTTTTGTATTGATTTTGCATTTCTCTTCCAGAGAGAGAGAGAGAGAGAGAGAGAGAGATAATCGAAATTAGTATCATTCTAATGCTTTTCATTTTTTTTTTTTTTTGTGCTTATTTATCCCCTCACTGGTAGTGTTGTCTCATAAGCTATATAAAGTCGTCTGGGGAAAGCAGGATTTTAAAATAATAGTTATTTCAAGTCTTCCTATTCTCTTTAGTATTATGATCTGCTTTTGATATAATTCTTGCTATTACCAGACTATTTACGTCCAGCATATATATGAACTTCATTTAATGAAGGGATGAATGAGAGATATATCTAACCAATCCAACTGGAACAATGTTTTCTACGAATTATCAAAACGTCTTCAATTAGTAAGAATATGGTATAAACGACGTCATTTCATTGAAACTGTGAAGAGCTTATTCAACTTCTTCACTTGCAAGTGCTATTTCTTTTTTATATATCTGTTGCTGACGAAGTGAATTCTTTCAGTAATTTAATGCATTTGTCCATTTCTTTCTTGATGTTACCAGGCAAACATAGTTCCTACCCAGACTCACTCTATCCAGCTCATTAAATTCATATTATTTACCGTTTTGCTAAAAAATAAAACCCATCGGTTGTTAGATCACTCATCACGGAACAAATGGACTGTTACATAAATATCAAAATTATCTTTACGTTATCATCATCATCACTACCACCACCACCACCACCACCACCACCACGCCCCTAATTCTTAGCTGAACATGATGTGGGATTAAGAAAACAAAAAACATGGAAAGGAAGTAAGTAGAAAACTATCCAAAGCATGTCGAGCAATTGTGGGTCACACAGATAATTCAGACAGCATTCACAGAATCCAGGAATAGAATAAAAATATGTCACTGAACTGAACCCATTGATACGACGGATCAGATCACTGAACCTGTTACTTGATTAATATTCTACAATCTTAACACAAGCTTTCTATCTACAATCAGACATCTGGATCGCGGGAGGAGCGGCCACAAACACATCACCGCCTTATCATTCTGTTCTCCGCGATTAGGCTACCCTTTCCCCAACTCACACAACCCCTCACTCACGAACCTAATCACCCTTGCCTATAAACCCTGCCTCAAGCGAAAGTCTACCACAATGCAAAGTTCGTGTTCTTAGGTTTAAAAATATGGTCGTAAATGGCGCTCTTTTCCTGGGACCTATGGGGGCCGCCCCCTCCCACCTGCGGGGGAGGAGATACTGAGTGTGCACCCTACTAAAAAAAAGAATAATAATAATGGTCCGGATAAAGGTCAACACTTGAGCACGAATCGAGTTTCCCAACGCACAATCCGTAAGGCCTAGGCCCCACTCTTCATAAAGATCCAGTAACTCAGAAAGTGGGGACAGCACTACGGCATGTTTTCCCGCCTCTGTGGGTGCGGCAAAAGGCTGAAGAAGTATCAGCAGAGTGTCCAACAAAACGGACCACATATTCATTCACTGATTTCCCAAACCGTTGAACTTCTCGGTTCCACATCGCAGGATTAACGTGCCACGAATGATTGCTCTTCATAATGTTCTAATTCAACTTGATAACATTTATTCCTGTGCCAACAGCGGTCTCTCTTTAATTTAATCACTTCATTTTTTTTTTCTTCAGTTTATTCTTTCCATTTTCGTACGATTATGCCTTTCTTATGAAAGATCTGTTGTGCTGAAAGGGTTAAGTAACACTGTATCAAACCAGTGTATCTGTAAAGTCTTTTATGAGGAAACTATAGTAGTCGGAGGGTAGCACGAATTCATTGGGAAGTACGTCATTGGGGTGAAGGGATCAATATGTTTCCAGTTGAATTTTACCTCTAGGGCGTGGCAGTTATACCTGTCTTCTAACTACTTGTTGGTCTTCAGGAAATAAGTTTAGGAAAATATGACACATATAGTTGCTTGATGATTTTATAGTACAAAACTCATATCCCGGAGACGTAAATTAATGCGGCAACATTGCAAGGTCCCTAATTTGCACAATTTTCAATTTTCGCGAGTGATTTCGCGAGTGATTTTTGGCACGTATATACGAAACACCTTCTTCTATTCCTCTACAAGATGCGAAGCAGGGACAATGCCTTACACCACATAACCTCTCCCCCCCCCCCCCGCACGCCATTGTCTCGGCAATTCACCTGTTACCAGTGACCTGGCCAATAAAGACATTCAGGGCCAGAGTGATTCCCCAATCGATGACAATGTGGAGGACAAAGTTTACATAGCATTAGAGGAAGAAACAATCAGAAATGATGATCAGGTAATGTGGGAAAAAAAGGTCATGAATGATGATGAGTTAGTGAGTGAAACAATGCTTATAATACCTATATTATTGTTTGAAAACCAATATACTCTTGTACTACATATAAATTCGTACCAAGTAAATAAATAAATACTGTTTATGAGTGGATAAATAGTTAACCTCCCATAGAACTCGTTTTCTTTGGTGCCAGCCTGTTAGAAAACCCAGTCAGGTAAGGAGGTACTCGTACCTGGATCGAGTACTTTAAACCTCAGATGAGCGATTTCTCTATGAATTTTCGATGTTTCTCACCAAAAGCGGATGTTTGAGCCAAAAAAAAAAAAAGATCCAAAAATGTCGGGACTGGGGCGTACCACTGCCCAGAAAACGTGGGGATGGGGCGGGTTGAAAACATGAATAACCCAGTCAGTACTACAGGATCCATAACAATCTATCCTAACCTAACAGTGTATTCTGATTTAATATATTCTAATCTAACATAATGTAATCTATTCTAACCAAATACATAATGATATAATTAAAACTATCATAACCTAACCGAACAGGGGTTTTATTCCCCCCAGGCTCGCTTATGATAGACATTAAACCCGTCCTAGAAACTCCCCAGAACATATCGGACCATAACTCAACCTCAGTTAGATGCTAATGTAACGTAACCTAACAAAGCCGAATCAAGTTTATTTACCGTAAATAACTCTTAGTTTCAATAGAGAAACCTAGCAGCGCGGCCATACCACTTGAAAACTGCGCTTAAATTATATGTGCGTTAGGAGCGTTTAACAGCCAACTTAGTGCGAGTTGTTGTTGTTGTTGTTGATCAAAACCAGTCTATCTGGTAGTGCAGACTCATCAACTACAGGCAAGCAACCGCCTCCCGTGCAGTGGTAAACTTTGAAAGTACTGTAGTCACGTGGTAAGCATTTAAAATCCATGTTAACACATTTCAGATGTAACATTTTAAAAATGTTCACTGCCTCAGGAAATCCAATATAACAATCAAATAATCTGTGAAAACACGATTTCGATAAGATGTTTGGAACGCACGCCAGTGTGGTTAAATAATTTCTTTGAATAGTATGAATAATTCGAGAAACCCTGCGTCACTGAAATAAGCGATATTAAAAGAGGATAGTGAAAAACACACTAGCATGAGCGCTGACCAAACTACCCATAACCTTTTCAGTTACACTACATTCTCGAACACCTCACATCCATTTATCATTTATATTAAAGTCTGTCAACATCATACTCACCCGAAGATATGCACATGTATTCATAGTGGTTATGCTGCTGCCTCCTTAACAAATGTGCAGGAAGAGAGAGAGAGAGAGAGAGAGAGAGAGAGAGAGAGAGAGTCTACAATTATTTTTCAAGAGTTGCCATTACCGTAATTGCCAAAAGAACACTCTTCAGCATATTGTGCACCATTCCCAAGCCCACTCGTTCCAGTTAAAAATAGATTCTGATCAGCTGTTCTTTTTTTCTTTTTTTTTAGTTTTCTTGTCCTGTTTCTGTAATCTTAATCATAAAAATTATTAACTTTACCTTTCTGATTTTTCCTGTTATTCCCTGATATGCTGACTTATCTCATCTCTATACTGGTTCTTTAATGAAGTGAGTAAAGTCATGAGGCAGACACAAGAATACAAAGATATTATTGGGAAGGGAGTTTACTAGCCTTTTTCAGTCATATGTGTTACTTTGATGTTATTTTTTCTATTGTCGGACTATTTACACTTACTACCGGGGATACTCCATGTGCTGGAGGGGTAGTTGCAATATCCACCTAACCACTGCAGTTGGAACAGCATTTCCATCGCTCAGTAACAAAGTCTAGAAAGGGAAATGTCTTATATAAAAGACGTCATCTCAATGAAATTGTTAATCTAAATTACTATATATTATTTTTTTTTTCTTATCAGACCCTTCTAACTTTTTAAATTCAGTACATAATTTACATTCTTTTTGAATAACAAAACATAGCAAGGAAAAAATTAATTTAAAAAAAAAAAGTAATCCATACACCAGATTATAGGTGTCCTCCATTCTCCATGAGAAAACTGTGACAGTTGGACTTGACTAACCGTAGGTTGAAGTTTGCGGGGAATCCACTCTAGAGAAGCGAGTTTCAAAGAGATGCAGTTTAGGGAATAAAGGAATTCTGACAGAAGTTCTGCAATATGGAAATGCCGCAGTCCAGTCATGAGCTCTACAGCTTTGTTATGAATTCTGTCTAGTTGATTTCCCACAACCTCTCTACATCCATTCCACAAGAGTGAGCAATATTCCAGCTGAAAATGACACATGGCTCTTGTAAATTATAGCTAAATGTTCGTCAGGGATGAAGTTACAGACTCTGTACAATAATCTGAGTTTCTTTGATGCGGTTTTAGCAAGTGATCTATCATGAGAAGTCCAGCTGGGGGCATTGTTAAGTGAAACACCGAAAATTTCAGTACTTTTAGAGACAGGAATATCAGTTGCATTAGAGATAATACGGGAATCAGGCAATATATATTTGTTTTTTCTAGCATTAAATGTGACAATGTTATTTTGTCCCCTATTCAGTGATTTTAGATAGGTCTTGATTCATGAAGATTGCACTGAGTTCTGAGTGAGACATACGTGTATTAAACTCTGTGAATGGGAGTTCAAGTGTGAATGAATTGTAAAGTGTTGAGCCATCTGCATATGAATGGATGGGATTATAGGTGACAGATAAGAGATCATTAATTAAATTTAGATAAGGAATAGGGTTGGAACCGGAAGTGATCCTTCTGGCGTGCCGGAATTAATAGAGTGGAAATTCGAATATATATAATCTACTACCTTTGTGTCACTGGGGTACGAGGAAATCAGTGGAAGTAAAGATGATAGGCTATAACAAGGGAGTTTGGACAGGAGGGAACGGTGCCGCACTCTGTCAAAAGCTTTAGAAATATCAATGGCTACTGCATTAGCTTCTCTATGTTGGCCAGTTGACAGATGGATGGTATGAGTCAGGAGAGTGAGTATAACAACAGTGGATCTTCCATGGCGAAAACTATCCTGTATATCACTAAGTAAATTGTTGGATTAAAAATGTTTAACTAAATGCATATTAATTAATTACAATCTGGAATACTTTACCAAGAGAAGATGTGATAGCTATTGGTCTGTAATCAGAGGGGTCAGATGAACTTCCTTTCTTCGGAATTGAGTGGATATTAGTTTTCTTCGAAGAATTAGAGAATGAACAAGCACGTATGCATAATTGGGGAGGCGGTGGCTCAATCGGTAGAGAGTTGGCCTGCAGTCCTGACAGACCCGGGTTCAAATCCCGCTGAGGCAGGGAACAGTTTAAGGATTTGAATTTCATAAAATCAGACTTTACTGATCTACCAGAAGGCCCGCCGACATGTCGTAAAAATACCCCCGCTAATACCAATACACCAGTCCTGTATGAGACAGCCCTAGCATGTATTCAATATGGACGGTGGGTGTTAGCGCCGAAGTGGTGACATGTAGAGGTGTGCGGTACGTAGGAGGACTACTGGGCCTTGAAAGCAGGCTGTGAAGCCTTTGCCCAGAGTCGGTCACATAAAAAAAAAAAAAAAAAAAAAAAAACTTAATAATTTAACTGGAACAGAGGCAAGTTCTGGGGAACACGTTTTCAAAACAATTAGAGGAGTTCCACTGGAGGTGAAGCATTGTTGGTTGGTAAACTGTCTAAGGTGGTTTTTACGGATCTAGTCAGTATCTTAAGTGGAACAGTATCGGAGAGTCAACTTCTAGTACTGGAACGGTCTGGTCGACTTCCTCTAGGGTAGAATTTCTGGCAAAATTACTGGCAAGGATGTTCACTTTAGCACACGGGTCATTTATAGTGCTACCACATGAAGATTTTAGTGGGAGGAATGGGTGATGGCTTGTTAAAGTTATTATCGTAAGAACTGAGAGTTAACCAGAGTATTCTATTGTCATTAGACTTTAATAAAAGTTTGGATTCTTGGTTGTGTAGAAAGTTTGATTTAGCAAGATTTATTACTGCTTTTACATGCTTTATAGCAATTATAAATTAACTAAGGGATTCAGATTTTTTATTTTATTTTATGTAAGAGTTATATGTCAAGGACTTTTCGGTCGTTGCTCTGAAAGAATTGCTGTCTAACAATTTGGGGGAGTCCCATCTTTTACTGAACTGTTGACTGGGTATGAACGATTCAATACCCACTTGTGTTAAGTCATTAATTTAGGACTGGATAGAATTGGGAAAAGAAAGACTGCCATGGAATATCAGCAAGATAATTCCTAAATCCATCCCAGTCTGCCCTATCACCCTGACGGGTTCAGAACGGGGGAGTTTGAGGGAATTGACTAATGAGGCACTGGTGAGATTGAGGTCGGAGTATCCAAGTGGTGACGGTACTTCTGTCCTGTATTAATCTGGGTTATTTGTCAGGAATAATGCCAAGATAGGCATTATGGTCAGGATTATCCAGTATTCTAGTTGGTTGTTTTACCAAGTGCGTGAGATTAAACGATTCTGCAAACAGCTCGCATTCTAGACCAGTATCGTCAGTCTTGGCAGAATGCAATGTCCATTCTATATTATGGGCGTTAAAATACCCCAAAACGGTAATTTCAGCGCTAAGGGTGAGTTTATGGCTTGTCAACTGTGTGGATATGGAGTCAAATACGCTGGGTTCTGAAGAAGCACTGAAGGAATGACAAACTACACTGATATATTTGATAATGAGATAAATTAGTTTAAATAGTGAATAATCAAAATTAACTTTACTGAAGTTCAAAACAGTGGCAATTGCAAAGTCAGATTTAATATAACAACAGGTGCCACCCTTGTTACGGAAGTTTGTGAGGAGATGGTAACCAGGAAAACAAAATGGGGATGTCAGTACAGGGAGAGATTTGGGGATCTGTGAGGAACAGGGCTAGAAGGGACACTGACTGGAGGAAAAGGTGAACGGAATTCAGACTGGTATTAAGACCACGGATATCAATGAAATATAAGGCCGAACCTGTGGTTAGTTGACACTGATTGGAGGAAAAAGTGAACGGAATTCAGATTGGTATTAAGACCATGGATATCAGTGAAATATAAGGCCGAATCTGTGCTTCTCCACTGACATGCATGAACAGTGTTTGCAACAACCGCTGTCGGCACAGTCGCTTGATTGCAACCAGGAGGATCCTGAGCTGCCAGCCTTACACTGGCGGTGGTGGCAGTCCGAGATACCACCGAATTTGCTGATTTTAATGCAGCAGCCATATGGGGGATGAAAATAGGTGTGATATCTAATGTGTACCGTATGTAGTGTGATGTAGACAGTTGAAGGTAAAGGCATTATGAGAGTATGATGGCCTACTCTTTGTGTTAATGAAAACACTGAAAATATTCAGCAAAGCGAGATGGCCAGGAACATGTCCTGAGGGCCGGTGAAGCGGGAGCTCCAGCTATCCCTGTCACCAGCTTGCCATCCAGCCTGGGCGTACCTCCCTGTTCGAGTGGTGCTACAGCCTACGAAATTCATCACTTAACGGAGCCCATTACAATCAGAGTAAAATCGACTAGTGGTATATCATAATCATCATCAACATTTTAACTTATCATCCCAGTCCGAACTCCCTGTCAAAAATGGAGTGAGACAGTACTGAAGGTAGAACAGTCAAGACAATGTCCAGCAATATGGGCAACGCAGATCACTCACACAATATTATTGTTTCCAAGAATATAGAAAAAAAAAAGTAGGCACTGAGCTGAGTGGGCTGAAACAACAAGCCGAATAGCTGATCCATTTAACTGCTTGGAATGTCAGAAGCTTTACATTGTATATCAGTCTATCTATAAGGCTTACATTCTGAAGACAGTGATCACAAACGAATGACCTTCATCAGGGTGTCATTCTTCCAACTTAAACCTCCTCACATTCCTCTCCACCCCAATCCCTTCAGCTTTCCCCCTGTCTTCCCCCTCCCATCTCACATGCACCTCCCTTGTTAGTCTCTCGTTCTCCATTCTCTACACGTGACCAAGACTAATATGTTAAAGGAAAAGAAAAAATAAACACTTGCAATATAAATCTCATCGGAAACGTAATCCAAGGAACGTCAGTAATATCACTTAAGGTAAGGCTTCATTTTAATTATGTTGTTCTTGTTACCATCATCTTCATCCCCATCATCATCTTCATTATCTCCCTCTAATATATTGAATGTGAAAATCTAAAAATATGGACAGGGAAATAAATAAGCTGAAAAAGAGTCAACAGATTGTCAAGCAAAATGGGTCAGACATTCAGCTACTCATAAAATCTCTGACCGTTGAAATTCTCAGTTCCACGTCACCCGCAAAACTATAAACGCAGAAATGTGCTTCCCAATGCTCTCCTATACCTAGATATTTTTATTTAGATGCAGGGAAATTTCTGGAATAGAAAATCTTAGAAATGTTCAACATTTACCATTTGCTACCAGTCATCTCTCCACCATAACCCTTATATCTGATGACGTATATTGCGCTTTCGTTTTGCTACGCTCAAACGATTTTCTTTTAATTAGGTAAGCTATATTTCAGTGAATGGGTCAATCAAGAGAGTCTCCTATCCTTCTACTTAGGAACATCTTTATTAAGTAAATGTAATAATAGACTATAGCAAGAATATATTGATAACTGTGTCATCGCAGTGAAGGACTTATGACAAATCTTTTGATAGCACAGTAAGGCATAGGCGTCACTGATATAATGGTAATGGAAAAGAAGACAATAGTACAAAACACCAGTAAAACCTCCATTACTACTACTTGTCGTTCTCGAATGTCTGACATCCGTTTTCCAATTTATACTAAAATTCTCTCCACTTCGTACCCACCCAATAATATGCAGATATATTCGTAGCGTTAATCCTGCAGCCTCTATAATGAATATCAGTGAATGAGTTTCGCAAGTGGCGCCTGGGGAATATATTATTATTATTATCATTATTATTGTTATTATTATTATTATTACCCCCTGGGGGTAGGGGGGTTTCAAGAATACTCCCCCAGTATCCCTGCTTGTCGTACGAGGCGACTAAAAGGGTTGGTGGTGGGTTAGTGCCCCACCCCGTAAAAAGAACTAACTAAAAAAGCAAATAAAGCGCCTCGGACCCGGACGGACCATACGTTGACGACTAAGGAACGGACAAAGGACATTCTGAGAGTAGGAACGTGGAATGTGAGAGGAGTGAATGATGAAGTGAAAGAGAGAGAGATTGTCCAGGTGCTTGAGGATGCAAAAGTGGATATATGTGGATTGACTGAAACTAAATGGGAAGGTGAAAGGATGAGAGAATGGGAATACGGTGTAGGTATATGTGCGGGAGTCAGTGAGAATGAGAGGGCAAGAGAGGGAGTATGTCTGATGATAAGCAAGAAGTGGAAGGAGAATATAAGAGAGTATGGAACAGTGGGTGCAAGGATTGTATAGGTGAGGATGAAAGTAGGTATACAGGCATGGGCGATTGTATGTGTGTATGCTCCAACAGAGGATCGAGTGGCAAGAGTGAAAGATGAGTTTTGGGCGAGAGTAGAAGCATGTATGGACAAGTTTGAGAGGAGCGAGAGAGTGCTGTTGATTGGAGACATGAATGGCAAAGTCGGGAATGTACGAGTGGATGGAGTGGTTGGTCAGTGGGGTGTGCCAGCGGAAGTAGATGGGAATGGTAGTGCTTTGGTGGACATCTGTGCTGGTAAGGGGTTGGCAATAGCTAACACCTACTTTCGTCATAAGATGATCCACCGGTATACATGGAGAGTAATGAGGAGGATGGATGGTGAACTTGTTGAACGAAAGGCAATGATAGACTACGTGTGTGTGGATGAGCGAATGAGAAGACAAGTGTTGGATGCAAGGGTGTGGAGAGGGTGGGGGAATGGAGTCTCGGACCATCACTTAGTGATGGCCAAGGTAGAGCTGCAAAGAAAGTGGTTGAGGAGGCGAAGGGGAAGACAGGAGGAAGCAGCTCCTGTGAGAAGAGTGGAGAAATTGCAAGATAGTGAGAGGAGGACAGAGTATAAGAGCATAGTGGAAGAAAGATTGGGAAGGTATGAGCTAGAGCAGATGGAAGGGGTGGAAGACGTATCTAAGATATTCACGGAAGAGATAAGCGCAGCGTGTGAGGCGGTTTGTGGAGTGAGGAGGAGATGCAAGGGTGTGCAAGGGACAGCATGGTGGAATGATGAGGTGAAACGAGCTGTGGAACAAAAGAAGAAGGCATATGGTGAATGGTTGGCGAGTAGAGGTAGGGGAGAAGATAAGAGAGAGAAGAGAGAGGTATATGTGAGCAGGAGAAGGGAGGTTAAGAGACTGGTGAAGGAGAGTAAGATGAAAGTGGATGAAGAGTTTGGGATGAATCTGAGTGGGAAATGGAGGGAGAGTAAGAAATTGTTTTGGAAGGAGGTAAAGAAAGTAAGGCAGTGTGAAAGGGGAAATAGTAGGGGAGTGAAAGATAGGAATAATAGATTGTTGGTGGAGAAGAGAGAGAAATTGAGGAGATGGAAGGAGCACTTTGAGGATTTGTTGAATGTAGAGAGTGAGAGCAGTGTGAGTATAAGTGGTTGGGGAATGGCTGGGAGAAGAAGAGATGAGAGGAGGGAGGAAGAGATCAGTAGGTCGGAAGTAGTGGAAGCGATGAAGAAGATTAAGCTGGGAAAGGCCCCAGGAATTGATGGAGTGTGTGGTGAAATGCTTAGGTATGGGGGTGAGATTGTTGTGGAGTGGATATGGAAGTTGTGTAGATTGGCTTGGGAAGAGGGAAGGGTTCCAGAGGACTGGAAATCAGGTATAATTGTTCCTCTGTACAAAGGAAAAGGGGAGAGAGAAGTATGTGGTAACCATAGGGGTATTTGCCTTCTTAGTGTGACTGGTAAAATATATGGTAGAATACTCATTGATAGGGTTAGGCATATGACAGAGGAGCTAGTTGGAGAAGAACAAGGGGGATTTAGGAAGGGAAAAGGGTGTAGATCAGATATTTGTTCTAAGATGTTTAGTGGAGAAGTATCTAGAGAAGGGAAGGAAAGTGTACACTGCCTTCATGGACTTGGAGAAAGCTTATGACAGAATAGATAGGAAAGGTATGTGGAAGGTATTAAGAATATATGGAGTGGAGGGGAAATTGTTGAGTGCTGTGAAGAGTATGTACGAGGGAGCTAGGGCTACGGTGCGAGTGGATGGTGAGCTGAGTGAGTTCTTTGATCTCAATGTGGGACTGAACAGGGGTGTGTAATGTCTCCATGGCTGTTTAATATATATATGGATGGGGTCGTAAAGGGGGTACAAGGTAGGGCAGTGGATGTGGGGGGTGGCCCTAATGAATGAGGGTGAGATTTGGAAGCTTCCGGTGTTGCTGTTTGCTGATGATACAGTATTGTTGAGTGAAGATGAATGGGAGTTGCAAGGTTTGGTGAATGAATTTGGGACAGTGTGTAGGAGGAGGAAGCTGAAAGTTAATGTAAACAAAAGTAAAGTTATGGTGTTTGAGAGGAATGAAGTCACAGAGTGTGCAGTGAGGTTGGATGGTGAGGATATGGAGAATGTGAGTGCATTCAAGTACTTGGGTAGTGTGATGAGTAAGGATGGAACTTTGGGGGATGAAGTACGTGAAAGGGTACAGCAGGGAAGGAAGGTTGGTGGCACACTGAAAGCAGTGATGAGAAATAGGGAGGTGAGTATGGAAGTTAAGAAGTCACTGCATGATGGTATTGTGATCCCTACCCTGACGTATGGAAGCGAGGCGTGGACCTTGCAAGAGGGGAACAAGTCAAGAGTGAGAGCAGTGGAAATGAGTTACTTGAGAGGAGCATGTGGAGTGACATGGAGGGACAGGTTGACGAATGAAGAAGTGAAGGAACGTTGTGGGGTAGATGTGGATGTGGTTGAAAAGATTAGGAGAAATACACTGAGGTGGTTTGGACATATGGAGAGGATGGAGAATGAAAGACTGACTAAGAGGGTGTATGTAGGTGAGGTGGAGGGAGGGAGAGGGAGGGGTAGACCAAGGATGAGGTGGAGGGATGGAGTTGAGAGGTATATGAGGGAGGGGGGGGTGAGTTGGGGGGAGGGGAGTCAAATGGTGGGTGACAGAGTGACTTGGAGGCGTTTTGTCTGCGGCCACCCTTTGCGGGATTAGGGCGTCGGGCTATAGATAGATAGATAGATAGATGGTTATTCATTAATTCATACATTCGGACCACTTTTAACCACAAGCCTAAATTGGAGAGGCCACGGACCGTCGTCTGGTTCGAGCAGGTGTTTTTGAAGTATTGCCTCGACACCCCCAGGGGCTATCTGAAGGGGTTATTGAGGGTACCCAGAAAGTCATGGCGACAATGAAAAGAGTAATATGAAAGGAGTAAAATTATATGAGAGTGGGTATCAGGCTGACTTGGGGTTCGGTCTGAGGGTAACGAGACCGAAAAGTTTAAGGACCATTGGGTTAAAGGATTTGGCGGTATAGTAACAAACACAGGCAATAAGACGTGAGCAAAATCAAGGGTGTAAAATAATTTGTGATAAACTTCGTGTTCGTATTTGTTTGCCGATGGGTGTTACATATACGGCTTACATTAATTTCTTCAGCACCTTGATTTTTTTTTTTTTTTTTGTACATTTTTCTTTATCTAACACTGACGAGTGTATTTGATTTATCAGAGGCTCTTTAAACTTGACAGGTTACGAATACCGCTCATTAACATCTTCAACCTACTCCCTGCATTAAAAAAAAAAAAAAAGATGCCGTCTCTGGGAAGAAATAACTAAGGGTTGGCGTCATGTACTAAAAGGGTTAACGTACTAGTAGGTATTACATGTAAAAGCGATTAGAAAAAAGTACCCCACAGGATAGTTTCAGTGATATCCGAAATTATCACTACAGCTCGTTATGTCAAAGGAAATTTAGTCTGCTTTCATATGAATTCGTTTGGCTATGTATATTAAAACATTTAAACTAGACAAGACAGGAAATGTTGCCAGAAAAAATGTAGTACTTCTTGACCATCGTAACGGGAGGGATTATAGGTTATTTTACATTGTTTATCATGAGTGGTAATGCGTAATGTGCGTGGATACATATTATCCATAATTTGTCGATATTAGACAAACTTAATTCCTTCAGTGAACGATCTCTCCAGTAATTTACGTAAAATCGTCTGCAGGAGCAAGACCTCAAAGAAAATGTGCAAATGTCACACAATCATACATTTCTTTTCTGCGTCTTTTGGGTTTTATTGTGGATACATAAAAACAGTTCATCTTTTTTTCTCTCTCTTGCTATTGCTGTATCTCTCTTTGCCTTCATTACACCCTCCTCATATATGTCTCTCTGCCTTACATTTCCTCTACTCCTACGCTCTTGCACTCCCACTTAGTTCCATACAACTACCTGTCTTGCTCCTGCTTCATTTAATTTATTCTCCTGCCTTTCCTCTTACTACTGCATTTTCTTCCTCTATCTCTTCATCTTTTGTGTGTTTTCTACTTCATCCTATACTCTCCTAATCTTCCTTTTCTTCCTCTGTTCCCTTGATCCTCCTCGTCGTTCTGTTTTCATTGTCTTCCTCTTCTTCCTATAAGCTCCTGTTCATTTTCCTTTACCTCCTTGTTTCTCATGCTCTTCCTCCCCCTAGTATATTCTGTTGCTCTTCATTCTTCTTCCTTACCTCATCCACCAATGATATCTTACTCTTTCTGTCTCCCTTTTCGGTTTTATTAATCCTATAGTTCAACCCATGCACCGAGTCTTTCTGTACCCTATTTGATTGACCTGTGCTCCTGAGTTGTATGGGGCGAGTAGGGTGTGTTTGATTCGCGGCTGCTGATTGGCCGCCGATGATGTCATTCAAGTATATGCAGGCATGTATTACAGTCCAACATGCAGACGCAGTGTACACCATGAGTAGATGTAGTAGATGTAATAGGTGTACACCGTGGATGGATAATTTACTTCAAACGTTACTCATTGTTTTAAAAAACTTTATAAACAACTTAAATTTTCTTTAATAACGGGAAACTTTTAAAGCTAATTTTCACCTCTTTAGCTTCGGATATTATTCGAAATTTAAATGCAAGCAATTTACAAAAATACATATTTATGTGTCACAATAAGAGCTGTGGATTTACCTTATCGGCAGCCAGCCAGCAGTCGCGAATCAAACATAGCCCACTCGCTCCATACATCTCAGGTGCACAGGTCAGTCAAATAGGGTATAATATTGTCATGGCTGGTATACCCTGAGCTTCATCTGGAGAGAGAGAGAGAGAGAGAGAGAGAGAGAGAGAGAGAGAGTCCACTTTTCATTTACTGATTTGCCATTACCGGAACTAGCAATAACGCACGCTTTAGCACAATGTGTTCCATTTCCTATCCGCTCCTTTAAGTACATAAAATGATTCTAGTAAGATTTTCCAATTCTGTTGTTTTTCTGGTTGCCTTTCTGTAATCCTTTATTTTTCCTTTGCATTTCCTCAGTTTTGTGCTGGTTTATCCCTTCATAATATATTTAAAAAATATAAAGCTGGGTCTTTCGGGTGTGGGCAATCAGGCAAGTTAGCTGCCTACTGCGACTGCAACACAATGGCGAGGTGTTCAGGAAGTTAGCCAAAGAAACCTTGATGGACTATGAAAGAACAATAATGGCCCCCAGTCCCGTGCAGCCCTTAAATGGGCAGGGGGTGCTAAGAATCTCACGGTTGCCTCAATTACAATCTACTTCCTTTGTTAATGCAAAAAATACAAGTAAAATTGGTAACTGGAATGTGAGAACGCTAAATCATGACGGTAAAATCGATGAGTTAGTGAAGGTTTTTCAAAATTACGGACTTGATATTTGTGCTCTGACAGAAACTAGATTAACTGGAGTCGATAAGTTGGATTTGGAGGATGGTATACGTTTATTGATATCTGGCCGACAGGACGGAATGCATTATCAGGGAGTAGGATTGTTGCTGGGTTGTAAGGCACATAAGGCTTTATGTGAGTGGGATCCTATAGATGAGCGATTGTTATACGCACGGTTTAAATCAAATCATGGCAACATCAGTCTGTTTGTGTGTTATGCACCTACTAATGATGCACTCGATGAAAGGAAAGACACATTTTATGAAAAGTTGCAAGAAGGAGTAGGAAGGGTACCTAGACATGATGTTTTGATCTGCGTTGGAGACTTTAATGCAGTAATGGGCTGTTCAAATGAGGAATTTGAGGCATGTATGGGTAAGATGGGAGTTGGTAGTAGGATGAGTGAAAACGGAGTGAGGTTTGGAAGCTTCTGTCTAGCAAATGACTTTGGTCATCGGGGGCACACTCTTTTAGCATTGCAATATACACAAGACAACTTGGGTGTCGCCGTGTGGAAAATATAAAAATCAGATTGATCACATCGCTATCAGTAGGAGGCATAGAAGTTCTCTGCTAGATGTTCATGTTAAACGGGGAGCGGATATTGGTAGTGACCATCAACTCAGCATTGCAAAAATAAGGTTTAAACTTAAAAATCAGAAGAAGGAAAAATCTGGTGTTGGTAGATACGATATTGTTAAGCTTAGAAGGGAAGGAGAAGAAAAGGAGGAATTCAGATTAGAATGCAGAAATAAGTTTTTGGTGTTGGAAACGTTGGAAGAGGGGGAGAGAAGTGTAGATGAGATGTGGGAGGATGTGAACAAAGTTTTGCATGAGACTGCTGAATGTACGATTGGAAGGAGACATAGATTCAGGAGAAAGAAATGGATATCAGAGGAAACGTGGGATATGATAAAAAAGAGAGGTGAGGCTAAATTGAGGAGTGAGATGCAATGCGTTGATGAACGAGAGATTGAATTAGCAAGAGCTGCGTACTGGAGTTTGAATTCAAAAGTAAGAAGGTTAGCTAGGAGAGATAAAAGAAGATGTGTGGATGAAAAGGTTGCAGAGACTGAAATCTTAATAAACAAAAATGATGGACAGAGTCAAAGAATAGCATATGAATCGATTAGAGAAGTGAGTGGTAATGCAGGTAAACGCAAAGAAATACCAGTTAGAGACAGGGAAGGAAATTTATTGGCCAAAGATGGAGATATTAAAAATAGATGGAAAGAGCATTTTGAGACAGTTCTTAATAGACTAATACCACCAGAAGAGGATATACCGTCTGCTCAGGAAGATTTAAATATAGAAACAGAAGAGTTGAGGCTTGCAGAAGTGGAGAAAGCAGTAAAACATTTAAAGAATAATAAGGCACTAATGGAGGATGGTTTATTTCCGGAAATGTTTAAAGTGGAGGGGGATAGATTAATAATAATCTTGACCAAGCTATTCAATAAGATATGGGTGACGGGGTTACTACCATCAGTTTGGAAGAATGGTGTAATTGTTAAAGTTCCGAAGAAGGGAGACCTGAGTGAATGTGGTAATTGGAGGGGAATCTCTTTGTCACCGATAGCTTTGAAAGTTTTCAGTAGTGTTGTTAAATAGGTTGGAGCCGGTGGTTGAGGGTATTCTGAGGGATGAACAGGCTGGTTTTAGAAAGGGACGTGGTTGCAATGATCAGATCTTTATAGTTAGGCATTTGATGCAGCAAGTTAATGAAATGAGAGTACCGTTAAGTCTTTGTTTTGTTGATTTTGAAAAGGCTTTTGATAGTGTTTCGAGAGAGACTATGGGGAAGATCATGAGACATTATGGAATACCAGAGGAGTTTGTGAGGGTCATTATGAACATGCATGAGGACACATTTGTAAAGTGATGGTTGATGGTTGTCTGAGTGATTCGATTGAAGTCAAGTCCGTAGTAATTCAAGGTGGTGTTCTATCGCCTTTACTATTTATATTGGTCATTGATTACATTATGAAACGCGTTGGAACAGAAACCGGTGCAGGTATACTTTGGGGAGAGAACAGGAAACTTTTGGATTTAGATTATGCAGATGATATAGTTTTGATTTGTGATGGGCCAGAAGAGATGCAGAGAGTGTTGGACTGTTTGATGAGTGAAGGTCGCAAGGTGGGTTTGGTTATTAATTGTGGAAAAACTGAAATAATCAATATGAATATGGAAAATGCGCAGGAATGTGTAATTGGAGGTATGGTTGTAAAGCAAGTTGATAGGTTTAAATATTTAGGTACTTATTTAGCCAAGGATGGTTCTTTGAACTTTGAATTCGAGGAAAGGTTAAAGAAGGTTAATCAGGCAATGGGAATGCTTAAAAATATTTGGAATAATAACAATTTTTCTGTGCATACAAAAATCAAACTTTATAAGGTAATGGTTAGGAGTATCTTAATTTATGGACACGAGTCTTGGTACAGCACAGTGACTATGGAAAATAAATTCTTGGTGTTTGAAAACAAAGCACTTAGAAGAATATTAGGAGTTAAGTGGTGGGAAAGGATACCAAATAGTAGAATTAGAGAAATAACGGGAGTGTAGCCGGTCGATGAATATGTTAGGTTCTCACGATGGAAGTGGCTGGGACATGTGTATAGGAGACAGGGAATAGTAAGAGGTACACCAGGGTGGGTGGCACTTGGTAGGAGAGGTAGAGGAAGGCCAAAAGAGACGTGGATGAGGACAATGAGACGGGAAGCTGGAGATGAGTGTTGGGGAGATCATGAGGAGTTAGCACAAGATAGGATGTGGTGGTGTGAGTTCATCGAGGCCCTATGCATCCCTAAGGGTGCCACAGGAAATGATTGATTGATTGAAAGTGGGTAAACTCACATTGTAGACACAAGATAAGAAATATATTGTGAACGGGTTTATTAGCCTTGTCAGTAATAGGATGCACCTTCATATTATTATTTCTACTGTCCAGCGATGTACGCTTCGCACAGGGGTACTTCATATAGTGGAAGGGGTTTTTGAAATCTTTATCTATTCACTCCAGTTGGAACAGTATTTCCTTCGCAGAATAACAATGTCTAGAAATTACAAAGTCTGATATAAATGACACCATCTCAGTGAAATGGTTAATTTTAATTACTTATACAATTTCTTCCAACACTCTCCTTCTGACTTTCTAAATTTGGTACATAATTTATATAACTTTATATTGGCATATAAATCCTTCACTTTAAGGGGTCACTTATAAGCAGCGTAAAATCGACTGGTGGTGGTGTATCATGATACGCATCATAATCATCATCATCAGCAGCAGCATTATAAAATTCTTAACCACAACCCAAACTCCGGGGCAATAGGTGGGGTGAGGGAGCATTCAGAACTGAGAGAGAAAAACATAAAGGGAGAATTGTCAACAACTTGTCCAGTGATACGGGCTACACAGATCGTTCACACAGCATTACTGTTTTCAAGAAAATAGTAATATAAAAATAGTCACTGAATTTAAACTGTTGAAACAAAAAGCCGAATCGTTGATCCAGTTAAATGGTTAGACTGTCAAAAACTTTACCTCATATATTTTATGTGTCTATAAGCAGAAGCCCTCATCCCGAAAATGGTGATCACAAATTACTGATTTCATCAGTGTGTCCTCCCTTCAGCTTAGACCCATTCACCCATATTTCACTCCGCTCATTTCGAAAATCATATTTTCTGTTTAGCACATCCCCTCCTCCTGCCATTTTACTTAAACTCTCCTAGTCAGTTTCTCGTTCTCCATTCTTTCCAGTTGACCAAGGCATCTGAATATAGTTCTCTAATTACTAAAAATAAATAAATAAATAAAAAATGTTCATTCTAGGTTCCCCCTTCACATCACCTGTAATATGTTAAGGAAAAGTTAAAACTGCACTCACATTACGAATCTCTTTGGAAACGCAATCCATGTAACAGCAGGAATAACACTTTTGGTAAGGTTTCTGCGTTTGTTCTTATGTTGTTCTTGTTACCATCATCAATCATCATCATCATCATCATCATCATCATCATCATCATCATCATCATGAACCCCCAGTAGACCGTGCAATATGAAACATCTAAAAACAGGAAGAGAGAGAGAGAGAGAGAGGGAGAGAGAGAGAGAGAGAGAGAGAGAGAGAGAGAGAGAGAGAGAGAGAAATGGAAAATAGTCAACAGATGATCCGGTGAAACATTAAATTGATCATTTCTCCGACCGTTCAGATCTTCGGTTCCACACGTATAACTATTTGCACAAAATTATGCATCATAGTCCTCTGCTTTAACTGGACGATTTTATTCTGATACAGAAAATTTTCTCACACAGAAAATGTTGGCATTGTTCATCATTTACCTTCTGCTACGAGTCATCGCTGTACCATAACCTCTTCAGTCTGATGACGTATTTTTATCACTCCTCTTGCTTCTCTCAGACGATTTTCTTCAAATTAAGAAAGCTCTCCTGCAGTGAAGAATTTTAATTGTACCCAACCTCTCCACCAAGTAACATCTTTAGTATGGGAAATGCAATAGTAAAATGTTGCAAGGATTTAATGAAAACTGCGTCATCTGAATGATGCGCTAAAGAAGACTGTTTTGATAGCACAGTAATGAATAGGCGTCTCTGATATAATGGTAAAGGAAAATTTAAAAAAAATGACACTATGGCATGAAACACCAGTAAAATACCTGCTACCATTTCTATTTACACTTCTCAATAACGAGTATATGACATCCATTTCACATATATTGTAAAGCTCTCTCCATTTCACACCCACCCAAAATAATACATATGTATTCGTTGCATTAATCGTGCAGCCTCTGTAATGAATATCACTGAATGATTTTATCAAGTGGCAGATCGGGAATATATTATAATTTTATATTTATTATTTTATAATAATAATAATAATAATAATAATAGTAATGATAATAATAATAATAATAATAATAATAATAATAATTATTATTATTATTATTATTATTATCATCATTATTTTTATTACTGTTCCGTGTTTCCGGTGTTCTGCGCTGTAACTCCAATTCTTATTTGGCTACCAGTGCTTGTTATTTCCATGATTAATATTCATCTGTTTACCATCAGAGTTATATCCCTGAAACAACAACATCATATGCCTGTAGAATGGGATGATGAATGATGTGAAAAGACAAAGCTTTTAACCATTTCACTACCAGGAGTCTATAAAGCTGAAAAACTAATCTGGTAGTAGTAAGAATTATATTTTTAAAAAGCGGGTTAAAGTAGAATTTCTAAGCCATAATCAGATAGGCCTCCCTTCCACTGATTCAACACATCTGGTATTAGCAAGAACAGATAAAACGTTTCATCGTATTGATGGTTCATGGAGGTTATCTAACCCCATCACTGCTATAATATCCTCCTCACCAGCTATATCATATCGTCTGTTGTAATCGGTTTGTTTGTTTGTTTGTTTTTTTACCCGATGAAACTGCCCAATCCGGCAACTTGGTACTGAGTCGTGGTTGCATGAAATTCAGTTTGCCATAATTATGAGGCAGGAATTAGTCTCACTGATTATTCATTATTGAATCTTTCGTTCGGACGACACTTAACCATGAACCTAGCAGGAAGGGATCACGGACCATCGTCTGGTTAGAGCATTTTTTCTTTAAGTATTGCCTCGACACCCCCAGGGAGTGTGGAAATGGGTTATTGGGGGTATCCAGAAAGTCGTAGTAACCATGAAAAAGAGTACTATGAAAGGAGTGTTATTATAAGAGAGTGGGTGTCAGGCAAGCTTGGCATTCAACCTCAGGGTTTCGGAACCGAAAATTTGAAGAACCATAGGAATAGAGGATACGACGCTACAGTAACAAGCAAATGATACAGCTGTAGTAAAATGAAGGGATTTAAACAAATGTCATGAATTTCTTGTTAGTATTTTGTTGCCGATGCCCCTTAGATATACGGTTGATCCTAATTCCGTAAACACCGTGATTTTCGTAATTTAGTCTTTTGCTGCCACAGACGAGTGTATTCGATTTATGAGAGGCTTTTGAATTGGCACGTTCCAGATATCGTTCATTATCACTCTCAGTCTCTACTATGCTTAAGACAATTGTCAGTCTGTGTGAAGAATCAACTAAGGGATGGCATCCCGCACCAAAAAGGCTAATCTACTTACATGTATTACATGTACAGACAATAAGAAAAAAAGTATCCCGCAGAATGGTTCCGATGATGTCCGAAATTATCAGTACAGCTCGTGATGTCAAAGAAAATTTAGTGTTTCCACCTGAATATGTTTATGTATATAGTGAAAGATTTAGAATAGATGAGGCAGGAAATGATCCCGGAAAAATACTTGATAACCGTAACGAGAGGAAACATTGGTCATTTTGCTTTGTCCTTATGTGCGGTGTTGCGTAATGTACATGGATACATTCTTTTCCATATTTAATGAAGACTAGATAAAGTTTACCCCTTCAGTGAAAGATTTCTCCATTAATTTATGTAAAATCATCTGCATGAGCAAAACCTCAAAGAAAATGTGCTAATTCCATACAATTATATTCCATGTTTCTGTTCTGCTTCTCTTGGATCTAATCTTAGTTCATATGCACGGTTGTTCTTTTTTCCCTCTTGTTATTCCTATATTTCTCTTTGCCTTCATTACACCCTTTTCATATAATTCTCTCTGCCTCACATTTCCTGAACTCCTAAGTTCTCGCTCTCTCACATACTTCTCTAAGTCTGCCAATCCTGCTATTGCTTCATATAATTTATTCTCGTGCCTTTCCTCTTGCTACTGCATTCTCTTCCTCTTTCTCCTCGCCTTCTGTGCGCGTTCTTTTGTGAACTCCATACTCACCTAAGCTTCCTTTTCCGCTTCTCTTCCCTTAATCCTCCTCGTCGTTCTGTTTCATTTCGCATCCTCTCCTTCCTATATGCTCCTGTTCATTTTACTCTTCCTTTCCGATATTCTTGTTCTTCCTACATCTGTTGCTCTTCTTCCTCCTTTACTTCTTCCATCAAAGTTGCCTTAGTATTTTTGACTCCCTCTTCGATTGTGTCAAGCCCATGGTTCAACCCACGCACAGAGTCTTGCTAGTATTGTCATGGCTGGTATACCTTGTGCTTCACCTGGAGAGAGAGAGAGAGAGAGAGAGAGAGAGAGAGAGAGAGAGAGAATCATGTCTCTCCCGTGTGCGTCGAAATGATTACTGAAGTTGTGCTTTGTCCCGTGTTTCCTGAATATTGGACTCTTGTCTTCAGTATTAGGGATAGTGGGAGGGATTCCGAAAGGTCTTGGAAGTGGTTAAGACAGAAGACAAGAATGAGAAAAAAAAAAGTGTCTAACACAGGAAACAAAATACGGTTTGTAAACTCCAAGTATGCACTGTGTACGAGGAAACGGTTTTTATGCTCCGCCATGTATGTGACTGTGGCATGTAGTGTTGGTCATGTGCGTCCTCTCCTCCTTCTGTCCCTCCGTTTGTCCGTCTCATTTTGCGTTTATCACATTTCCGAAGAAATGGTTGAACATACTTTAACTATTCTTCATGCACAGATACAATGGTGAAAGCATTTCAACCATGTTAAACTTTGATGACCCTGACCTTACCTATGAATTTGACCTCACATCTTGGTTTTTCGTTTAGCTAATTTTCTTGAAGACTACAAAGGATGCCTTCATATAACTGCATAGAAAAATGCATCTAGGCAAGAGCATTTTAACTATACCAAAATTTGATGACCTTGACCTGTTTGACCGCGAGACAAGTGTAACCCAGGCGGGGTATTCATGTCCTATGGACGTAATATGATGTTATTTAAAGAACAAGATAAGGCACAAAAGAAGAGAGAGGATTCCGGAGTGTGGAAAAAAAAGATAAAGAAGACTGGCAGAAGAGGAAAGATATGAATTTATAAGAAGGAGAAGAAAGAGGACAAAAGGGAAGCATATATGTAATGAGTAAATTACGTGTATGAAGACAAAATGTTTTGCGTGTAATGAAATGGTGACTTGGCAGGAAAGATCTTGCTTGGATTAGGGGCCTCATTCTCTTCAATATGAAACAGCAATTTTTGCAGTTCCTCTTCCATAGTCTACATCAATGTGTATGACATCAGTGTGAAATTTTGCGGAAGAAATATAAACATTCGAATTAAGAAACAATAAAAATTTCCATAACTAATGAAAGGGGTTATCAGATGTTTGTGTGTGTGTGTGTATGAGAGAGAGAGAGAGAGAGAGAGAGAGAGAGAGAGAGAGAGAGAAATCTACAACAATTAAAGAATTGTCATCACCGGAACTGGCAATATCGCACGTTTCGGTATAAAATGTTCCATTTCCTATCCACTCTTTCCAGTAAAAAATTGATCATATTCAGATTTTCCTTTTTATGTTTTCGCTTTTCTGTTTTCGTAATCCAAATCAAAACAATTATCACCTTTCCTTTCCTGATTTTTCTTTTGTATTTCCCCAGTCTTGCGCTGATTTATCCTTTCACTTTAATGGTTCATTAATAAAGTGTATTGAATCATCTGGCAAACGCAAGATTAAACAAAAATATTGTGAAGTGATTTATTAACCTTTTTAGTGCTACGATTAACATTGATGTTATTATTTCTACTGTCGGACGATTTACACTTAGCACAAATACTTCAAATATGGGAGGGGTTACTGAAATCTCCATCTGTCCACTCCAGTTGCAACAATATTTCCTTCGCTTAATAACAGTGCCTGGTAATAAGAAAGTCTGATATAAAAGACGCCATTTCAGTGAAACTATTAATCAAAATTACTATTTAAAAAGTTTCTTCTCAGACTTTCCTTCTAACTTTATTACCCAGTAAATAACTTATACAATTTCATGACGCCTACTAAGTTCTTCACATTAAGCAGTCGATTATAAGCAGAGTAAAAATCAGCCAATGGTGTATCATCATCACCTTCATCATCTTCATTATAACTTTTGATCCCAATGTCGACTCCTAGCCAGAAAATGGAGAGGCATTATTCAAGGTAGAACTGTCGACAGAATGTCCAGTAATATCCTGGAGGGATTATTGAAATATCTATCTAACCACTCCAGTTGGTAGCCTGCAGTACTTCCTTCACTGATCGGCAAAGCCTGGAAATAGCAAAGTACAGTATGATGTAAACGACGCTATTTCAGTGAAATGGTTATCCATAATTGTCTCTTTAAAAGTTTCTTCTCACACTAATTTTTAAAATTCGGTACATAATTTATATAATTTCATAATGCCTGCTAAATCCTTAACTATAAAAAGTTGACTACAACAGAATAAAATCTACTGGTGGTGGCGTATCATCATCATCATGATCGTCGCTGTGAAATTTTTTAAACCAGAATCCTAACTCCCTGCCAAAAACTGGGGTGCGGCAGCATTCAAAACTGAGAATGGAAAGCATAAAGGCAAAACTGCCAACAGCCTGTACAGTAATATGGCCATAAAAGATCGTTCCCACAAGATTACTGTTTCCAAGAATATCGTAAAACACTAGTCACTGAATTTCACTTGTTGAAACAATAATCGGAATAGTTGATCCAAATAAACGGTTCGAATGTCAAAAACTTTACCTGACATGTCTTATCTATCAATGGCCGTACGACTTCCTCCAGAAAATGGCGGTCACAAGTGAATAATTTTCACAAGTGTAGTCTCCCTCCAACTTTGCCGCTTTCACTCATGTTCTTCTCCACCCAGTCCCTGTATCACATCTTCGTGTCCCACATCCCCTCCCCCTTCCATCTCACTGACACTTCCCTTGTCAGTCTTTCTTTCTCCATTTTTTTCCCATTAATCAAGGAATCTGAAGATACAGTACTTCTGTTGCTAATAAAGAGAATAAATAATGTTCATTCTAGGTTCCTCCATCACACCCACACTAATATATTAAGGGAGAAGAAAAACTGCACTTACAATATGAATATCTTAGGAAACGCAACCCACGTGACAGCAATAATAACACTTTTTATCAGGTTTCATTGTTTGCCATTATGTTGTTTTTGTTGCCACCACCATCATCATCATTATCTTCACCATCATCATCATTATCTCCCACTAACAAATGGGATGTGAAAGATTATAAACACACACACACACACACACACACACACACACACACACACACACACACACACACACACACACACACACACACACACACACACACAGGAAAAAAAAAAAATTGGAAACAGTTGACACAGTCCAGCAAAACTACCAAACATTCATTTACTCATATCCCTGATCGGTTAAATTTCCGATTCCACGTCACACGCTAAAATATATACACAGAATTGTGCGACACAAGGCGCTGCTACAACTGAATGATTGTATTCTGATGCAGAGTAATTAAACTTCTGGCACAGAAAATGCTGGAAATGTTCAACATACACCCTTTGTTACGAGGCATCTCCGCAATATAACCCGTTCAGTCTAATGACGTTTTATGCACTTTCTTTTTGCTACTTCCAGACGATTTTCCTCAAATTAGGGAAAAAACTCTTGCAGAAAAGGGGTTAATTGTGAGTGTTTCCAACCTCCCTACTCCGTAACATCTTTCCATAGGTAAATATAATAACAGAAACACCAATAATGTAATGAAAACTGCGTCATCATACCGATGGGCTTAAGGTAAATATTTTGATTGCACAGTAATGAGTAGACGTCATTGATATAATGGAAAAGGGAAAAAAAAGAAAAAAAAAAGGACACAATAGCATAAAACGTCCGTAAACTTCTCATTACCACCTATACTAACACTTTCTGCTCTCGAATATCTGACATCCATTTTCCAGTTTATACTGAAATTCTCTCCATTTTGTACCGACCCAGTAATATGCAGATATATTCGTAGCGTTAATCCTGCAGCCTCTGTAATGAATATCAGTGAATGATTTACGCAACTGGAGCTTGGGGAATATATTATCATACCTATGTCAGTATTTGGCTACCCTTGCATGTTACATCCGTGTTGCATATTCATCTCTTTATCATCAGAGTTATTTCCGTTAAACATAATAAAATCAAATGACAGTAGAATGGTTGAAATGGGAAAAAAAAAAATCTCTTAAGTGTTCCACTAGTAGAAGTCCCTCCTATGTTAAATAAAGTCCACTGGCAGTAGTAAAAGTAACACTTCATTATGAGGGTTAAAGAAAAATTTTTAATTCCATAATCAGCGGTAGCCCTCCCTTACACTAACTCAATATGCCTTGTAATAGAACAGAAAACACATTTCATTATACTGATGGTTAACGGAGACTGTTTCTAACCCCTTCACTGCTATAATACTCTCCCCTCCCCCCAGCTACATCTGATCGACTGTTATAATCCTTTTTTTTTCTTTTCTGTTGGAGGTGGCCATTCCCAAAGCTTAGTACATAGTCGTGGTTGCATAGAAATCAGTGCCCCATGATTATGAGGCAGGAATCAGTCTGACCACACTTAATCATGAACCTAGCAGGAACGGGTCACGGACCGTCGTCATTTATTTTCTTTTTAATGCAAGGATGAAGGAACCAAAGGCCAGGAGCCCGAAAGATTGTTCCATAAAAAAAAAAAAAAAAAAAAAAAAAAATTACGGAGAGCCAAATTCAAGAATCATATATTTCGAGATGCCTAGACACACTACTTTTGAAAGACTGGAGATTATAGGCAGTAGGAAAAACAAGCGAAGAGATACAGTTCCAGAGTTGGCCTGTTGCATATACATGAAGGACTGAGAGTAATGATTAACTCTTGCATCAGAGAGTTCGACAGAAGACGGATGTGAGTTTATTGCTACGAGGATGCTATGTGCACGCTGTAGTGATGGAGAGGGGCCTACAGGCAGTTCAGAGGGGCAGTCATCATTGAAGCAGCAATAAAATAGAGATGAGGATGCAACAGTGCGGCGAATGGACAGAGGCTGAAAGGAATCAGTAAAAGGATGAGAGTTCATTTGACGAAAAGCCTTTGAATACTCATTGTTAAAAAGAGCTGTATATGGGGAGCCCCACCGCACATCAGAGTTGTACTCTACTCAGGGGAGAATATAACTAGTGTATAAGGCCAACAACTGTGCAGGGGTAATGAAGGCGCAGAGACGGCTGAGCACACCTAATGTTTTGGAAACAGACGTGGCAAGAGAAGGAATATGATCTTTCCTAGATAAATCCCACGAGAATTAAATCCCAAGTATACAGGATTGAGTTGGATATTGTAAAAAATTTAGGATACTCTTGTGGGAGAATTTTTTGAGGTAAAAAAATGTAAGAACTGTATTTTTGGTGTGCTAAAAACAAGATTGCACTTACGTCAATCAGAGATACAGGCCAAGTCAGACATTAGGTGTGCCATAGCTTCATCCCTTGTTGGTTGAAAAAACTGTCGAGATGGACGCTGCGGGAAGCAAATGGAAAGGTGAAGGGTGGAGTCATCAGTATATCAGTGCACAGGGTTAGATGTTCAGTTTAGAAGGTCACTGATGAATAGAAGGAAGAGAGTTGGTGATGGGACTGAGCTCTGAGGAACACAACTACTGATAGCTCTGGAAGAACGGTGGCCATCTACAACAGCAGCTACAGAACGACCTGAAGGAAAGCTATAGATGAAAGCACAGACAGATGGACAGAAACGGTCTGAGGGCAGTTTGGAAATTAAAGATCTATTCCAGGCTCGATCAAAAACATTTGAAATGTAAAGTGCAACTGCAAAGCTTTCGCAGAAGTCCCGAAAGGAGGATGACTAGGAATCTGAAGGATAGCTGAGAAGATCGCCAGTGGAGCGTCCCTGACAGAACCCATACTGAAGATCGGAAAGAGGGTTGTGATAGGGAAGGTGCTATATTTTTATTTTATTATTATTTTTTTCAGAATTGTCTGAAAAACTTTTGAAATACAGGACGTTAAAGCAATTGGGAGATAGTTAGACGGGTGGGAATTGGCACCCTTCTTTGGGACGGGATGAATGAGCTCAAACTTCCTGCAGGAAGGATAGGTTCAGGTTGACAGACAAAGACTAAAATGTTTACCTAGGCAGAGTATAAGCACAGAAGTACAGGTCTTGAGGACAACAGGTGGAACCACATCGGGCCCAAAGGCTAGTGATGGCAGAAAATACATCAGTTGAAGAAATTTTAATGTCAGCCATGAAGTACTCAGAGGGGAATGTGATGGGTGAACAGCACCGAAATCATCTAAGGTGGAATTGGAGGAGAAAGCCTGAGTGACGAAGTTTGCTTTATCAGTAGAAGTAGCTTCAGAGACATCATAGTGGAAAAGAGGAGGGAAGGATGATGTGTTAAAGTTGTTAGAAATGCTTTTGGCAAGGCGCCAGAAGGAGCGAGAAAAATTTGTGTTGGAGAGTTCAGGGTACTTAGTGTGAATGAAATTATTTCGAGCAGTGCAAAGAACAGACTTAGCACAATTCCAGGCAGAAACATAAAAGAAGTGAGAATCAGGAGTGGGTTGGCTTCGGCACCTTGTGTTGGCCATCTCCTTTATGGATAGCATTAGAAGATGCATGATTAAACTAGGGTATTTGCATTAGTCAAAGGATAGGAGAAAAGAATCTATGCTTTCATGTCCGAGAGAATAACCTCTGTAATATGCAAGGCACACTCAGATGGTTCTCGGCCTCGGAATAAATAATCATTTCAGGGAAAAGCAATGAAATATTGCCTGAGGGCCTGTCAATCAGCAGGTCTAAAGTGCCACGGCCACAGTTTCTTGGGAGGGTCCTAAGGCCTTACAAGAGCGATAGGACACCAAATGAGATAAAAGATTAACAGCAGAAGCAGAAGGATTAGTTGTATGGAAAAGTTAAGTGTGTTCGAACTCTCTCCAAGGAGGCCAGGGATATGGGTAGGGTGATGTACAAGATGCTTTAGGTTATTAAGAACAGAGATGATGTAGGCTTGTTTGCCAGGTAGATCAATGGAAATAGAGGAGAGCCAAAGATGGTGGTGAACATTGAAATCACCAAGAATGGAGATTTCAGAGTGAAGATAAAGTGATGGGATATGTTCTGTCTTAGAATTTGGATAGTTGTAGAATTTTTCACTCTCAGTAGAATTAAGGGATAAGTAAACAACACAGATATATTTAGTCTGAGAATGGCAGGATAAAGGAAGCCAGAGTGTACAAAATTCAGAAGATTCAAGTTCAGGAACACGAGAGCAAATTATATTGTTATGTACAGATATACAACAGCCATCTTTGACTTTGAAACGAGTATAGAGAAAATAGGGGGATACAAGGAAGTGTTTGCGATCAGTCGCCTCCAACAGTCGTGTCTCGGTGAGGAAGAGAAGGTGAGGTTTAGTGGGGGAAAGGCGGTGTTTAACGGAAAGTTAAAGGAAAACCCGCGAATGCTGCAGAAGTGACGTAGAAGTGAGTCAGATAGTGATTCCAGGCATCTCGAGAGAGTGGCGGATGGTGGGGACTTTAACGTCCCCCGACTCACCACCAGTGACTTCGAGGCTTGGTGTAAAGATGCCATTCTTAGCTTAAATATTGAATGGGAAGTGTAGTGTGTAATGTGCATGTACGTTGGTGCTGACAGGAACTTGCATCAAAGTTCAGCCAAGGGGGATGGTCAGAAGCTAGTTCCGAGGGCTGATAAAACTTGAACTCCATTTCTCCTTGTCATCAACTTTCCATTCTCCTTGGTTTGAGGCTATTGCGTTACAGCTACAAGAATGAAATGTTATTGTGGGTAAGTAAAATTAAGGGGGCTTAAATAATATGTGGTAAACTTCGTGTTCGTACTGGGTTGCCAATGCGCGTTACGTAATTATATGGTTTATGTTAATTCCTTGAACACCATGATTCCTTTGTATTTTATTCTTTTGCTACGACAGACGAATGTGTTTGATTTATGAGAGAGTTTTTGAAATGGGCTGGTTGCATACATGGTTCATTAACACCTTCAGTCTCTACCATGTTTATGAAAATTGTAAGTCTGCGGGAAGAATTAACTAAGAGAAGGCATCAATGTACTGTACATAAAGGGTTAACCTAATGACACGTATTACAAGTACACATGATTAGAAAAAAAGTATCCTGCAGTATGGATTCAATGATATCAGCAATTATCAATACCGCACGCGATGTCAAAGAATTATAGTCTGGTTTTGCCTGAATATTAGTAAAGATTCAAAAATTTAAATGGTTACGGCAAAAAATTTAACGGGAAAGATAAAGTAGCTGTTCATGATCGCAAGAGTCTTTACTGATGTCGGGTTGGAATAAAAGTCATTTTGCATCGTCCATCATCAATGGCGTTGCGTAATTTACATGGATAAGAGATGCCTGCACTAAGTTACATACAGATGTCTGGTAGAATGCCAATGACTTTAATGAATGTAATGCAGGGGCAAGAGACATCCAGTTACACATCGTTATATTTCTCTTCTGCTTCCCTTGACATTTCTTGTGGTTTTCTACTCGCAGTTCTTGTTCCTTTTCCTGTACTTCTCTTTGTCGTCGTCATGCCTATTTTATATATAATTTCTCTGCCTTCTTCTTCAACTCTCTCTCTCTCTCTCTCTCTCTCTCTCTCTCTCTCTGAAATATATATCTGTACTTTTGCCGATCTTGCTTCTGCTTCTCCTTTCTTTTTCTTCTGCTTCTCCTCCTCCTAATATATTCCCTTCCTTTACCACTTCTATGCTCTTTCTCTTTGTCTGCAACTTATGCTCTCTAAATCATCCGTTTCCCCCTGTCATACCCTGCTCTTCCTCTCCCTTCCCTATTTCATTCCTTCTTCTGCTTCGTATACTCTCTGGTTCTTCTTCCTCTTTTCCGTAGATTTTCTTGCTTCTTATCTTCAACATACATTCTCTCAATTTATCTCTTTATCCAGTATCTTTCTTCTCTTCGTCCTATGGTCCTGTTGTTTTAGTTCAACATTAGCATAATCTTCTTGTCCCCGTCTCTTCTTTGTGTCAAGTCACTGGTTCAGCCCAATCACTCCGTGTTATTATTATCACGGCTGGCATCCATCGTGGTTCATAATGAGAGAGAGAGAGAGATCGTAAACAAGATTATAGTCAGTCGTTCCACCTCTGTGCATTGTAAGCAACATTAATAATGCCTGTCTTTACCAAGGCGGAGCGATAATGTTCTATGCCGCCTGTGTGTGTGTGTGTGTGTGTGTGTGTGTGTGTGTGTGTGTGTGTGTGTGTGTGTGTGTGTGTGTGTGTGTGTGTGTGTGTTCCCATTATATCGAACGGCTTGAGTTATCAACTTGAAATATTCAGGGTGTAGAGATATGGCCAAGATCTTGGCCACGTTCGAAAATGGGCAGTCGGGGTCAAGGTCAGTGTCACCAGAATGGCTGCCAAGTGTCAATTAGTTTTTATCACCCGCCTTTAACACCATTATATCTCATGAGCGGCTTGAGCTATCAACATGAAACATTCAGGGAATTAAGATAAGGCCAAATTCTTCCGATCTTCCCAGGAGGCCCGCCGCCCCCCGATCCCCCCAGGGGTGGCGCCCTCCCGAGGGAGAGGCGCCGCCCCTCGGCCCCTACGAGGGGATTCTGCCCCCTTCTCCCACCGGGAGGGGGTCGGCCCCCGGTTGTAAAGTGGCCAGCGGCATATTCTGGGGGGAGATTAGCATTAAGGTCCCGAATTTTCAATTATTAATTACGCACTGGTCACTATTTTTTAATGTTGGTAACTTCTCCTTAACAAATTGGTATGGTGCGAGGTGTCATCAGGAGTGGGCCATAGAAATGAGCATAAAAGGTTAAGAAACTATCGCACACCAGCACATTTTCGCCACTGATTTAAAGTAAATCTAAATTTTTTAAAAGTTGCCACAAATCTCAACAATCGACACTCCAGCCCGGGAGTAAGCATCCAATTACATTACCAGTTGCCTTCCGACATAGTACTGTCAACACCCGGTTGCCACCCCCTTAACTTGCTGTAAACATAAATCTATATTATCCTTGCTGATTATGACATTATTCTGCATCTAGGTGTACTTGTCAAGTATGTGCGAAAGCGAAAGCGTAGGAAGAGAGGTAATGTAAGGCAGACAGTAATTTATGAAAAGGATGTAATGAGGGCAAATGGAAATACAGGAGAAGCAAGAGGAACGTAGAATGAATACGTGTATGAATCCAAGTGAAAGCTCAAGAGAAGCAGAAGAGAAATATGAAACATAACAGTACAACCTTTGCTCATTTTGTTTGAGGTTTTACTCCCGCCGGACAATTTTACGTACATTCGTGCAGATATCTTGTACTGAAGGGATTAACTGTTTTTACACCCGATAAAAAAAGAGAAAGAATGTATCCTCCCACATTACGCAATACCACAAATGATAACGCAAACTGGCCTTTATTCACCTTCCTTACGATTATGAAGAGGTACTGAATCTTCCCGGCAACATTATCTTTCATCCATTGAGAATGTTATTAGTAACAGATACACATATTTATGTGAAAAAGGATTAAAATTCTTTTGACATCACTAGTTGTACTGATAATTTCGGATATTAATGAAACCATCTGTTGGACCATTATATCTGATCATCTCGTAGTTACGTCTTCCTGAAGGTGTTAATGAACGATATACATAACCTCTCCTGTTCAACAAGCCTCTGAAAATGGAATACTCTCGTCTGTGGTAGCAGAAGAAGAAAGTACAAAGGAATTATGGTGCTTAACGAATTAATGTAAACCGTATAGGAAACTCTCATCGGCAACCAAAAAAACGAGCACGACGTTTATTACAAAATTTTTAAAATCCCTTAATTTTGTTCATCTACTTTTATAACACATGCTTGTTACTTTTCGTTCGTTCCTTCGAAGATTTCCTGCACATATAGTGCAGGCCGGGCCATACATTAGCCCGGTCAGTGGGGTATGGGCTTGTTAAAAATAGTAAGTGGGGAGAACAGGACCTGGGGGTTGCCCAGCACACACGTCCTGTCTCCTGGCGGGCTTTGTGGTGTCGTGGCTTGTTACTGTAACGCAGTATCCTTTATCCCAATGGTACTGAGACTCTTTCGGTCCCGGTACTCTCAGGATGAATTCCACGTCAGCCTGATACCCACTTTGTTATCATATTATTTCCTTCTTATTTATATTTTCATAGTTACCATGACTTTCTGGATACCTCCAATAACCCATTCCGATGCTGGCTGGGGGTTCGATGCACTATTTCACGAACACCTGCTCTAGCCTGACGACGTTCAGTGACTCCCTCTTGCTATGTTCATGGATAAATGTGGTCAGAATGGAGGGTTAAATTACGAGTATCCAATGAAAATATTTCCTGCCTCATAATTATGGTGTAATGCATATAACACAACCATAACTCAGTAACAATTTGTGAGAATGGCCAATTCCATCTGGTGAAAAATACAAACCGAATATAACTGACGATCTGATGTAACGGGGGGGGGGGAGGAATTATAGCAGTGAAGGGGTTAGAAAGTCTCCATTAACCATCTGTACAATGAAATATTATCTGTTCTTGCTAATACCAGACGTATTGAATTAGTGTAAAGGAAGGCTGTCTTTGACAATGGACTAAAAAGTCTATCTTAAACCCCGTTGAAAAAGCTTACTCTTACAACTACCAGAAGTGTTTTACAGCTTACGAGAGACTTCTAACAGTGAAGCGGGGAAAAGCTTTGTCTCTCTGCATCATACATCGTTCATTCTACTGGCATATGACTTTGTTTTGTTTAAGGGAGATAACTCTGATGATAAAGAGATGAATATAAATCATGGATATCACACGCACCTGTAGCCAGATATGAGCAGGAGGTATAGCGCAGGTCACGGGAATTCTGGAATAATAATAATGATAATAATAATAATAATAATAATTATAATAATAATAATAATATATACAGATATCACCTAATCCTGTGTTGCCCCATGAAGAGCGTAGGAGTCCCGGGCTAGGCAAGTTGGTCCTGCCATTTAAGATGAGAGTGGCCAGCCTCACACATACCTGAGTGGCACTGCGTGAACCGTAAACCCTAACTCCAACCATCCCTTGGATATAAACCTACACAGGCTCAGTCCGGTTGGAGCGCCTTAATTATCGTTACCGTTGTCGTTGTTGTTGTTATTGTTGTTGCTGTTGTTGATATTACTGTTATTATTATTATTATTATTATTATTATTATTATTATTATTAACAACAACAACAACAACAACAACAACAAAAACAACAATAATAATAATAATAATAACAACAATAATAATAATAATATTAATAATAATAATAACAACAACAACAACAACAACAACAACGATAACGATAATGATGATAATATATTCCCCATGCGACAATCGCTAAAACTATTCACTGACATTCATTACAGAGGCTGCAGAATTAGCGCTACAAATACATACGCATATTTTTGGGTGGGTATGAAGTGTTGGGACTTTTACTATAAATGTAAAACGGATGCCATAAATTCGAGACCGGAAAGTACATTTGGTAGTGGGTATTTTACTCTTGTTTTATGCTGTTGTTTTTTCTTCCCTCTATTATTATGTTAATGATGCCTACTCATTACTGTGCTATCATCATATTTAACTAAAGCCCATCAGTCCAATGTCACATTTTCATTTCACTTTTGCTGCGTTTCTGCTATTACATTTCCCTTAACGATGTTCCTGAGTAGACGGGTAGAATTTAATTAAACCCTTTCCTGGTGAACAGCATTCCTAATTTGGTGAAGTGGTCTGTGAGTAGCAAGAAAAAAGTTAAATGCACGTCATCAGATTAAAAGGGTTATGGTACAAAGATCACTGGTAGCAAAGTGAAAATTTTGAAAATTTTCAACATTTTCTGTACCAGAATTTTCCTTACATCCAAATAAAATCATCCAAGTGTAGCACAACATTGTGGGGCACATGCCTGTGTTTATAGTTTAGCGTATGATGTGGAACCGAGAATTTCAACGGTCAGAGGTCATATGGGAAACTGCATGTTTTGTCCACTTTGCCAGACAATCGGTTGAATTTCCTTAGATTAGATTTTCCTTAGATTAGTAGCCGCATTCTCTTGAGCCAAAAACAGGAAGCATTATAATACTTGTTCCATCCTCTTATGTCTTTGGATATGATATTAATATGAAATTTTAAGGAAGAAGAAATACAAGATTTCGAAATACTGTACATGAAAAGTTCACATAAAGCAAAAGAATGGAAAAGAATATCAGAAGAGAGAGAGAGAGAGAGAGAGAGAGAGAGAGAGAGAGAGAGAGAGAGAGGGGGGGGGTGAGTCATTATGCAAGTTTACAACTTTTTTCAAAAAGTTGCCATTACCGAAATTGTCAAAATTATGTTCCATTCGCAAGACCGCTTGTTTCAGAAAATATATATATATATATATATATATATATATATATATATATATATATATATATATATATATATATAAATATGATGAGATTTTCTTTTTTTGCTGCTTTTCTTTTTCAGTTTCTGTATTCTAAATCAAAAGAAGCATCATCTTTACCTTCCTTATTTTTTTTCTTTATATTGACTCAGTCTTTGTACTGATTTTTCCATTCACTATAATGATTGTTATACCAATAAAGTGCGCTTTGTGAGAGCGTGACGATCGGGCGAGCGCCATGTTATCACAACATCCTTCTGATATAAAATTATAGACGGAATCTCTGATATTTAATTGCTAGAGCTGGTGCTAAAAACAACAGTGTTACAAAGGAAAATATTATCTTCATTTGATTTCGTAACTAAGGCATTGACTGATTACAGGTGAACACTCTCTTGGAAAACTCGAGATTCCAAAGGGTTCCTACGCATTTATGGGTGAGTTTTTAGTTCATAACGAAATTTATTGAATGAATGTATCACATGCAGAAAGAGCTTCAACTCTACCTCACATAGGAGTTAAATTAATAGCTTCTGGTTAACGTGGCTGTCGAGTCGGACCAGGCTGCTCATTTCCAAACTTAACTGAGAGTAAACAATGCTCGCTCGCTTCGCTCGCTGGCTCGTAATAAACTGAGTACAATCATCTGGTTGATGCAAGATTGTTTGAAAATACTGGGAGGAGGTTAACTGGCCTTTTCAGTTCTATGGCTTGCTTTGATATTATTTTTACTGTAGGACGATTTACACTTAGCACAGAGGGTGTTTCATAATATACTGGAGAGATTTTTGAAAACTCTATATAACCACTCCAGTTGGAACAGTATTCCTTCTCTGAACAACGAAGTGTGGAAATAGCAAAGTCTAATATAAAAGACGCCATCTCAATGAAACTGGTAATCAAAATTACTGTTTAAAAAGTGTCTTCCTAGACTCTCCTTGTAACATTTTATGTTCATTACATAATACAGTATATATGATTTCATGATGCCTCCTAAACTCTTCACATTAAGCTGTCGATTATAAACAATAAAATCAATAGGTTGTGTTTTGTCATCATCTCTCTCTCTCTCTCTCTCTCTCTCTCTCTCTCTCTCTCTATCTCTCTGCTAGTATGTGAATCATATAGTTAAATGAGGGCAGACAGTTATAGGTGGTAAGAGTAGTGTCTAATTCAAGAAGAAAACATTCAGCATCAAGAACTCCCGTCGTTATCTCCTTGTATATAAACAAGTTTTGGCAGCGGTGTTCGGATATGATTTATTTCAGAACTTGAAAGTTTTATACCTTGCTAGTGGGAGAAATGTGTACCTGGGTTGTTACCTGATCTCCGTTATTAGATTTCACTGCTCCCAGCCTTCACTTCAATCTTCGTTCCTGCTTTGAGTACTTACTCATGGGATTTAAAATTTTCCATTGCATTCATATTTGGGACTCCAGATTGTCCCTGTGATTTATATTTCCTATGTTCTCCCTCCCTTTTCTGATGATGTTAGTGGCAATTGCGTGAAACATAGTTCTGTTCAATGCTCACCTGTTCGCTGTGTTTTTCTCTCCTTCCCTTCTGCTGAATGTCACCGATGATTCACCCTATATTTAAACTTAATATCTTGATAAAACACACGCTTAGCGGCCCTATCTGGCCGTTTCGCGTTTGCTCCTCCTGAGGGCACTCGGACCTCGACCCCACGAATGTCCTGACACCAAACTTGACATGGACATGTCCTGCTAATCCGGACATGCCCATGCGAAATTTCATTTCAATCTACCCAGTGGTATGAGCTGTAGAGGGCTCCTAGTGTCTGGCGAATAATCGGGCACAAAAGTTTGGATCACCCGCGCGCAACTGACCACGAGCAGTTATAATTTACACCTTTGTTGTCAGCACGTCGTTCCCCGTCTTTTGATATTTGGCACGTCGAAATCCGAGGGGGTCAAATGTGAATAGCCACACACACAGGTAACGCATATTTTCATAGTATTATTAATGTTGTGGCGAATGTGGCTGACTGTGATAGGCCTGGCCTAATATACATCGTCACTGGTCCTGGGACTGATAAGTTCGGGGATACTGATGCGTCCCCATGGCTAGGTAACAATCACTGACGATGTGGTTTCTCTGTGCAATGACCTTCAACCTCTTTTTATTTTAAACTTGTAACTTCAAAAAATGCTTCTCAGCTTTCTGCTGTTCGCCTACTTTTAACCAATTCTGCCAATAAGTGTGGCAATACCACCTCCTGGACACCTCTATAATGATCCCATGACTTGGAAACGTACTTATGTTGACACATTATTTGCACATCTTAATGGTACTCTTCTGCATAGATCTTTCTGCATAGATCTCTGGCAGATCACTTCTGCGTGAAACGTTGTCTTTTTGCCTTAGAATGTATTAAATTAGGCGGACTATTTGGTTTTGCATCATCTAAGGATTGAGCGGCTTCTCAGTCGCAGTTGCTTGACCTCAAATTCAAATTTAAATTCTTCATTTTGCCTATAAACAATTACAGAGTACAATGTTATTATAAGTATACGTAATTGAAAAGGCTGAGCTCATGAAATTAAAATTTTTTAATGAGCTCAATACATAGCTGTACATTATATGTTAAGGGAAAACACAGCACAATACATAATGGAAGCTAGGCGTATAAGATTACATTGAGTAAATAAAAGAAAACTACTTATCTTAAAAGATGTTTGATATGTAAAATTATAATTAAAATGGAAAAGACATAACAAAATTTATAAAAATTGCATCAGTATCAGTTTACATTATATATACTTTAGTTTTCTTCTTGAAGGTTATATGGTTAATAATAGTTTGTAATTCATCTGGCAACTTATTCCATATTGAACAGCTAAAATAAGCAAGAAATCTTCTAAATTTTTCAGTCTATGGTTTAGGGGGTCGTAAGTTTGATTTATTACTTCGTAAATTGCGAGGATGAAGACTGGACATATTCTGAAAATTAATGGCAGTGGGTTGGCGTAATAGATTAGATAAAAAATTTTAGTGTTTCTACCCTGTATATATCTTGTATTTTTATTATCCCTAAATGCTTAAAGAAGGGATCGGTATGTTCTCTGTAACTTACTCCTGAAATTATTCGGACAATTTTTTCTGAAGTACAAGAAGTTGCTGCATAGAGGACTTCACTGCCAAGCCCCAGGAACGTTGCAATATTGTAAATATTTAGTTAAGCTGTTTTTGATCTTGTAAATTATTCCAACTGATCTGGCTAATTTGCCACTAGTGATCTCTCCAAGATAACTTTTCACCAGTAGTAACACCGAGGAATTTGGTGTAGGTACATCTTTCAAATACGTTATTTCCTATTCTGATGTTAATGTTTTGGTTATAGTGGTTATTTCCTGCAAATATTATGTAGTGGGATTTCATAGCATTAAGAGACATTCAATTTGCTAAGAGCCAAGTAGAAATATTATTCAGCTCTATATTCATAGTACGTTCTGGAGTTACTAAATTTGAATCTGAGTGAAAAACAATAGTGTCATCAGCAGATATAATAAATGTTCAAAATACTACAGTAGATAAAATTTTTAAATTATTAAATATATATATATATATATATATATATATATATAGTATTGTCCCCCAGACTGGGTCCGAGGTACACCAGTGGATACAATTTCGTTACTGGCTCTGGCTCTGTTAACATTAGTGAACTGTTGTCTCTTAGTTAAATAGCTACGAAACCAGGACAATTCTCTGTTTCATACCCCATAATGTTCCAGTTCTTGAATCAAGATGTCATGATTAATAGTGTCCAAACTTTTTTTTTTTTAAATCTAGGAAAACACCTTTTGTAAATATCCCTTGTTTGTAGTTTAGCATGATACTATTTAATATTTTTATTATTGCTGTTTGTGGGGAATAATTATTTCTAAAGCTAAATTGGCATTAGGTCAATACATTATTATCTTCTAGAAACACCTGCAGTCGATCATACATTGCTTTTTCTATTATTTTACTTATCGTTGAAAGTACTGATACTGGGCGGTAATTTGACGCCTGAAAAGTATCACCACCTTTGTATTTTGGTATAATTTTCGTCACTTTCAAGTCACTTGTAAACCTTCCATTACGAAAAGGGACACTGATCAACCCTGACATCACGCTAGCCAGAGCAGAAATTGTTTGCTTTGTGAATGTAATATGTATTTCGTCAAGACCAGGACTAGATTCCTTCAGAGTCATAACTATATCAGCTACTTTCTCTGGTGTTGTTGGGGATAACTGAACGTTAGGGTTAACATTCAGATACTGCATAGGTGAAATATTACAAGCTGGTAGACTGTTTTCTATCTTTTAACCAACTATAAAAAAATATGTGTTTAAGTTGTTGCATACTTTATAAGAGTCAGGTTCCAGCTGGTCTGCAGTGATAAATTTTTTCACTATTATTTGTTTTATTATGAGATTTCTGCATCAACACATTAATAACTCCCCATATAGCTTTACTATTACCAAAGGCTAATTGCAATTTAGTTTTGTATTAGTTCTGTTTTGCATTGTTTACTTTAATGTTAACCATATTTCTCTGTTTTCTATACTGTTCTCCATAGGTTATAGGTTTCTTTGTATATTTTTTATGTAGAATATGCCAAGTTTTAATAAGCATAGTGATATCGTTTGCTATCCAATGTTTACATATTCTTTTCACTGGAATTCTGAGAGTCATAAGGGAAGATACTTCTCAATTACCTGGAAACATAATACAGTTCATAAAAAGTGTAGAACTTTTCTTTACATCATTATCCAGCTGATTATGACAAAACAAGTCTTCCAGAGTGACACGCAGATCGTTTGTCCTAAGGTTTTTGTAATCTCTTTATGTGATATTTTTGTGAGTTTGAGTACTTTTTAATTCTTTAGAGCAAATTATGAACGGTGAAAAGTGATCAGCGACATCAGTAATTATAAATCCACAATTCATGAAACTATTAAAATCGTTAGTCCAGATATGATCAAGAAAAGACGCTCACTCTGTCCCCTCTCTAGTTGGTTTTGCAAGAGGGAGGGGAAGTAATCCCCGAGCTAGACCTGATCAGATCATATAGCCCTGCTAGGGTTACAGGAGAGCGCTACCCCTCCCAGCACAGCAACCACCAGGTGGGTCGCGAACTCTCAACCTCACGATTACGTTTTAATCCAAGAGAAAATGTCATATCCACAGAGAATGTTACAGAAATCTTGTATATGATAACTGAAATCATGTTTAAGTAAATTAATATTACAATCTTCCAAAATGTAGCCAGCTTTTCTAGTCATGGCTACTTTACCCATCAAGTCTTCTAAGAAGTCATTAAGAATGTTTATTTCAGAATTAGGCCGCCTAGAAATAACACCAGTGACATAAGATTTGTTAGCCTCACTTTCTACAAATATTGCTTCATAATTATCATTAGGCTATTAACGCTAATATTTTCAATTACTTTACATTTCATAAAATTTCTGGCATACAGAGCTACCCCTCCTCCATAATGATTTTGGTGTTTAGCAATTAAGGTAAATCAATCAATGTTGTTCATGTGATCTATATCATTTGATATTCTTGTTTCACTGAAGCCCCCCAAATGTATATTTTTAATATCAAATGATAGATGATAATCAATAAATTGTTCAAAACTTCTGGGGATGCTTCTAATTTTATAGGATAATATATTTTAAGCTTGTAGTATGCATACTTATGATATTTTCAGAATCATTTTGATAATAGTACTGAGTGTTCGATACTGTACGTAAAGCAGCCAGGTCTCCGTCATCAGGACCACACTGGTCCCCGTTCGCAGGTATGGCACCAGGTTTAACAGGGTTATACTCTAGTTGGCTATGGTTATCTTATGGCAAAAGGTTATAATTTGTCCTAAATAAGTCAATAAATTCTTTATTACTAAGTTGAGAAAATGGCACTTTATAGGAACAAGTGAAGTTGAATCTTGAAGAAAACTAAGTATTGTAACAATACAAAACAATGAAGAAAAAATTATCAAATCTAAGGTTTACTTCTTCTTTTTGCTTCGTCTGCTCCTTGCTTCACGTCCCTCCCGGGATTACCCAGTATTACCTTCGCTCACAGAGCTGCCAACAGTGCATGAAGTGGTGGCAAAACTGTTGAGGGGACCAGCAGGGATGTAGGCAACAGGTGTAGAAGGTACAGGGGCATGGGTTGGAGCAGGGGGTGCTCATCAGAGGCCACAGGTACCGAGTCAGGTGGCCTCTCATTAACACCCGAAGATACAGAATCCAAAGTGTGGTCAGACTGGCCCTCATCGATGTCAGTAGGCACGGAGTTGGGAGCAGCAGAATCAGGGGGAGCAACAGAGGGGGCCCCACCGGTGACAGGTTGCAGGCTAGTACCCATCCTGTACTTTATGGTTAGTTTGGTGTAGCTGAAATACGCTATTTTGCCTTCACTACGGGCTTTTTTAATTTCAGGCAACTTCTCCCTGCGTGCGTGCACTGAGACTTAACACAAATCTTCGTTCAAGTATATATTGGTATTTTTCTATCTCGCTGAGTTCCTAAGTGTACAGTCACTCATAAAAGTAACGACCCCCCCGGCCAAGACACCTTTCAACCAATATGATATCGGTCCTGGTAACACTGTAAATGACGTCAGGTGTGTGGGTGTGAAGCTGCGTTTGGGGGAAGTTCATTCAAAGTTCATTCTAAGTGTGTCGAGCCCATTCATTTAACCCTTGAGGCCGGGGGTTTCATTTGCATCATGTGCGGCATTAATGCATAAATGTTCGGGTATGGGACTGTGTTATCACCTGAAAGTTCTTTGTTCTTGTAGCATAAAGTTAATTTTGTGTGAAGGACAACATAACAAGTCAGATATAAAGTATGTTTGACTCGAAATGTGGATTGAAGCAGTGTTTCATGCAGATTAACTCCGCCCTCCTCTCAAACACCCCTCCTCATCCCCCCATATGGCTGACGTCAAATACGCTGTTACCAACACTGAATACCCCGAGTTATATTGCCTTCAAGGCAGGGGGGGTCTTTTCTTTTATGAGTGACTGTACCTCTGCTGTCTTCGTAATTAATGAAACGAACCAGGATGGTGCGAGGCCTTGGGAGTTGACCAGAGTTTCAGAGAGGTGCAGGTCCTACACGACGAGCTTGTTAGAGCTTCACTCTAGGAAGGTTCAACTTCTCTCGCACCAGTTTCTCCATCTTCTGATTCTTCTCCCACGTCTCATCAGGGTTCTCCGGTACGCCGTCGATGCGTAGATTATTCCTTCTGGAACAATCCTCTTGGTAGTCCATTCAGCGGTTAATTTCTATCTCAACCTACAGTTTCTCATTATTCATGACAACTAATTCTCTCTTCATGAACCCCATCTCTTCCTTTTGTTTGTCACACTGCATTTTTGTATTATCCACTTCTCTTTGTGTAAGCTGGAGAGAGACAGCACGTTCTCCATTTTTTTCGTCGAATTGTTTGATTTATCCATTATAATTCGATTGCATTTCTTGCATTCCCCGATAAGCATTTTGTTGCACCTTAAGAGCCAGCGCAAGATCGTCACTCAGGGGCATATTCACATATTGGAGTTTCACTAAAGTTCGGTTTTATGTTTCGGCACAGTCAACTTTACACAGACGGATCTCACTGTTCTACAATACACCCCCTAGCGGAGAATCGTCGCAACTGCCTTGAATGCACTATTTTACTTAATATAATCGTAATGAAAGTTATTTTTATCGGCGACGCACTTATCTAATTCACGGCTATTTCACGCCGCTTTGATGACGCTTATATTGCACTATTTAGTCCTATAGTAAATGAAAATATCAGGTAATTTACAGGATCTGTGTATGTGTATGTTGTCCCTTGTAGTGAATGACCAGAAGGCAGCTTCCATTCTTTGTGTCCAAAACAGGTTTCTTGTTGCACATCATACCTCGCTACATAATATTACTGTTCACATGAATGTTCTACAGAAAAAAAAAAAATATTCACGCGGATGAGGTCCATGCACAATTAAATTATATATATGATGATTTACAGGCTTTGGTTACAAAGATCAGTGTTGTCAATGAATTACTCTACGTCACTTTTGACATGTGTACTTCTACCTTGGCGCTTGATTCCTTGCCTTCCCAAGTTAATAGTCTTATTCTACTTTTCGTTGACGCTGTTGGTGATACAGTTATGTTAGACCAGGTGCTTATGTTTCATCTTCGTTCTGAGCTTCAATGGGTTCATTCTAATATTAGTTTGTCCTCTGTGTTGCTCTATCTCTTCGTGATTTGTATTTTTCTGAGCTTGAAGCCACTGTCCATTTCACTGATGTTGTAGAACATACGAGTATTCCTCTTCGTACGTGAATCACTTTTAATCTTTTCCAGATTACTTCTTTCCCGTTCTTCTTAACTGGTTCTCTTTTTAGTGTATACTGTTTAGGTTAATTTTTTTCCTTTGCCCCCAACTCTGTTTTTCAGTTCCTCAGATGCGTTTCATGTTTTCCTCCTGTTTTTCCTACCAACTGTAAGCTTACAGCCTATATGTGGTCCCCGATTATTGCACGGTGAAGTTGAAGTCAGTGTTAAGCTAACCTACTTGTATTTGTTATGAACTCCCAGACGACAACATGTGAATGTGAATTCTTAAGTCAATTCCAGACTTTTTTTTTTTTCCATGATACTAAAGAGAGACATAACTGGGATGGTTAGATCCCGCCCTTAATAACCCAGTACTAGGTACAACTTTCCTACGCTGAATGAAATCGACGATTGGATGCAAAAATTGTAATTAACTAGAGGCCCTACTAAGTGCGGAATCACACCAGCCGCGAGTCGATACATTCTAGCGCTGCTCGGAATATGACCTTAATCTTAACCTACTTTCACCAATTTCGAACCAGTTGGAGACTTCCATCCCTACTACACACTTGTAAAATTTTGTGATAATATCTTGAGCGGTTGCAATATTATCGTGCTAACAGACACACAGACCTTGATCTACTTTCACTAATTTCGAACTCGTAGGAGATTTTCATCCCCAGTACACACCTGTAAATTTGTGTGACGATATCTCGAGCGGTTGCGAAGTTCCCAAGCTAACAGACACACAAACAGACAGACAAACTGAAGATAATATCAGGTTAGCTATCGCGGCTGGTAATGACGTCCTTTGGTTGTGCAGTGAGTATCAAACTAAGTAGGTAATATCAGAGGCACATAGAACATGCTATATGAGGAAATATCCTGGTAGTGAAAGATTGTACAGGGGACTGCTGACTCACAAGAGTGCACTTCCTTTCGCGTACCCACGCCTTGCCATCCCCATGTTATAAAGTATTCACATGCATTTCCACCGTTCCTTCATCCTCCTTTTCATTCTGGCACAACCCTTTAAGAAGAACCGAACTCGCGTGTGCTTCGGAACCTATTTGGTAATTCTAGCGTTGCCGTTTATTTTGCTTATTGGACTTAAATAAATCCTTAAGTTAATGTTTTATTTAATGTTGAGATGTCACATCATCATCATCATCGTTATCATTAGCATCATCATCATTCCAAACCGAATTCCCGCGAAGTAGGATAAGGTAAACCTTAAAGCAAAATGGATTATTAAATATCTAAGTAAGCCAAAATTATCGGATGATTGGTCAAATTCGCCAAACAACTATTCAGACATCTATCCGGCCATCCAAGTCTTGGCTCCTCATCATAAACAAAGTCATTTGAACATAAGGTGCACGGAGAAGATGGATGATGAAGAAATAAAATCATTACTCTCTCTCTCTCTCTCTCTCTCTCTCTCACACACACACACACACACACACACACACACACACACACACACACACACACACACACACACACACACACACACACAGGATAATTTATTTTGCAACGTCTAGGCTAGTAACGCCAGACTGTTTGTTCCCTGTTGCTCTAACTTTCTCTCTGCCAGATTAATGTGAGAGGATATTTTGCCAGGGAAGGATGGAACCTGTAAAGGTCAAGGGACGGCAGGAAGAAAATTGTGAAATAGAGCGAAGAATATGATGTAAATTAAGATAAGGCAGGAAGGCTAATATAAAACTTTTGTTAAGCTATTTAGTGTTCAATCTTTTCTTACTATAAAAATCTGATTTCTCAGTTTTGAAAGAATACTTATTGCAAGATTGATTATTTCACAAGAAGCAGTCAGACAGGGCAATACCCGCACCCTACAAATCGTGTCTTGGCTGAATATCTTACCTTGCTTTGTGGTCTTCATCTTGGACCTTTTCTTTTTAATAGTCACTTAATTCATCCTTGCTTCATTCTCCACCCTTCCACTAAGTTAGGTCTAAATCGGAATAAAACCGTTTCAGTTGATCCCATCTGTGTCCTTCACCTTTAAGGTATTGTTCTCAATATCTAATATATTAATATTGTTTCCGATTCTCAATTCTTTTCCAAGTTAGAACAAATTCAGTCCAAACTGGTTGAGTTATTCAATCTTGCTTTGTTCCCTCGAACTTTTATGGACTGTTCTCTCAAAAACAAATCCATTCATCCTTACATAATCCTCAGCCACCTCTGTAAAATTTTGTCTAAATCAAATCAGATCTGTTCAAACTGATTATAGCATGTGACCTTCACATTTGACTATTAATCTCAAAAACATTTGAGCAAATCCTTTGCCTAGCGTTCAATCATAGCATGTGACCTTCACATTTGACTATTAATCTCAAAAACATTTGAGCAAATCCTTTGCCTAGCGTTCAATCCTCCAACCGTGTTTGGCCTGAGTGGGTGCAAAATTGATTAAGCTGCACTATTTCGTAATGTGACCTTAACATTTAACCTTTCGCTGTGATCTTCAGCATCATCCAGTTCCTCTGAAAACCAAGTCCCCTCGTCCCTAACTTGTCAAGCAAACTTCCACGACGTTTAGGTAAAATCGAAAAGAATAGTTGACCTTGTCGTTTGACCAGGACCTTTCAACCATTTTTCACGTAAACAGTGAGCCATCTCAGTGCCTGAACCTTATCTTGTCCACCATGTTTGGACTGATGCTGACGACACTGTTTAAGCTGAATTAGCCGTGAATCATTGACCACTAACCTCTTTTTTCTCACGAATATTAAGTTACCCACAGCCTAACCTTCAACCTTTTTTCAAAGTTTGGTTAAATCTAATCGGGTGAAAACTTTTTTTGTTACACACACACACACACACACACACACACACACACACACACACACCGCTCGCTGGTGCAGTGGTAACGTTCCCGCTTGCCAACTGGTGGACGGGAGTTCGCGCCTCGCTCAGGTCGCGAAAAGTTTCACTGACGAAGTGGGTGGTTACTGTCCCCCTTGAGCAAGGGGACGGGTGTGTGCGTGTGTGAAGGTCACAGCCTTGCCCTTAGATCGGACTATATGAGCTCTCAGCTCCCTTCCGGGAGGGTAAGAGCTGACGATCACTACCATCAAGTGATCCTGACCGAGCTGGTGAATTACACACACACACACACACACACCACAACAATGATCTGCTCATACATATGGGAGTGTGATATGTGTTTCACCAAATTGTCAGACACCTCACGTGGCCATCATCAGGGTACAGTTTGAGGATCCTACCAAGGAGCATAGACCCATTGCATCACTTGCTTTAAGGAGTAGGGTTAACAAATACAAAAATTCATTTTGTTCCAATCAGCGGTAAATGTAAAGTCATAAAGACATAACATTTTAAGAATAATAAAATGACCACGATAAGCCGCAATATTGTAATCCACAGTCATAATGAAAAATTACTACATCATTAGTCTTTATACAGTGAAAATACAGAAAACACGCTAAAGTAAAAATACACAAAGTATAGTGCAGGAGAAAGAGAAAAATATAAAATATAAAAGAATTAATAAATCAGAGGGAAACCTAACAAAATAAAAAAAACGCTAAACTGACTAGAGACCTATAGTGAACAGGGTTCGTGAAGGAAATGAAATAACAACAAAGGGCAGGTCAGTTATCGACAGCGGGATAAAAGCAATGAACATCTGAAGCGGAAAACAAACCCAGTCAATTAATTAAACACCGTTTGCAAGATTTCATTCTGTTTTATGCGTTTTCATTAATAATCATTCTCCGAGTAATGCATCCCCTTCAATCCCAAACCTAACAGCAACTTGAAAAATGTTCTCTATGAAACGGTGATCATTGTTTACTGAATCATTTATAACTGCAGGGAAGAACGTCTTACATAAAAACTTTCCAGACCAGTATCTTTTCCCAGTGTGCTCGAATACTCATATTCGGAATGTCCTACTGGAGCACCACATATACTTAGTCTGACATACGACAAGTGAACTTACAAACAGTATTCAACCACATAAGGTCCGGTACTCAATCCTTGAAGTTAAAACAAAGCTCTGTCCTGAAACGGTTAGTAAAGACATTCCTAAAATCTACATCTTGGAAACTATTTCTTAAACGGTATTTATTGTTAATTTTACCATAAAATGAAATACTGTAGGTACACTCGCCAGCACTTCCGCGTGTTACAGGGGCTCCTACATTTTCTGAGATGTGGCACCACTGTGATGATCTAGCTGGAAACATTCAACGTGTGTGAGATGGAGTAACCTCGATACAGTGGCGCATGAAGTAAACTTTGTTGCTTAAAGCTTCGAACCTCAAGGTATCATTACAGCCCGAATTTTGTTTAACCTAAATGCTCTACATATATATTATTCAATACTTGCCATTGTATAACGCATTTTAACTGTCCTCAGTTTTGTGATTACGTTCCGTTCGTATGCTAATCACCTTATCTGGATCCCCGTATCTGAGGTCAGAGAAAGGAGGGAGCTGTAAGCCTCGCACATAGCATGCTCAGATGAAACCACACTTGCTTGAAGAAACGAGTTTTCTTCACCTTGCCGGTGCAGCTAGTTTATTCATTCTAGTCAGAATATCGTCATGAACAGACAGGAGAACCTCATTGCTCAACGTGGGCGGATCATCGGCCTACGGGAAGCCGGCCACAGTGTTAGAGATATCGCCCGCCTCCTAGGACTATCCCCAACTACAGTGGCGAAATGGATTAGAAGGTGGAATGACTCTGGAGACCTGAGGGACGCGGGTAAGTTTGCCTATGAATGTGTGTAAGCGATTGTTGTAATAAATTAACTGAATACCCTTAACAGCTACGTATTATAACATTATACAATAATTTTAAAATAATGTGTTCAAATAAGGCGTTGTTATTTCGTTGTTGCCTATTAATTGACGATATTCATGAATTAACGGATCGGTGCCTGCATATTCATCCTTTGAGGGAAAGTATGAACTTTATTAACCCCTACACCGCGGGCTTGTTTACCAATTACTTGCGTGTCCCGCGGGGTTATTTGGGCTCCGACAGACTCTCAAAAAATATTTGCTAAAAATCAGTTATTAGTCCTAGAATAATAAAATTATATATGCTTATAGCACATACCTTCAGCTTTCTCCTGGAATGATTGTTGAGCCTTCGTCTGTTTCCGTAGGACTTGTGGAGACCTCTGAAGTAGGGTAACTAAGTCTCCACTTTACACTTCCCGACAACCCGTTATATGATTACCACAGCCAGATACAAACACTATAAATACTATTCTACCATTTTCAAGTAGTTTGGGATCCATACTAAAAAAAAAAACAGTGTGAAAGCAATGGAAATTACGAGCGCGTCTGATCGCCGCACTTGCGCTAGTTCGCTCTAGGCACTCTGTCATTTATTATTCATAAAACCCCTCACACTTTATATTTCTATTACTATATCACACTTATATATATCTGGAGTCTTTCTCCATAAGTTTCATTCAGTCATATTATTTTATTGTCACTGAAGTCATTCTATTTTTCAGTCAGTAAAATACGTAGAGAGCCACGGATTCACTCTCACTGTTATAACATAAATTATTTGTACTCATATTCTTATATTACTAATTACTTACATTACTATTTACATTTTCTATTCTATTTTCAATATTTACCCTTCTATTTTACTTACAATATGTTATTCACTGTCACTTTCAGTAAGATGAAACTATAGTACACTGTTCAATCATATGAACTGAACATCCATTGCTTTCACCTGCTATTTACACATTATTTACACATTATTTCCAAATAATTCTGCTTCCACACTTGCACTGTTAGAACTGCTTCTGGCTGTGATAATCGAAGAAGCAGGTTACACAGAGGGGAACCTGGCATTCAGCGCACTGCCAAGAGGTGCGTTTATGCTCAGGTGTGCGGCGTGGTATGCGCACATACCTGACACCTGCGAATCGCAGCCTTCCTTTTCCCTGTGGCAGGCATTAGCTCAAGTCTGTGCCGATCCATATACGCCCTCTGCTCAAGTCGGTCGGGAAGTGTAACTGGATGGCGCCTTGGAGTTGCTGCTTGCACCTTACCATATTTTTCCAGCAGCTGCTGGACACAAGTCCTGGCGAACAACCTCAGGGAGAAGGACTTGGGTGGCTTTACCTTCATCTTGTACAGGATGAAGGCGTTCAGCATCGTCATATCTATGAGATGCAGAAAAACTTTCCTGTACCACCTAGTATTCTTCCTGAGGCAGTCGATCTCACCAATCATCATGTCGGACTTGTCCACCAGCCGCATGTTTATATTATAGTCCAACACAGCATCAGGTTTCATCACAGGTTCGCCTGTCCTACGGTCGACCTTCCCACTGTCTCTCATCTCCCCCTTATGTACGGTGGTGAGCATGTGCACGACTCTCTTGTCATGCCACCGTATTGCCAGCATCTTCTCAGACTTGCGTAGGTGCACGTCTCCTCGCTGCGAGTTTCCTGCCTCTGGGAATTTGGGGAAGTTGGCACGATTACTTTTGACAGTGCCGCAGGAGCCAATGCAGTGCTCAGAAAGGTATTTGGCAAGTTCCGGTGCTGTATAGTAGTTGTCTGTATACAGCACATGATTCCCACCAAAATACTTTTCTAGGAGCACTTTCACTACACAGCCTGAGAAGCCAAGGGGGTGTGTTTTATCGAGATCGACAGTGCTGGCTGAATAGATGACGAAGTCAAGGATGTACCCCGTCTTGCAGTCGCACAGTACAAAGAACTTAATTCCAAAGCGATGGCGTTTGCTTGGAATGTACTGGACAAACCGAAGACGTCCTCTGAACAGAACCAAGGACTCATCAATGACAACCTTCTGAAATGGGTGGAAGAATGACATGAACTTATCCTTCATTCCGTTCAGAATCTCCCGGATCTTCCAGAGTGGGTCGGTTTGGGAAGGTACATCATTATCGGCAAAGTGCAGGTTTCCCATGATGTTCCGGAAGCGATCTCTGGCCATGTACTTGTTGAAGGTCGGTGAGGGTAGTAAGGGGTCCATGGACCAGTATTCTTCCAACTCATGCTTCTTGGAGTGTGGCATAAGAAGCATGAGGGCAAAGAACACATACAGCTCCTGCACTCCCAGCATGGTCCACTGTTGCATCTTGGCTGCACCTGTACCACTAGCAGCACGTTGTGATTCGAACCTGTTAGTCTCATCACATATGTGCTGCATGACTTCGTCATCTAGGAAGGCCAAAAGGTAGTCGACACACTCAGCATTTTCGTCCATAGTGAAGGCAGGCTGAACTCCTGACGAGCTCTCATCGAAAACCAGGTTTTCGGGGACAAAATCTGACCCTTCCGTCCACGCGAAGGCGTCCAGGATTCCCTGGCGTGGCGGTGGAGGGAGGGTGTGGTGGTGGTGGTGGTGGAGGTTGGCTGAGAGGGAGGCTTATCACGGTCAAGGTCACTCGCACTGACCCTAGGTTGCCGTACAGCACTAGCAGCCCTTACCCTACTAGCTACACTACTTCTCACTCTCTTAGATCTACCTCTACCTCTACGGCCGGCCTTCACTGTTGATGCTGGTGGTGACTCCGACGACGAAGACTCCGGAGATAACTCAGCCGACGATGATGACGAGATGAGTGAAGCGGGGCTTGGGGAACAGGGAGGTGAATGATCTCGTGACTCATGGCGGGCTGGGTCACGTGGGGGCATTGTTCTGGGGCTAACACGCCGCCTTTTCACTCCCTTCCCAAATTCTTTTCCTTCCTGCACTAAAGGCTCCTTTCCCTTGGTGCTACACACAGATTCACTGGTAGGAGCACTTGTTGTCGCTGTTTCTGGCGCGATAAGTTCACCCGGCTCATCACACGATTCACCGGAATCGTCAAAATCGCTGTCCATTATTATCATCGACAATTCAACAAGTTCTCGTGCCACTGCAGAGTCACTGAGGCCTTTCCTGCTTGCCTCAACACTTTCCTTGGGGGTAGAGGTCACGGGGCCCTTTGCAATGGGCGCAGAAGCGGCAGGAATGGCGGCGGATGAGTGCGACATGTTGTCTCTGCAGTGGAGGACAAGGAACTAAATGCCGCAGCTTATCTGAGAAGGGAAGGGTTGACAATGACACTTTAGGCTGACTGCTGCTAACTTACAGGCTAATTTTTTATAGGTAGAAAATCTCGGCAATAAATAAAGAAATAGGTACTTCCAGGTGAATGTAAATGTCAATTAGGATTCTCCCTTCCTTTCTGATATATATTTTTATTACAGACATCGATTACAAGGCATAAATCAAAGGGGAAATTACCGTGGTAATGTAGCGAATGAATGCACGTGAGGTTTTGTCAGGTGATAATTGGGCAATTTCAGGAGTATAACACTATCACTTACCTGTTTTTTTTTGGTATATATTATTGGGTAAAAATATTGGGCATAGGGCTTATTTCAATGGATGAAATCTGTGGAAAAAGAAGAGGGAAATTTCCGTAGCGCAGCGCGTGAGAGGTGAGAGGAGAGGGTAATGGAGGGCAAGTAGGGAGGGGAGTCAAGAAGGGGGTAAATTATCTGAGAAGGGAAGGGTTGACAATGACACTTTAGGCTTACTGCTGCTAACTTACATGCTAATTTTTTATAGGTAGAAAATCTTGGCAATAAATATAGAAATAGGTAGTTCCAGGTGACTGTAAATGTCAATTAGGATTCTCCCTTCCTTTCTGATATATATTTTTATTACAGACATCGATTACAAGGCATAAATCAAAGGGGAAATTACCGTGGTAATGTAGCGAATGAATGCACGTGAGGTGTTGTCAGGTGATAATTAGGCAATTTCTGGAGTATAACACTATCACTTACCTTTTTTTTTGGTAAATATTATTGGGTAAAAATATAGGGCATAGGGCTTATTTCAATGGATGAAATCTGTGGAAAGAGAAGGGGGAAATTTCCGTAGCGCAGCGCGGCGTGGGAGTTGAGAGGAGAGGGTAATGGAGGGCAGGTAGGGAGGGGAGTCAGGAAGGGGTTAAAATAGCTAAAATGTCAACAATGGATGGGAGTACAGATGAGATTTGGAGTGCTGACTAGTGTTGGACATTGGCAGTACTGATATATGATACAAGCCACCACTTGAGAGCCCGGGATAATTCAAAATAACACAGAATCACAAAAGTGACGCCCCGCGGTATGATCCATTGTAGCCGAGCATCACGAAAGTGACGCCCCGCGGTTAAGGGGTTAAATAACCGATCCTTTCTGATGACCTCTAACGCTACTCAAACTTCACATAACCTCTTTTAATAATCATTGCTTATAAACATTTAGTGATTCAGGTCCTGTCTTTCATTCTGTCAGGCTATTCTATGAATCAGACTTGCAACAAATAAGTATGCTGCTGCTGCTAAGAACTGGTGTTCCTAGTAGCAGTGTTTTTTTTTTTATTTTTATTTTTTTGTATATATATATATATATTTTTGTTTATATATATATATGTATGTATGTATATTATTTTTTTTTAGGGGGACGGGAGGTGATATTTGTGAATTAGAAGCAGCATAAGTAGCATATCGTTTTTATGATCACAGAGAGGAGGCCCCGTTCCCGAGTAACAACTGCTGAACAGGATGGCATGATTAGATAGGCAGCAGAAGAAACCCCCCTGACAACTGCAGTGGTCATTCGGCAGCAGCTGCAGCTACAGGTGTCTGTGGATACCGTGCGGAGACATCTCCATGAGGCAGGTATTCATCATAGAATTCCTGCCCAGAAGGAATCCCTCACTGATCATCGCGCTGCTCGACTAGCGTTTGCTGAAGGATACGTAGACAAAGACCATTATAGGTCAAGAGTTGTTTTTTCCGATTAAAAAACATTTTTTTCCCATAACCATGGACGCCGCCATGTGTGGAGACGAAACAACTCAAGGTATTGTTTTACCTACGTTAGATAGTATTGTTTTGTGGACTAATCCGCATCAATTGCTATTTGGGAAATTATACTTGTTACTTATATGAATAATATGGCTGAAACATTGTAGTACTCTCTCTTTTTTTCTTGGCCACTCGTTTGAGAGAGTGTGAAGAGTGTGAAGAGAGTGTGTGGGTGGGGTTGAGGGGTGTCCGACCTGGCGCTGGAGACACGATAATGTTCAGTATGTTTGGAATGTTTCTCTATAGTTAAATATTGAATACAGTTGATGATTTATACTTATTACGCAACGATATTATGTCACTTAGCAATATTTTTTTGGTTATTTACTTCTCTAGCATTCCCGTTGTCAGTATCCATTAATAATAATGATGATGATGATGATATCCTAAAATTAATATCCTAGGATTGCATTTTTCAGGTATGACCGTCAAAACATTAGCGAAGAGGCACGCAGCGGACACATCAGCTGCAATATGTGGGGTTACATGTCAATCCACGGAGTTGGCGACGTAACAAGAATTGAGGGAAGGTTTACGGCAGAAAAGTATATCGATATTCTGCAAAATATCTTCCTTCCGTCCCTCGAGCGTAGGAATTTTCCATTTCCACCAGGCCCAATAGTTTTCCTGCACGATCGCTGCCCGATTCATACAGCCAGGGTAGTGAGGGAATGGTTCAACCAGCAGGAGAATTTGCAGCTTCTGGAGTTGCCTAGCAAGGGATGCGATTGCAATCCCATTGAACATCTTTGGGCCAACATGGTTAACTGCTGGGAGCCCGACAGAGAGCGAACCCCGGAGCAGCTGATGCAACACGCGAGGGAGCAGTGGGAGTTTTTCCGAGGCAAGCCAGAGCTCCTTCGCAGCCTCGTGACAAGCATGCCTGACCGATTAAGGGAGGTTATTGAAAAAGACGGAGGGTGGACACATTACTGAGTGGTTATATTACACATCATTCAAAATAAAACATTGTATTAACTGTGGCTGTTGTATACTAGGTCCATTTATGAGTTTGGTAATGGATTTTCTTCTGCCTCCTAGAAAACTACAATATTTGGAAACTTTTGTTTGCGCTATGAATGTGTTTGCTTTTGTTACAAATGGTCCAAGGTAATTGATCCGAGAAAAGGTTTGTGCAGGGCACTACCTTTCATTTATAAGTTAAAATGTATCCTATATGGAAGTGATGTTGATAATTTTATTTACCCAAATATAGAAAGTTGGTATACGGCAACCATGGTTGTCATAAAGCCAGAATTAGAAACATGATCAGCATAGTTTCCATCCATACGTCTGTGTCAGTGTTCATTTGTTTATTCAATTCATGGGTATCGCTTTCTGAGTATAACTTATACAAATTAATAATGTTAATAGATAGGTAGATATAGATAGATATTTTGTTGACCATAACAGTGAATATTCTCACAACTTGCAATAAGTAAAAATGCATTAAATTCCCCGATGGGGGGTTCTGTCTACAGTATTTAATTCTTTAACTGTCCCTCCTTTCTTTGTTTCCCTCTTGCTTGCTGTCCCTTGTCTCTGACTCTACTGCGAATATTGAAGCAAGTGTGGTCTCGTCTGAGCATGCTATGTGCGAGGCTTACAGCTCCCTCCTTTCTCTGACCTCGGATACGGGGATCCAGATAAGGTGATTAGCATACGAACGAAACGTAATCACAAAACTGAGGACAGTTAAAATGCGTTATATAATGGCAAGTATTGAATAATATATATATAGAGCATTTAGGTTAAACAAAATTCGGGCTGTAATGATACCTTGAGGTTCGAAGCTTTAAGCAACAAAGTTCACTTCATGCGCCACTGTATCGAGGTTACTCCATCTCACACACGTTGAATGTTTCCAGCTAGATCATCACAGTGGTGCCACATATCAGAAAACGTGCGAGCCCCTGTAACACGCGGAAGTGCTGGCGAGTGTACATCGCCTTTCTTTCTCACATTCTGTGATAGCTTGTTAAGAAATCACACAAGAATACAAATGAACCGTTTTTCTTTAGAGTTTTTGTTTACAAATAATTTCTTAATTTAGCTGTTTCTTCATGAAATGTTTTGTAGCTAGAACATATAAACCGCATTGGATAATGTACTGACTGTATTAATCTTATCAATCTGAGGACAAAAACTTAACCAACTCTGTGTGAGACCTGTTTATGTTTTTTTTTTCTTAATAAACCCCAGTAACTGACTCAGATCTAGGTTTGTAATAAGAATATCCAAAAATGGCGGTAAGCCATAATATTTCTTTTCATATATAAATTTTATATTTTTATGACAGCCATTCCAGTACCGAGAAAATAAGAGGTTATCCTCCTCATATTTGAAAATTAGGAAGGTGTCATTTATATATCTTTATAATAATAAGGCCAAAAATCCACCAGACAATCCTTTACGCATTCAACCTCCTAATTACATAAAAAAGTATTCGTAAAAATTGGACCTAAACTATCGCCCATGGTGACAACGTCAACTTCATTATATATATAATTTGTTGTTCAAAAGAAAACATTATTCAGACTTGGCAAGGTAAACAACTTTCTAATTAACTCTTTACTCATACCCAAAATCCGTGACTGTTCATGGTTCTCCAAAATTATATCCAATGTCTCATCAAAAAGTACATTAGTGAATAATGATTCTACATCATAACTTGTTACTATATACTCCTTCGGTAATTTTAATGATTAAATTATTTATATATATGCCACATATGTTTCACATTTCTGAGTGGTGTCGCCAGAGGTTCCAAAAGTGTAGCCAAGATATAACCCGCTGTCTATGAGGAAACTGTTGGTCTAAGAGGAATTCTTAGGTTGTACACCTCATGTAAATAATACATAACTCCAGGGACGGAGTCTGAGGGATCTATCATATCCCTAACAGATTATACCTTCTATTCAACCTGTCCTTATGTTTCACAGTAATATCAGGTAAGTTATCTTTAAACTCTTTAAATTTGGTTTTATCATTAAGCATACTTTCCATGTTATGCAAGTAGTCCAATTTACCCATGATGACAACACTTTTGCCTTTGTCAGGTCTATTACAATGAAGTCATCAGTACCTAGTTCTTCTAGCACTTTTATGTCCTCCCTATTGCAATCCATGGAATGTGTCGGGACGGCCATAGTCACAGGGGAGGTGACGTGGCCTACTCCGGCGACAACACCTTGGATGACGCGAATTACGACGGCATTAGTAGAATGAACAAACCCGTCCTATCCACATTTTCATCCTTTCCGCCTGGTTCCCTCGAACCGAGGCCTGGGCAGAGAGGAAGAATAGATGAAGAAGAAGGTGAAGAAGGAAAAAGTGAAGACGAGGGAGGGAGTGGAGGGCACGACAATAGTGGCAGCTTTATGGGATAATTAAGGCCTTATCTACAGTATATATCATTAAGCAGCTCCACACCTAAGATTCAAAAACCTACTGTGAGGAATTTAGCGAATCCAGTAATGACTATAGCTCAGATGAAGAAAATTTTCCTTCTGGAATAGAAGATACATCATCAAATCCAGACTCAGAAACACTAATTGAAATGGCTGAAGCGAGCACTATTGAAGATATTGCCATCCTTTCCGATCAGTTATCACAGGCAATAGCAGATAATTCGAATGATGCTGTATTTCGAATAAATGGCTTAAAGTACTTCACAGCTAGCAAAGATACAAAATTACCTGAATACCCAGAGTTAACTCACGAACCAAATATTAATACATGGCTACAGGAAACAGAAAATAAAGCCACTGGATCTATGTGGACTACACGTAGTAGGTTTGATATAGCTAAGGAATAGCCTACACACAAGGAGGTGTTTGTGACAGAATTGAACAATTCATTATTGAGGCGAATGACAACTGGGGCAATTTTAAGTCTGCTCTCCTGAAACAATACTCCTCTGAGCAAGCTCTCCAACCTGCTTATCTAGCACTGAAGCATGCGCATCATAATTCGGGCGAGCATCTCGCTGATTAATGGTTGCGACTAGTGAACCTAGAGGACCAGGTTGCAAGCCTTGAGCCTGAGTTTAGGAAATATGCTTCGTATATAACTATAAGTACATTCAGGGACATGTTTCCTTGCCAGTGTAGAGCCACTATTGATTCCAAAGAGTATAAAGATCCTGATAAGTTCATGAAAAAGGCTATCACTTTGACAGAACAGTGTAACTCTCCGCTTGCTGAGAATAGTGTGGCGAAAAAACAAAACAAAAACAAGCGTGATGTAGTTGTACACGTAATCTTAGGTCCCACTGAAAGTAAAGCTTTCACTAAAAGAGAGAAAGTAGGTACTGGCAAGTTCACCTGTGTGGGCCTTGGAAATTGCGACAGATACTGTGAGGCAGGTCACCGAGCACGCACCTTTCACGCCTCCAGACCGATCTCACGAGGCTAATATAATAACTTGATAGTAGAGGAGAAGAAAATAACTCCGATGCCTCTATTTTAGGAAGATTAGGTCATTTGGCAGCACATTGATTTGCTAAAGTAAACAACCCAGGCCAGAGACCACGATGTGATCATCGCAAGGGTATGACTCATCGTACTAAACAATGTTCGTCACATACTAAAGAAAAAAAGTTCGACTATTCGTTGCGACTTTGGGAAACGAAGTGGATCTGGTGGCAGTCATGGGAGCATGTGGTGAGATGAGGGACTGCCATATGCCTCTGGATACATGTGCATGTCGATCACTCATTAACCAGGGAACAGACGAGGATTTTGGTAGAATGAAACCTGAGTTCAGGCCGTATGGAGGTTGAAGGCTAGTATCTGCAAGTAGTGATGAAGTTATTAGTGTGGTTGACGAACCCATAGGGGTGGGAGACCGCACCTATGAGAGTGAACTGATAGTAGTTCAAAATTTACCACGTACGATTTCGGTGATTCTAGATTCCGATTTTATTTTCGCTCAAAAAGTACGCATTACCCCAGACCCGTTGCGGATCGAGAGTGATGGGGAAAAAGGTACAATTACAGGTCGGAGAGGAGAATCTTCTCGTAGATGTACTTCCGCATTGACCGTAATTGAAACCAACCTATCAGATGAATTAGATTTCATATATGGATGTTGTATGACATGTGAGACAGTCGCAATAGAGCCATTGACATACGGAATCATCCCTTTAAAGACCAATCTTTCAGCGTGGACCATTGGTTTATTCACTCCAAGTCCTGCTAGTACTTTTGCCGCTATGCTGTGGCCAGGGATTGTAAATCTGATTTTGAGTGAGACGAGAGAAAAATCCAGGGTGTTTGTAACTTACGTCAACGCCACCCCGGACCGGATCAGAATATCTGGCCGGTATAAGGTGGGCACAGAGGAACCCTTCATGAAGTAAGGTGGGAAGAAAGTCAGGAAAATGAACAAGGCCAAGCAGCTAGTGTAATACAGGGAGAAGAAAGAGTAAGGAGACTGTTCCTAAAAGTAAATGAAATGTTATCACTTCACAGTCGAGAGAAAGATGCTCTCAAACGTCATGTGCGAAAACTCCCTCATGTGTTCTCTTTACCTGATGAACCACTGAATACTGCACTTTATTTCCTCCATCATATCTGTGCCAAGGGTCCGGTCTTGAATCGCCGTCTCTATAAAATACCAGCTAAGTATCATGAAACTATTTGACAACAGTTAAGTGAATTAAGAAAATAAAATACCACACGTCCCTCTAGATCATCTTATTGTTCACCCCTGCTCCCAGTGGCCAAGAAAGATGTTGGCTTACGGATCTGCCTCGACTTTCGGCACTTGAAGAAGCAGATAATATCGGACCCTCTTCCGTTGCCAAACATCACACACATCCTTTCCCAGTTAGGAGAGAACGCTGTTTTTAGTAAGTGGGACTTGAGGCAAGGTTACCATCAAACACAAGTGGATGGGGAGTCACGGCCATTGACACCATTCTCCTCACCAGACTGTCACTGGGAGTATAATAATTTACCTTTCGGTTTAAAGGACGCTCCTTCCACATTCCAGCACAGTCGGTTTGACAGGACTTATCATTCATACTTACCTGGATGACATAGTCGTCCATGGGAGAGTTTTGCTTCGCATGTTCATAATTTGGATGAAGTTCTCTCCAGACTTAAAGAGGCTCAACTTGCTCTTAAGCTAGAGAAGTGTAGCTTTTTCAAGGATGAAGTGTCATTCTTCGGACACATAATTTCTGCCGAGGGATTGTGACCTCAGCCGGATAAGGTCCGAGCCATAAAGGAAATCGAAGTCCCAACGACACTAAAGAACTCCATTCTTTTCTAGGATGAATTAATTATTACCGTTGATTCGTGGATGGCTTCTCTAAGATTGCTTTGCCTCTCACAAAATTGGCTCGAGAGGAAAAAGAAATAAAGAACACTAAACAACAGATCGAGTGGAACGCCAAGGCAGATCAAGCCTTCAGACTTGTGAAAAGCCATTTAACAGATAATATAACTCTTAAGTCTCCCTCTTTTGATAAGACATTCTAATTGACGACGGATGGAAGCAGTAAAGCGATGGGTGGAGTACTGCTGCAGAAAGATGATGGTGGATTTCTTAGACCATTGACATTTTTCAGTAGAGCTTTACATAAGGCTGAAATGAATTATTCCACTATTGAACTAGAAGCCTTGAGTATAGTGTATGGCTTACGAATTAATTGGTCTCTTGTCTTAGGATAGAAAGGGATAGTGCAGACGGATCGGCGACCCCTCACGAGGTTATTTCATGTTAAGGAACCGTCAGGAAGGACTGCTAGATGGCAAATCCAGGTTGCTGAAGTTAATTATTTACCAAGATGTCAGAATATGGTAGCTGACGCCTTGTCACGTTTTCTTATGGAACAAGATAATGGTGTAGAGGTCATAAAGGCTGTCACGAAGAGCGTGACAATACTGATGTTGTCAGCTGCAATTTTGACGAACTGCGGATACAGCAAGATGGGTACCCAGTTGGGGACCGTTAAAATGGTACTTTCGCGGAGAAGCTCCGGAGGCCTCCAAACTGGTTGCCTCAGTTGAACAGTTTTGTTTCTGCCAGGATGGTCTGTTATTTAAGAAAAACTTGTGCGTATAAGGATAACGATGAATTACAGATGGTTGTACCTGAACAAAGTGTGCCAGCAGCTTTTTATTTGGACCATCATTTACCATTCTCACGACATGGTGGGACCAAGATCCCACCATGAATATTGGCTAGCTATGGCCTTAAGGATACTACTAATTTGTGTCGGCACTGCACATGGTGCATTACTTCTGAGAGGTTGGAGAACTCCCTGGCTCCACTTATGAGGTATCCAAATGTGCCGGCACCATGGAATCAAGTCCATATGGGTATTATACTACCGATGAATATGTCTGCAATAGAGCACAAGTATGTTGTCACAGTAGTGGACGCACTAACCTGATACCTTGATAATGAGCCACTGAAACCAAAAACGGCAGAGGAAGTATAGCTCATGTGTTTGTAGAGCGAACTGTATACGTTCACAGGACTCCCTAGCAACTGTTCATGGACCAGGGAACAGAATCTGTGAATGCCACATTACCTGGGTAGCTGATGTACTCCAAATGAAGCAAATCACAACAACGCCGCATCACCCTTCTGCAAACGGGTTAGTGCGATGGGTGAACGGAACTGCGATCCAATTCTTGTGTACAATGATCGAGAATAGCACAAACCATTGGCACAGGATGATACATTTAGCATGTATGGCCTATAATTCAGGGTTTAATAGGTCGATTAGGGACTCTTCATATTTTCTTTTGTATCTGAGAGATTTACAGCTGCCATACCAGACGATACACGAATCACAGAAACACTATATTATAGATTATGCTAAATACATGCTAGCAGCCATGGCAGCCAAAGTATTTCAAAGATGTCAACTGTACTTAGACCGTGCTAGTACAGAGAAAGAGAATTACAGAAGCAAGAAGGGCGCTCTTAAGCCCGTCCATGTTGGAGACAGCATATACGTGCCCACAGTTCCTAAACAAGGAGTTGATAGGAAGTTACAACCACTCTCTGTGGGACCTTACAGTCACGGAGCATCCCAGTGATGCTGTAATTAAAGTGCATCGTGTGAGGGATGGAGCCATAATCACACTTCATACTGATCGCGTGAGTAGTCCCCAAGTCTTCTCTCATCATTATGGATAACAAGAATGCGTACCCAGAATATGAGGCGGATGATGATGATGATGGTGACGATAATGTAAATGACTTCTCCACCATTCCAGCATATAGACGTGGTGCACAGTGTTCCTCTAAATTACCAGATAATCAAAGTTCTATGGGTGAAGCAAATACTAATAAACCGAATCAGCAGAGTGGGGACGCGAATGAAAGTAAGACGTAGTAGCGAAGGCGAGGCGAGCAGTGATGGGGAAATCCCAGGAGAAGCAGACGCGCAGGCACCAAGCCGTTCGTCCTCTATTAGCAAGTTAGACGATGCACCCGCTCTTAGAAACAGATTGAGGTCACACACGACAGGAGAAGATTTACCTTGAGTTATGATTAGACGATTACATAGTGACAGAAAGGCAGGCAAGGAATTGAGACTTGAGTCAGTGATACTATTTTTTTTTTCTCGATATGGCTGCTCGCAGTCGTAGTGACGATACATTAGACACACTGACCTACACATTGAGCAACCTGCTCTAACAAGACTCATCTATTCTCCAGTTTCGAAGCTTATCTTGACAGGAAATCATTATATGGTGCCTGTGTTATTGATACAGGATGAATTGTATAGACATCTTGTTAACGCACAACATCTAGTTGAGTTTATTTAGTGGAATATCGATCACATGAACAATTCTTCCTTACTTGTCTCATTACTAAAAGAAGCGTTGGTTTCAGTCCAGCATGAAAATGATATGAGATCTGAATATTTACAAAATTCTGTTAATTTTCTGTTGTTACATAAACCATTAACAGGTCGTAGACCCAGAGGTGCGACTGACTTTCTTTATGATATTGTGAATGCTCTAATTGGTACTGCAACTCAGCAACCGGTAGATGAAATCCATGCCAGATTGGGCCAAATTGAGGAAATGTCTGAAAAGGAACGTCGGGGTATTAAATGTTCACTCCCAGATTTTCAACACTACTATTAAATATATATCACACATGCATGCTGCAGTTGCCAAGTTACAAAAGACAGCTAATATTTCACATGCGGTAATGAGACTTTTCTCTATTAAAACTTTACTGTTAGAAGACGAAGCTTATTTGAAGCTTTTCGTAATCTTCACTTAGCCTTGTCGGATATTGCCTCACCGATCATGTGAGGATTAAGTTAGGCCTTCAAAACATGATGCAAGGTCGCCTGAGTGCAAGCATCGTTGCAGTGCCCATAGTGAAATGCTTACACTGCCGGCTTTTGTCACCCTCACCTAGGACACCAAACTGCCTGTACTTCCTCACATATTACCTTCTAATGTGTCACTTTCTCGTGTTGAGTAAGATCCAGTATGAGCACTCCCTGAGATCATTCCCCAAAACATTTCAACTCATTACATTTGGATGAGTTACTTCCAATCTAAAATCATTCTCCTTGAATCCCCACATACACACCAACTCCGTCGATTACTCTAAAATTCTATGTCGATGCTATGTCAGGTGTTCTTAGGTCCCTTGCTTCCCATTTAGGTCATAAGTGTTCGTTATACAGACGTTACCATCGCTGCAGTTCCCCATCATTTGAACGCTCACGATCGTAGATGGGCCTCTCTACATTCTCGCCACCCCGGGATCCTGTTCATTACACAGGGAACTTCTCTGTAGTGCCCTATGGGGCATAGGGCGAGAACGCAGGGGAAGGAATGTCGGGACGACCATAGTCACACTTGAGTTGACATGGCCTACTCCGACAACAACATCCTGGATGCCGCGAATTAGGACGCCATTAGGAGAATGGGCAAACCCGTCCATCTACATTATCCTCCTTTCCGTCTGGTTCCTGCTGACCAGGGCCTGGGCAGAGAGGATGTATAGGAGAAGGCGAAGAAAGAAAAGTTGAAGACAAAGGAGGGTGTGGAAGGGGCGACAAGTGTAGTTTTCCCTTGGTCTTAATTCTTATTTTCAATCACTGTAAATCTGTTTACTATGCTATCAGCTATTAATTCATTTCTTAGTAGACCGAGTTTAACTACATAATGAACTGTATTACAAATTTTCCTAACATATAGGGTATGTTTTAACCAGTAATCTTTCGATAATGGTATGGCAACATCCAGTCTCAGCATATTTTTTTTTTTTTATAAATAACAGAACAGAGGAAGGAAAAACAAATGAGTAAAAAAAAAAATCCATACACCAGATTACTGGTGTCCTCTGTTCATGAAATATCTGTAACAGTTAGACTTGAACAGTTGTGGGTTGAAATTTGTAGGGAAACAACTCTGGGGAAGCGAGTTCCAGAGAGATGCAGTTCGGGGAATGAAAGAATTCTGATAGGCAGATGTTCTGCAATATGGCTGAGTGACATTCCAGTCATGAGAGCTACAAGATGCCCATGTAGCACGAGGGAAGGCATGGAGAGGTGTCACCATGGACGCAACTTCGTCTGAGCATTTGCCAAAAAAAATATCTGTAAAATAATGCAAGGGAGGCAACATTCCTTCTTACTTGCAGGGGAGGTAGTTTATTGGTAATGGCAGGGTTGTTAATGATTCTTACAGCTTTGTTCTGAATATTGTCTAGTTGTCTTAGTGCAACCTCTCCATTACCATTCCACAAGGGTGAGCAATATTCAAGCTGAGAGCGCACATGACTCTTATAAATAATAGCTAACTGCTCATCAGCGAAGAAGTTATGGACTCTGTACAATAATTCAAGTTTCTTTGAGGCAGTTTTAGCAAGTGATCTGACGTGAGAGGTCCAGCTGAGGGCACTATTAAGTGATACGCCAAGAATTTCAATACTTTTGGAGATGGGAATATTAGTAGCACTGAAGGTATTGAACGAGTCTGGTAATATCTGTCTATTAGTAAACTGTATATATTTAGTTTTAATATCATTAAAAGAGAGAAGGTTGTTTTGTCCCCATTCACTGATTGTAGATAGATCTTGATTTATGGAGATGGCTGTACTGAGTTGAGTGGTAGCGATATTAGACTTTGTAATGGATGTCTGAGTGTGGATGAACTATGTAGTATTGAGTCATCTGCATATGAGTGAATGGGATTGTGGGTGACAGATAAGAGATCATTAATATTAACCAGAAATAGGGTTGGTGCCAGAACTGATCCCTGCGGCACGCCGGAGTTAATTGAGTGGAAATTGGAATATACATCATCTACTTTTACTCTTATTTCCCTGTCACTAAGATATGAAGAAATCAAAGGACCAAAAGACATTAGTCCATAGCAAGGGAGTTTGGACAGCAGGGAATGGTGCCGCACTCTGTTGAAAGCTTTAGAGATATCAAGAGCTACTGCATGAGTTTCTCCAAAAAGATCAATTGATTGATGGATGGTATGAGTTAAGAGATTGAGTATGTCAATGGTGGATCTTTTGTGGCGAAAACCATATTGTCTATCACTAATTAAGTTGTTGGATTCAAGATGTTTAACAATGTGCTTATTAATTAAAGTTTCAAATATCTTACCAAGAGAAGATGTGACAGCTATTGGTCTGTAATTGGAGGGGTCAGACGAACTTCCTTTCTTCGGAACTGGGTGGATATTGGCTTCTTTCCATGAATTTGGGGATAAAGAAGTACGTGTGCATAGTCTAAATAATTTAGCTAGGACAGATGCAAGTTCAGGGAAACACTTTTTCAAAACAATTGGCGGAATTCCATCTGGGCCTGGAGCTTTGTTCTATCTATCTATCTATATACCTAGGCTGCTTCCCCCAAGGAAAGGGAGGTAGCCGAGACAGGACGACACACTCCCCATTTACTCATCCATTCAAACACATTCATTCGCATCTTAGCCCCAAAGAGGAGAACGGACAGATCCTCACCGCACCACACCGCACAAGGGTCAACTGCGCAATGCAATCAGTGACATCCGCAGCAGGGCCCGACAGCAGAACTGGTTTACCCCTGCCACATCATAACAGACCCATCCCCTTACCCACACCTGACCTGACTAGCTGATCAGACCAAATGCAGGACAATATCCCCTCAGGGCTGCGTCATCACTTATTCATTCACAATTTCTCTCCATTTATTTCTGTCACGCACAGCCACTCTTCCTTACTCAACAGACATCCCTCTCGCATCCAGCGCTCTCTTCACACTGTCCATCCATCCTATTCGTGGTCTTCCTCTCAGCTTTACACCTCTCACATCAGATCTAGTTATCTTTTTCACCAATCGCTCATTATCCATTCTCTCCATATGCCCAAAGCATCCCAACACCCTCTGCTCAACTCTACCAGTCATCTCCCGAACAACTTTAGTTCTCCTTCGCACTTCATCATTTCGCACCCGATCCATACGCGTCACTCCACACATACTCCTCAGACACTTCATCTCTATTACATTCAAACTTTTCCTCTCTGCTACACCCATATTCCATGTTTCAGCCCCATATAATGCAGTCGGTACCACAACACCCTCATACAGCCTTCTCTTTACATTCATTCTAAGCGAAAGACATTTAAACACTTTTTTCATTCCTCCCAACACCTTTCCTACTTCATTTATTCTAAACTTCACTTCTGCATCTATTCTTCCATCCACAGCAACATGTGACCCTAGATATTTAAAACAATCTACCTCCTCAAGCAACTCACCATTCAAAACTATATTCATCCCCCTACCATCTATCAACCTTGTACACTTCGTCACTTTACTCTTATTCTCATTTACTTTCAATTTCCTCCTTTCACACACCCTTCCAAACTCCTCTACCAACTGTCTCAATCTCTCCTCTGAATCAGTCACCAGTGCAGTATCATCTGCAAACAGCAGCTGCTTCAGATTCCACTCTCCACCATCAACATTCACCAGACTCAGACCTCCACCTAAAACTCTTGCATTCATCTCCCTTACAACACCATCCATGTAAATATTAAACAACCAAGACGACATCACACATTCCTGTCGCAGCCCCACTCTCACGGGAAACCAATCACTCACAGCATTTCCCACTCTTACACACGCTCTACTATTTACATAAAAACTTTTCACCCCTTTTAGTAACATACCATCAAGTCCATACAATCGTAAAACAGTCCACAAAGCCTCCCTATCAATTCTATCATGCACTTTCTCTAAATCCATAAATGCCCAAAACACATCCTTGCCTTTCGCTAAATACTTTTCACACACTTGTCTCACAGCAAACACCTGATCAACGCATCCCCTCCCTCTCCTAAAGCCACACTGCTCATCACCAATCACTCCCTCTGTACCTTCTCTAACTCTCATAATTAACACTCTACCATACACCTTACCTACAACACTCAACAGACTTATACCCCTAAAGCTAGTACATTCATACTTATCACCCTTGCCTTTATATCACGGGACCACACAAGCACTTGCCCAGTCAACTGGCACCATACCTTTCTCAAAGCACACATTCAACAATCTTACTAACCAGTCAACAATAGTCACTCCACCACCCTTCAGGCATTCCACAGCACACCCATCCATACCTGCAGTTTTCCCTGTTTTCATCTCCTTTACTGCCTTCTCCACTTCCTCCTTTGTGATCAAAGAATCATTCAACTCTCCCAACACATTTATTCCTTGCACCCTTCCATCCGCCACAATCTCAGCCACCCTTTCCTCCTCTACATTTAACAATCTTTCAAAATACTCTGCCCATCTCTTCCTTACTGCATCCATCTCAATTAACATCCTTCCATCCTCTGCTTTTACTCGTTCTTCCTTCCCAGACTCTCACTTTCGCACCCTTTTCACCTCCTTCCAAAACATTTTCTTATTCTGTTGAAAATTCTCTGTCAGCCGCCTACCCCACCTCTCATCTGCTGCCACTTTAGCATCATGCACAGCCCTTCTCGCTCTATTCCTCTTTTCCTTATACCTTTCATATGACATCTCATCCTTCCTCTGCAGCCACACTTCATATGCACGTCTCTTCTCAACCACAGCCATACTTACTTCCTCGCACCACCATTCACTTCCTTTTCTTACACCACCACCCACACGTCTCACACCACACGCCTCTTCTGCATGCCCCACCACAGCACTCTTAAACAACTGCCATTCCTCCTCCACGCTGCCATTTTCCCGATCTTTCACTGTGTTCCACTCATCTTTCAATTTCTCTTGATACTCTATCTTTTTCTCTCTTTCATCCAACTCACTTACGTTCAAAACCTCCCTGCCACACCTAACCCTCCTAGCTCTCACCCATCTCTTACCTACTCTTAACTTTCCCTCCACCAAGTAGTGGTCAGACATACCTCCACCCTCCCCTCTCAGAACTCTCACATCCAACAATCTTCCTATTACATTCCTAGACACAACCACATAGTCCATCAAAGCTCTATCAACAACCCTTCCACCCTCCTGTCTCACCCATGTATACTTATAAATATCTTTCTTCTCAAACAGCGTATTCCCAATCACCATCTCTCGCTCAACACACATCGCTATCATTCGTTCCCCGTTTTCATTTCTTCCAGGCACACCAAGCATACCAACTACGCCTTCAACTGCTACAGTTCCCACTCTAGCATTCAGATCTCCCATCATTACCACATTCACATTCGCTCCAAAACTCTGCAGACACTCATCAACATCATTCCAGAAAGACTCCCTCTCTTGTTCATCCCTTTCACTACCAGGCCCATATGCACTCACAAACACCCACAACTCACGTTGTTGGTAGGTAAATTGTCTAGGATGGTTTTTACGTATCTTGTCTGTATTTTAAGTGGGGCAATTTCGGGAGAATTAAGTTCCAGTACTGGGACATTCTGGCTGGTATCGTCTATGGTAGAGTTTCTGGCAAATGTACTGGCAAAGATATCTGCTTTCCCACGTGGGTCCTTTGTAATGTTGCCATCTGAAGATTTTAGTGTGGGAATTGATGATGACTTGTTACAGTTATTATTGAAAGAATTAAGAGTTGACCAGAATATTCTATTGTCATTAGGGTTGTTAAGTAGTTTTGATGCTTGTTTTTTAATAAAGGTTGATTTAGATAGATTTAATACAGCTTTTGCATGATTTCTAGCAATTTTAAATTGGGAAAGTGATTCAGATATTTTTGATTTTAAGTAAGAGTTATATGCTAATGATTTTTGAGCTGTTGCTCTGGCACAGTTGCCATCAAACCATTTTGGAGAGTTCGATCTTTTAGTGAACTGTTGACTTGGTATGAATAAATCCATACTAGCTAGTATTAAGTCGAAAATGTGGGACTGGGTGGAATTGACACCACTAGAGAAGAAAGACTGCTATGGAACATCAGCAAGATAATTTCTAAATCCATCCCAGGCTGCCCTATCAAAGTGCCATCTTTTCTCATGTAGATAAGCGATTGCTAGACACATTAGCAATGACATTTCCACTATAATTAACCCATTATATGCGAGATAACTATTTTATATTCATAAATCTTGTGAAGAAAGGTCTAGTAATCAGACCGGCAATATATTACTGGAAAGTGAGATTAGGCAGCATCAGAGAAAGATTGAGCTTACCATTATAAAAGGGAAGGGAAGAATGTAAGTTTTCATTTACGAATCTTGTTGCTTTTCTAGATTATTCTTGCAGTGTTTAAGTGCACTGTCCTGTCGGTGAGCCACGGCAGCATTATTTAATCATTTATTCAGATGATACTGGTGCGTGCGGCACGTTTGAGATGGTTTATGAAGATTCTGGATATATTTTCTGTTTCTATCATCCACTGGCAAATAAAACAATACTCCAGTTCTCACAGAAGACTACTCAGCACTTCTTAAACAGCAGTTTACTGTATTTTGCCATGTATGGTTTTATATATATAAACTTTACAGAATCAACATACTAGTAGATGATACGGAGAAAAATGCAAAACTGAATGCTGAGGAAGAGCCGTTACCTAAGCGAATGAATATATCACCTAATACTTTTCAGTCTTAATCCAAGTGCATTCCGAAAATCTGTGGCATTTAAAGGATTCTTTCATGCACTTTAATGTCTCCATACACCTAAGTGCCTAACTGATATGAGACACCGAAAATAAATCTCGTTAGTGTTTATTTTGTGCACGCCTGCAGTATTTCCTTCCCTCTTTCCACTTCTTCTGCAAACACACTTCAGCTTGGTGTTATTTCTTTACTTCTTCATCAGTTCACTTGAAACTTGGTAAAACTGGTCCTTAGGCAATTTTGCGGAGACACTTTTTGCCTTCAGTTTTTTTTTTTTATTCTGGCGTATTAAAGGGATTTAACGTGACGAAAGGTCAGTCGACACAACCACTCAAATTATTATTATTTTTTTTTGTTTTGTTCATTTATAATTATCATGTCTATCCTCCCTGTAATGTTTCAGTATGCTGTAGCCGTGACATCATCCTACTCTCTCTCGGTGGTGTTGACCATCAGTAACTATTGTATGTTTTTTGTGATTGGATATTTCTATGTATGTATGATTGCCCTTTGAAAAAATCTACATTCAGTGTTGTTATTTAATTATTTACTGAATTTGGATTCATTTATTCTTGCGAAATGTGACCATTAGTTAACAAAAAACACCATGACAAGGTGTGTACAAATATAGTATTTTTCCTAATACTTTTTGCTCTAACACTTGGTGCAGTCTATTCCTGAATCTTTTAAGTGTCGTAAGTGAAATTTAACAGTTTTTCTTTATTGCTTTCGATGATACTGAAAGTTGGAGTATCCCAAAACGGTAAATCTCTCTCTCTCTCTCTCTCTCTCTCTCTCTCTCTCTCTCTCTCTCTCTCTCTCTCTCTCTCTCTCTCTTCTTAAGAGCAATGGAAATCATCTATCGTTTGGCGAAAATTATTTATTCTCTGCGCAATATGTTGTTTACAAAATATTGATAGCTATTTTCTTATGAAGCGCATATATATGCTCAACTCAATGTTTGTTTCGTAAATAATATGTTTGGATTGGTATGTATGTCAATAGATACAAACATTTTATATTCCACATTCGATAGACAGTGCATACCTGTGTTTTTTGCAATATAAACCAGTAATCTAAGCACTGAGTAGGAGAGAGAAACCGGACGAATGATATCACATGACCATTATGTATATCCATCCATTTTTCAAATATAGGTAATATACAATGAAGTTATAAGAGATATAACTAATACTTTTTACGATTCATGCAGTGTCAATAACCTGCAAATTTCTTTTACATTTATTTTAAGAACGTGTTCCTGCGTGCAAACCAAGATTCTTCCTCGCCATTTGTTATTTTTCGCCTCATAATTTTCCCTTTTTCCTTCACGCCAGCTTTGAACTTTCGCCTCTCAACTCCCCTTTCTTCTGACCGTCTCCGTTAATTTAGTTTTTCTCTTTCGTTTTTTGCTTTCATGCTTGACCATTTTCTTTCACATCTTTCCTTTTACTGTATATTTCCTGTCCGTAGTGTATATCTCGACCTCGTCATTTATTTTTTTCTTTCTCCTTTCTTTGTTTCCGTTCCATTCTTTTTCACCATTTAATTATGTACTGAACTCTGTATCCGTTGTCTATATAATGCCGCTTTTCTTAGTATTATCTTTCTGTAGTGATTCTTTCCAGCTTCACTTTTCTTACATATTTACCTTCCTCGCTCTGCCCGTTACACCCAACTTACACCACACTTAACTTCAATCTCCTTTATTTTTATCTAATTCTCCCCCCCCCCTTTTTTTTTGCCTGCACTTAGCTAATCTTTATGATGACCTCACCATGGTTTTTATTACATCTCTCTCCGACACACACCACAATGCCAGCCAGGAGACAGGACGTGTGTGCTGGGCCATCCCCAGGTCCTGTCCTCCCCCCTTACTATTTTTTAACCAGCCCATACCCCACTGACTGAGCTAATGTATGGCCCGGCCTGCACTATAGGTGCAGGAAATCTTTAAACGAACGAAACATTCTCTCTCTCTCTCTCTCTCTCTCTCTCTCTCTCTCTCTCTCTCTCTCTCTCTCTCTCTCTCTCTCTCTCTCAATAAATAAACAAATAAAGATATGAATAAAGTAATAAATAAGTAAAAATACAAGTGTCTCTTCAAGCGGATGGTTGCAATATTATCCGTTCATTATATCGATTTTCCTCGTATCTCTTCTTCTTCTCGTTGTCCTTGGGCGATCATCCTGTCTATTCACACCTTTCACCGATTTTCTTTTAATGTTTCCTCCACTTCACTCCATCTACTACCTCTTCCTTCTATAATTCCTCCCCTCCTCACTTTCTCCAGAATTTATCTTTCCATTTTTGTCAAGGTTATAGTCACGTCCTAAATATATTTCCTCACACCTCATCCCCTTTCTCACAGCGACTCGTAGTTTTTTCTCCACTTCTTCCTCTCCAGCCTGAACTTTTCTCCTCCTCCAGTCTCTCCATTTTCAAGCTGTTCTCTCCATTCTCTTCTTTTGCTTTCCACTTCCTCTCTCTCCTATTTCCACCTTCCTCTCCATCTCTTGTCTCCACACTATCTTTTACTCTCTGCTTTCTACCTCTATGTTCTCCTTCCTTCCTCTGCACTTCCTGCCATTGCACTCTCTCCTTCTCTCCATCTGCTACCTCTTAATTCTCAACCATTTATCTCCACCGCCTACAGCTATATTCTCCTCCTCCTTCCATCGCAACATCGCATCTCTCCATTCCTTTTTCTCCCCTTCCTTTCATTTCAACATTCCATATCGCCACTGTTTATTTTCTCTCATCCTCCTTCCGTCTTAATATACCATCTCTCCACTCTCATTCTTATCTCCCGCCCTTCTTTCTCTCCACTCTTATTCTTTTCTCTTCTCCTCCTTTTTCTCCACTCTCAACCTCTCCTTTCCACCTTCTGCCTCTCAACTCTCTCCACCACCTCGCCTGCTTTCATCTTGGCATAAATGTGTCGCCTTTAACTCACACATGGCTGCTTATAAGTTCCCGGTGTTCCTCCCCGCCTTTCCTGTCTCACTCATGCATTTCACACTTACTCATCCTTCTTACGTCCTTACTTATTCTTCATCTAACGTTACTCAGCCTTCATTCACCCTTACTCATATTTTCTTCAGCCTTACTCATCTTTCATTCTGTCATAATAGACTTTGTAGCTCCTTTGTGGTTACTTGTAGTTGAGTTATATATATACTAGACTTGTGGGCGAGCGGTTGTTATATTTGAGTAGCTTTGTAAGTAGATAATCTTCTTTCCCATTTGTCATGTAGTGACAGGAGAGGTAAAGAATAGTATGGGACTATTTTTATTTGTCTTGGAAATATTAACAAGTCTCTCACACAGAGCAGAGTAATAAGTAGAGTCCCGCTAGCTATCTCTCTGTCTCGCTCTCTCTGTCTCTCTCTCTCAAGTGCTAAGCCCTTCTCCCTGCGACCTGTCTGTTGTAAGACTAGCTTCTTTCTGCCCTCTCTTTCCTAAATTCTGGTGAAACAGGAGACGTATCACGTGTGTTCCTTGTGGGTGGAAAGTTCTAGAAGCCTGTGTGTGAGTATGTGTGTATGTGTGTGTATGGTCACTAAGCTTTGTTCACCGGTGGATTGCTGACAACTAACTGCATCATCTCCTTACTGGCCACTGTCGTCAGCTTTCCTCAATGTAATTTGCAAGCTCATTTCCCATTCCCAGGCTCACATAGAGCTGTCTATCTATCTATTTATCTATCTATCTATTATGATTTGTAACTATAATATGGAGTTCCAATACAATTCAACCATTCTCATCCTTCCTCGGTCCATCCCCATCCTTCCTTCAGCCATTCTCACCTGCCTTTTGCCTTTTTCCTTGCTAATTCTTCTTTTTTTCTTATATACCATGCCGACAGCCTTCCTCCTTTAGTGATTCTTCTCGCATCCTCACCCACCCTCTCTCCAGCCTTACTCATTCTCTTTCTAGCTTTACCCGTCGTTTCCTCAGCCTTACTCAACCTTCCTTCATCCATACTCATCCTCTTTCCAGCTTTACTCATCTTTCTTCCAACCATACTTATGCTTGTACATGCCTTACCCATCAGTTGTCAGCCTTTCGTCTTCCTATTTCATCTGTCTTTCAGTCCTTTTTCTTTTACCATTAGCTGTTCATACTTCGAATCGTATCGTACCTTCATCGTACCGTGTTTAAAGACTCCAACATGATTGCATGTGTCGGTCTTGGCCACCTAAAGCGGCTATCCGCTCTGCTCGACCTCTAGCAGTCCCACCATTCAGTCCCTTATCCCTGAGGTCACATTCTATGACCTCGTCCCAGATCTTTTTTTCGGCCTGTGTTTAGCAACCCAACCTACGACGTTCGCACTTCTCATTTTCCACTCCCAGTTGTCGCCCTCCGTCCTCTCCACATACCTAAACCATATCAAACCACCCCTCCTCATCACAACACCAGTACACTTCAGTACTATCCTTCCTCTCAACTCTTTAGTTGTAAACCTAACTTCCCCATGTCTCACATTCAAGGAGGTACTACACATCTATCAAATCCTTGCCATTTATATACATTTGAGCCCACGACTATCCTCTTCCCTTCCTGCCCAGGTCTCACAACCATACAGCATTACATTCGCAAGAGTGTGAGGAGAGGCAACAGCTCCCTGAACTTTCTCCACCCACTCCTTACCTTAGTCACAGAGCCCTCTACCTCTACCTCCAGCACATAACATATCCCGCAAATAAAACTATTTCACACATTCAAGGGACTCATCAGCAAAATCAATCCTGTCATGCTTCACAATCTCTGTATGCTCTCACCGACACGCCGGACACACGAAATCAGCATTATCATTGCAGTCTCCCTTTAATACAATTACATGTCTTACGCACCCACATATCACAAACACTGCAGAAGATGGAGTTACTTCCATAACATTTGTGGCAAACCGTTCAAGGCCACCCTCTCTTTCCTTTGACTGTATTGCCACAAGCCCTAGTTATCATCCCTTTTGTGTTAACCACATTTTCTCTCAGACCGTTGCTCTCCGTCTCTCTACTTCCTAAATCATTCCAGTGTCTCATTTTCATTCTCTGTAATCAACACTAAGCTATCAGCATACAACGTCTCTCATGGGAGTCCATTTCTGAAGTCACGAGAGAGCGCTTCAAGCACCATGACAATAATAGGGTCAAGACGGACCCCTGATGCAAGCCAACATTCAAGGAAAACTCGTCACGGATCATCATTCCTGCAGTCTTATTCATACTCACTTCATCCTTATCATTTTCCCCTTTATCCATACTCATACACCCTTCACTCTTACTTGTCCTCCCTTCAGCCTCACTCATCCTCTTCATTCTTACACATCCGTTTTTCTTCCTTATTTATCTTCCCTTCGTTCCTGCTCATCCTTCCATCATACTTATTTACCCACCCTCCATCATTACTTATTCTAACTTAATCCCAATTCATCCTTCCTTCACCCCTACTCATACTCCATCCATCCCTACGCATCCTCCCTCCATCCCTTCTCGCCCTCCTTTCATTCTTACCCATCTTCGCATCATCCTTATTTTTCTTTTTCTTCAGGGTACACAGGCTTCCTCTTTGCGAACTTTTCCTTCTTACAGTCTTACAAATTCTTGCTTCAGTCATTCTTGTCTTTCCCTCATCCTTTCACATCATCCATTCTTGCGTAATCAAGTTCCCTTCAACCTGTTTCGTTTACTCATCCTCCTTTCATTCTTAGTTCTCCTTCCTTCGTCCTTACTCACCCGCCATTACCTTTTTACTCTTTTTCCAATTCTCATTCTTCTCTCATTCTTATACATCATTCCTGCGCCTTTTCTCATTCACTGACTCTTCAGTACTACTCGTCCTTCCTTCACTGACACCCAGTGTCTCTTCAACCTTACTCCTTCCTTCAGGCTTAATCAGCTACTCATTCTATCTTCTATCCTACACATACACTCATCCTTGTTTCAGTCTCATTCTTCTATCGTAACTCATCTGTCTTTACCCTTACTCATTTGTTCATCAATCATTCAGCGTAAAGAAAAAAAAAAACTATTTATTCTTTCTCTAACCTTGCTCATTTCTCCTTCCCTCCTTTTGCCTTACTGATTTGCTCACTTTTCTATCAGCATAATTGATTTACTCATTCTTCCATCAACCTTATTGATTTACCCATTATCACTTCAGTCCTGCATTTTAATTGCACTTCTTTTCCCTTAAACATGCTCATTAGTATTTCGTTCTTCAGACTAGCTCATATACTCATCCTACCTTCATTTGCACCACTGGTCCTAGCTCGGGGGATTCACCCCCGACTCCTCGAGCAAGTGTGCTCACGTCGGAAACCATTGTCAGATCGGGATCTCGGTCTCTCTCGCGCCCACCGATATCTCTCTTGTCAATACACTGTGTTGTAAGGGGTTCACCATTCCAAGAAAAAACAAGTGGTGCCAGGAACAACAAACCTTGTCCAACAGCAGTTATTTTATTGCTATTAAATACTGTTTCGTTTCTGCCAATAGGAATGTTCGAGCGCCTGGAGAAATGCCAGATGTCACCAATATTTTAATTTTTCAGATGGAAAAAAAATCACATGTCGGGCAATAATTTAATGGTCTTTTTCATGCATCTTACTTATTGTAAAAATACATAAATATTCTATTTCTTCTCTTTAAAACAGTATTGTGTCAATGCAGCATGAACAAAAGTAATTATTAAAAAGTAAATATTTCACAGCGGTTGCAGCCTGGTTTATGCATGCATAGAAATATATATGTATATCTTTATCCAATAACAGAAATTAGTTATAATTTATACTAAAAAAATTAAATTCCCTGTGAGTTAGAAAAAAAACTAATTCATTTCATGAAAGCATGTCGATATTTATATGCTACCTCCGGTAAAACAAGTTTTCCGAGGAAACCGAAACAGCCGTTGTCTTCACTGGCTGATCTTTTTTTTTTTTTTTTTTTTTAAATAACAGAACGGGGGAAGGAAAACCAAATGGGTAAAAAAAAAATAATCCATACACCAGATTACTGGTATCCTCTGTTCATAAAATATCTGTAACAGTTAGACTTGAACAGTTGTGGGTTGAAATTTGGAGGAAAACAACTCTGAGGAAGCGAGTTCCAGAGATATGCAGTTCGGGGAATGAAAGAATTCTGATAGGCAGAAGTTCTGCAGTATGGTTCAGTGACATTCCAGTCATGAGCGCTACCAGATGCCCGTGTAGCACGAGGGAAGGCATGGAGAGGTGGCACCATGGACGCAACTTCGTCTGAGCATTTGCCAAAAAAATATCTGTAAAATAATGCAAGGGAGGCAACATTCCTTCTTACTTGCAGGGGAGGTAGTTTATATGTAATGGCAGGGTTGTTAATGATTCTAACAGCTTTATTCTGAATTTTGTCTAGTTGTCTTAATGCAACCTCTCCACAACCATTCCACAAGGGTGAGCAATATTCAAGCTGAGAACGCACATGACTCTTATAAATTATAGCTAACTGCTCATCGGCGAAGAAGTTACGAACTCTGTACAATAATCCAAGTTTCTTTGAGGCGGTTTTAGCAAGTGATCTGACATGAGAGGTCCAGCTGAGGGCACTGTTAAGTGAGACACCAAGAATTTCAATACTTTTGGAGATGGGAATATTAGTAGCACTGAAGGTAATGTACGAATCTGGCAATATCTGTCTATTAGTACACTGTATATATTTAGTTTTATTAGCATTAAAAGAGACAAGGTTGTTTTGTCCCCATTCACTGATTGTAGATAGATCTTGATTTATGGAGATGGCTGTACTGAGTTGAGAGGTAGAGATATTAGACTTTGTAAATGGATGTCTGAGTGTGAATGAACTATGTAGTGTTGAGTCATCTGCATATGAGTGAATGGGATTGCGAGTGACAGATAAGAGATCATTAATATGAACCAGAAATAGGGTTGGCGCCAGAACTGATCCCTGCGGCACGCCGGCGTTAATTGAGTGGAAATTCGAATATACATCATCTACTTTTACTCTTATTTTCCTGTCACTAAGATAAGAAGAAATCAAAGGAACAAAAGACGTTAGTCCATAGCAAGGGAGTTTGGACAGCAGGGAACGGTGCCATACTCTGTCGAAAGCTTTAGAGATATCAAGAGCTACTGCATGAGTTTCTCCAAAAAGATCAATTGATTGATGGATGGTATGAGTTAAGAGATTGAGTATGTCAATGGTGGATCTTTCTTGGTGAAAACTGTACTGTCTATCACTAATTAAGTTGTTGGATTCAAGATGTTTAACAATATGCTTATTAATTAAAGTTTCAAATACCTTACCAAGAGAAGATCTGACAGCTATTGGTCTGTAATTGGCTGGGTCAGACGAACTTCCTTTCTTCGGAAATAGGTGGATATTGGCTTCTTTCCATGAATTTGGGAATAAAGAAGTACGTATGCATAGTCTGAATAATTTAGCTAGGACAGAGGCAAGTTCAGGGGAACACTTTTTCAAAACAATTGGCGGAATTCCATCTGGGCCTGGAGCTTTGTTGGTAGGTAAATTGTCTAGGATGGATTTCACGTATCTTGTCTGTAATTTAAGTGGGGCAATTTCGGGAGAATCAAGTTCAAGAACTGAGACATTCTGCTTTGTAGGTCTGGCAGCGCTAGGCTTCGGTACGCCGTAACATTTTAGAGTCTAATAAATATTACACTATTGATAGACCATATGTGCCATTTTTTGTACAAGTCAGATTATATACAAATGTCATTATTCGTACGTCTTTTTTACTTCGTACAGTCCAAACCCGTCTTTTTGGCAAATATTGTACTAATCTTAAGAAAGAATAAACAAATATATTATTTTATCGGAGATATTTTGGGTGAAATAGCATAAGTATGAGGAGCGAATGATGAGGTGAAAGAGAGAGAGATTGTCCATGTGCTTCAGGGTGCGAAAGTGGATGTATGTGGAATAACTGAAACAAAATGGAGAGGAGTAAGTGTGAGAGAATAGGAGTATGGATGGGGTATATGTGTAGGAGTAGGTGAGAATGAGAGGGCAAAGGAAGGAGTATGTATAGTTGTGAGTAAAAGGTGGAAGAAGAGCATAAGACAGTATGGATCAGTTGGGTCAAGGATCGTGTGGGTAAAGTTGAAAGTTGGAATACAAATGTGGGCGATTGTGTGTGTGTGTATGCGCCAACACAAGATCGTGCTAGAAGGGTGAGAGAAGAGTTCTGGACAAATGTGGAAGTATGCAATGAAAAGTTTGGAAGAAATGAGAGTGTTTTTGATCGGTGATATGAATGGTAAAGTTGGGAATGTGAAGGTGGATGGAATAGTTGGTGAGTGGGGTGTGCCTGCTGAGATAGATGAGAATGGGAGTGCGTTAGTGGACATTTGTGCTGGGAGGGGGTTGGTGATAGCCAATACCCTCTTCAGGCATAAAATGATCCACAGGTATACATGGCGAGTGATGAGAAGGGTGGGTAGTGAACTGAATGAAAGGAAGGCAATGATTGATTATGTGTGTGTGTGGATGAAAGGATGCGAAGATGTGTAATGGATGCAAGAGCTTATAGAGGTTGGGGGAGTGGACTCTCTGACCACTGCTTGGTGGTGGCCAGAATTAGGATTCAAGTGTGATGGAGGAATAGAAGGGAAAGAAGAGAGGAAGGAGTAGTTGCAAGGAGAGTGGAAAGGTTACAAGAGGATGAGAAAAAGGCAGAGTATAAGAAAGAAGTGGAGGAACGATTGGGCAAATATGAATTGGAGCAGATGGGAGACGTGGAAGGTGTGTGTAAGATATTTACAGAAGAAATAAGTGCAGCATGTGATGTGGTGTGTGGAAGGAAGAGAAGACGGAGGAGGGTGCAAGGAACAGCGTGATGGACTGAAGAGGTGAGACAGGCTGTGGCACAAAAGAAGAAAGCATACAATGAATGGATGAGAAATAGGTGCGTGGAAGAAGTTGAGAGGCGGAAGAGAGAGTTATATGTAGAAAGAAAGAGAGAGGTGAAAAGATTAGTAAGAGAGAGTAAGAAGAGAGTGGATGAGGAATTTGGAAGGAATTTGATTGTAGAGTGGAGGGACTGTAAGAAAATGTTCTGGAATGAGGTGAAAAGAGTAAGACAGGGTGGAAGTGAAGTTAGCAGGGGAGTGAAAGATAAATATGGTAAATTACTAGTGGAGAAGGGAGAAAAAGTGAGCAGATGGAGAGAACACTTTAAGGAATTGTTGAACATAGAGGATGGAAGTAATGCGAGTATAAGTGGCTGGGGAATGGCTGGGAGAAGGAGGGAGGTGAGAAGACAGGAAGAAATCAGTAGGATAGAAGTTGTTGAAGCAATGAAGAAAGTTAAATCGGGGAAAGCCCCAGGAATTGATGGAGTGTGTGGTGGAATGCTGAAGCATGGGGGAGAGATAGTAGTAGAATGGATGTGGACGATGTGCAGATTGGCCGGGGAGGAAGGTAGAGTCCCGAAGGATTTGAAGTCAGGTATAATTATTCCCTTGTACAAAGGAAAAGGGGAAAAAGAAGTGTGTGGTAATCATAGGGGCATTTGTCTTCTTAGTATAATAGGAAAAGTGTATGGTAGGATACTTAGTCACAGAGTTAGAGAAAGAACAGAGAAATTAGTTGGAGAAGAACAGGGAGGCTTTAGGAAGGGAAGAGGTTGTGTAGATCAGATATTCATTCTTAGATCTTTAGTGGAAAAGTTTCTAGAGAAGGGAAAGAAGTTGTATGCAGCTTTCATGGATTTGGAGAAAGCATATGACAGGGTGGATAGACAAGGATTGTGGAAAGTATTAAGATTATATGGAGTAGATGGGAAGTTGTTGAATGCTGTGAAGAGTATGTACGATGGTGCGAAGGCTGCAGTGCGTGTGGATGGTGAACTAAGTGAATTTTTCTCTTTGAAAGTTGGTTTGAAACAGGGATGTGTCATGTCGCCATGGTTGTTTAGTCTGTACATGGATGGGGTAATAAAAGAGGTACAAGGTAGGGTAGTGGATGTTGGAGTGGCCCTGGTGAGAGAGGATAGTGTTTGGAAACTCCCTGTAATGTTGTTTGCAGATGATACTGTGTTGTTGAGTGAAGACGAAGGGGAGCTGCAAGGCTTGGTGGATGAGTTTGGGAAAGTGTGTAAGAAACGGAATCTAAAGGTGAATGTAGGGAAGAGTAAAGTGATGGTCTTTGAGAGAGGTGAAGTCAGTGAATGTATAGTGAGGTTGGATGGTGAAGAATTGGAAAATGTGAGTACGTTTAAGTACTTGGGTAGTGTGATGAGTAAGGATGGAGGTTTGGAGGGTGAAGTGCTTGAAATGGTACAACAGGGAAGAAAGGTTGCTGGTTCTTTGAAAGCAGTGATAAGAAACAGGAAAGTGAGCATGGAAGTGAAAAAGTTACTACATGACAGTATTGTGATACCAACTCTAACGAATGGAAGTGAAACTTGGACGTTGCTGGAAGGACACAAGTCAAGAGTGAGAGCAGTGGAAATGAGTTATTTAAGGGGAGCCTGTGGAGTTACATGAAGAGACAGGCTGACGAATGTGGATGTAAAGGAGCATTGTGGTGTGGATGTGATAGGAAGCGTTATGAAGAACACACTGAGGTGGTTTTGCCATGTGGAGAGGATGGAGGGTGAAAGACTGACGAAGAGAGTGTATGTGAGTGAGGTGGAGGGGGGAAGAGGGAGGGGGAGGCCGAGGATGAGATGGAGGGATGGGGTGGAGAGGTATATGAGAGAGGGGGCTGTGAGTTGGGAGCAGGGCAGTGAAATGGCGGGGGACAGGGCGACTTGGAGGCGATTTGTTTGTGGCCACCCCAAACGGGATTGAGGCGTCTGGCAATAGATAGATAGATTGACAGAGAGATAGATGAGTGATTTACATTTTTTAAAGCTATTTACTTAACCAGTATCATAATTATCGATCAGAAAAATAACACTGAAATTTAACTAAGAGCCCCTTAGCCCGCAGAAACGAAAACGAGACATAGTTTCTGGCGGTCTCTGGCAGATTTTCCTCTTAGCACGAACGCTCCCATTAGCGTCAGTGCACAATAAAAGTCTAAGGTAACGGCGCAAATATTTTAATGTTACGCCCTCTGAAAATCTGTGATCTTTCGTTTGCCTTTCAGTCACCCAAGGTCAAAGGTCATGCTGCCAAATCAAAGCCCATGTGAGACTTCCTATATCTTTGTAATAGTGAATACTTCTATCTTCAACTAGCTTCAAGTTAGGGCCCTCTGAATATGCGTGACCTTGAGTTGTCCATTCAAGGTCACTTGCAGTCAAAGGCCAAGATACCAATCAAAAACCCATATGGGATATCCTATATGCTGATAAAAGTAAATATCTCCATCCTCAACCAGTTTCAAGTTACAGCCCCCTGAATATCCGAAACCCTAAATTTGCCCTTTCAAGTTAATTCATGGGCAAAGGTCTTGGTGCGAAATGAAAACCCATATTACGAGTTTCCGTATATTCCTAATAGCAAGTATCTCTGTCTTCAACCGTTTTCAAGTTATAGCCCTCTGAAAATACGTAACCTTGAAGTTGACGTTTCAGGGCCATTCGATTACCTCCAGAATTTAATCACTTTCTTTTGGAACCAGTGTCCACATATCCTGAAAGTATCATGTAAATTCATTCAGCTGATTTTCCATAATGTTGCTAACAAACAAAGAAAACAAACTCGACCAAAAGCAATACTTCGCGGACTCCGTTCCGGGCTAGGTAAAAATGGTGGGAAGCACAGCACAGTAAGACCTCAAGTAAGTGATATGAGGTGTGACTGAGCTACAGTGCCGTAACTCCACGTATTGCAACGCAATGAAACCATACGTTTCTGGAGTTCTTCCGGTCAGATAACGTATTTTATTTTGGGGAGTTTGTTACCGCAAGTTATGGTCTTCGAGAGAAATGAAGTAACATAATATACAGTGAGGTTGGATGATGAGGAAATGAAAAATATGAGCGCATTTAAGTACTTAGGTAGTGCTATGAGTAAGGATGAAAGTTTAGAGGGTGAAGTGCTTGAAAGGGTACAACAAGGCAGAAAGGATGCTGGTTCCTTGAAAACAGTGATAAGAAACAGGGAAGTGAGCATGGAAATGAAAAAGTTACTACAAGACAGTATTGTGATACCAACTCTAACGTATGGAAGTGAAGCTCGGACCTTGTTGGAGGGGCAGAAGTCTAGAGTGAGAGCAGTGGTAATTAGTTATTTGGGAGGAGCCTGTGGAGTCACATGGAGAGACAGACTGACAAATAGGGAAGTGAAGGAGTGGTGTGATGTGGATGTGAATGTGATAGAATGCATTAGGAGAAATACATCGAGGTGGTTGGGCCGCGTGGAGAGGATGGAGAACGAGAGACTAACGATAAGAGTATATGTGAGTGAGGTGAAGGAGAGGAGAGGAGAGGGAGGGGGAAGCCGAGGATGAGATGGAGGGATGGAGTGGAGAGGTATATGAGAGAGGGGGGGGGGGTGAGCTGGGACCAGGGCAATGAAATGGTGGGAGACAGGGCGACATGGAGGCCATTTATTTGTGGCCATCTCTTTCGAGATTAAGGCGTCTGGCAATAGATAGATAGTTACAACATGACGAGTTCATTCAACACAGGACATCTGTAGTAAAGAAGTTATTAGTGAAGACTAGAACTAACTCTCTAGTTTGAAAAGTCCCTTCAGAGGTCAGTATAATAGTTAGGCGATAGCAGTAATTGAATTCAAAATGTTATTAGTGTGAAAGTGATAAAGCTGGGGGAAATGAGTTTGCCCCACATGCTAATTATGTACCCTACCTATTACTGTCAGACTCTTCAGTCCCTTAAGGGAGGCCATAAACTAATCGCCTCCACATCGCCCTGTCCTCTGGCATTTGGCTGCCCTCCCTTCAAATCACATTCCCCTTGCTCATGTATCTCTCCACTACATCTCAATCTCACCCGTTCCCTCCACTCTCCCTCTTCGTCCTCCACCTCACTAATTTAAGCTCTCCTGGTCAGTTTCTTATTATTCATCCTCTCCACGTGACCAAACAGTGTTAGACTATTTCTCTTAACTTTCAATTGAAAACCACAGCGCTCCTATACTTCCTCATTATTTTGTCTGTCTGCCTCTCCATGTTACCACACATGTTCCCCTCAAATACCTAATTTCCACTGGTTTCACTTGTTGGTGTATGTCTTTTCAACAGGTTCGAAGCATAACTTCTACGTGTTAGAATGGGGATCACAATAGTCATGCAGCGACTTTTTCTTGTTAACTCCGCTGCTCTCTTCCCTATGTTTTATCGCAGCTTTCAGTGAACCAGCAACCTTTCTGCCTTGTTGTACCCTTTCAAGCACTTCATCCTCTGATCCTCTATACGTATTCATCAAGCTTCTAAAGGACTTGAATGCTCTTACCTTTTTCCAGTCCTCATTATCCAACATCACAGTGCAGTATCGTCAGCAAACAACACAACAGAAAGTTTCTAAACCCTACCGTCTCTCTTTAGACTTTCTAGCATCCACTGTTCTACGAAGTATCTTTTTTATAATTCCATCCATAATAGAACTGAACAAATAAGGAGTCATGACACCCTCCAATCCCGTGATTCAGTGCAACATTCATGTCAAAGACCTTACCTACTTCACTATACACACGTACTGCAATCGTAACAATCTCATTCATACTCGTCGCAGTATAGTGTACATCAACTTCTCATCTACCCCATATTTTTTTTTTTTAATTTCTTCCACATTCCCGGCACATCTACTCCGTCAAATTCTTTCTTTATATCCATGAAGGCAACATACAATTTCTATCCCTTCTCCATATACATTTCCACAATTCATTTTCGAACGAAAATCTGATCTACGCAACCTCTTCCTTCCTAAACCCCTTTGTTCTTCCCCATCTAATTCCTCGGTTATCTCCCTAATTGTCAGTATCGTGCGGAATATTTCTCCTTTTATACTGAGAAGATAAATACCTCAGTGATTTTTCCCTCTTTTCATTTTTATATGAAAAAATTGCTGACTTGCAATCCTCCAATACCCTGCTTTCCTCACATACCATTCTGCACATCCTCAATATCCATTCAATCAATAACTCTCTCCTTATGATAACATTTCACCACACACTCCACCAGTTTTGGTGGGTTTTCCATTTTCCTTCTCGTCATTGCTCCTAGTCCTTTATATCGTACTGATATCCTGCCTTCCAACTTATTTCTTATCATCTCCCAGCCATTTCCCAAACACTTACTTTTGCGCTACTTTCATCCTCTAATGTTGAAAAATTCCTTGAATTATTCTCTCAATTTTCCAAGTTTTTCTTATTTCTCCCTCAGTATTCTGCCAGTTTAACTTTCACGTCTTTATTGCTTCCCTTATCAATCATCTTACCTTCTTGGCCTTCTTCCAGAAGAGTTTCTTACAACTCACCCAGTTACACTCAATTTCTTACAAAATCGTCATTCACTCTTCATACTCTTCCTTCTTACAGTAATTTTACACCCCTCGCCTTTTCTCAACAACTCTATTTTCCGTCTCTTCACATCCCACAATCCTTTAATTCTCATCCAATCACTAAATACTTTCGTCTTTTATGCCAGGGTTCGTTTCGCTGCTTCATTTCCCCATACTGTTCCTTGCATCTCTTTATGTTTCCTCTTTGCCCCACATAATACCTCATATGTTGCACATAATTCTTCTCTGAAAATCTTACACATACCTTCCACCTCCTCCATCTGTTCCAGATCATATATGCACAATGACTCCTCATACCTCTTGTATTCCATTTTCTTTTCAATTCTCCTGGAGCTTTTTTCCCCTTTTTGCTTTTATTTCTTATTGCAGAAACTGCTTCCTCCTGTCTCCTCTCATCCTTTTTGTCACCCAGTTTTATGGGATTCCTGCTTTGGTCACTAGTGTATTGTTATCAGATAGTCTACTCCCTCGACCTCTAGACTATCGTGTCCAACACAGATCCTCCTTATCACTCGCCATATATACATGTGGACCATTTTGTGTCTTTAGAAGACACTGGTTGTTGCTAAGCCCTTTCCCTAAAAATGGCCACCAGAGCGCTACCATTCCCATCTGCTTCAGCAGGCACACCTCATTCACCCATCACCCCATCTACCCATACATTCTCCAGTATAACACTTATATCTCCTATTAGAAACACTCTCCCATTCCTCAAAAACATTTTCATGCACGTTTCCGCTTTCGTCCAAAGTCCATCTTTCACTCTAGCTGTTTGGTCTTTCGTTTTGGTATAAACACAAAATTCGTCCAGGCTTGTATTTCCACTTTCGTTCTAACCCATAAAATCAGAAATACTTATACATCTATCTCTTGCATGCAGGAGTACATACATCCCCCTTTGCCTTTCCATTCACAGCAACTCTGGCACATATATATACCCAATCCATACTCATACTCACTCACGCACTCAACTCTCCATTTGGTCTCAGTCCATATTTGTCAACTTTTGCAACTTCAAACACCTGACCAAACTCAAATTTTCATCTTGCTATTCTTACCTCTCACGTTCCAAGTTGCCATCCTTATCATGTCCCTTGTCCTGTTCCTGGTCGCCTAATATAAGTCCGTCAAGGTAGGAGGCTTCTTTGTTATATTTTCTGTTTGACGGAAGGGAACACTAGCCCTCCGCCCACTTTATTGTCACGTAGGAAAGATGCATGTGTTGGCCATATACCTATCACCCGGTGTAGTGAATTTTTCCTGGTTTCCAGTAAATCATCTGGATTGTCACTCATTGTAGAGTCACCTAAGGGTAACCTACATCGAGTGAGTGAATGATGGGCGCGCTCAACCAATACAAACAGCATTCATCATTCAGATCGACCGTAATTTGAAATTGAGCTTTCTCATTTTAGTCCTGGATTTTATATGCAGTACACTTGATTCTCCTCTGTAGCAGAAATGTCGTAAGTGTTCATTAAAACATGCCATACATCAGTTCTCTATGCATTTCAGAATTTCAGGAGAATGAATAATGAACCAGTGTTATGCACAGACACGACTTCCTTTACATGAAAGATAAATTCGTCAGAGATTATCCACTGTACGCACTAGAACACGTCAGTTATCACCAAAGGTATGTCGATGATTTTCCCCAGAATTGTGCACTATGGAAGAGAGAGAGAGAGAGAGAGAGAGAGAGAGAGAGAGAGAGAGAGAGAGAGAGAGAGAGAGAGAGAGAGAGAGAGAGAGTTCTCATTGCATTTTGGATGGAGAGTATGAAAATAAAACTGTAAACTTGCAAAACAAATCAGTGTCTTTTTCTTTTTAACTCGTCAGGCTCTTTAACACGTTTTCCTCATCCTTCAGAGAAGTTTGTTCCTGAATCCGTAATCCAGACACAGTTCAAGATTTCGGGCCCACAGAAAGTTTCTAAATAATTTCAATATCTGGACTCTGATACATCGGGCAGTATTTTAGGTGGCTTTATGAAGTTAGTAACAGCTTTTATTCTGCGACTTGTCATGGCGATTGCAAATTGGTCATGTTATTTTTGTATCTCCAGTACAGACATAGTCTGTCTTAGTAACAAACAAAAGGATAAAATGGAGTAATAGGCAAAATAAATACAGTAGCTGATAAGCAGGTGCAGGAATTCCCATAGGTGACTTAAAATGGTCTAATATATTCATCACTCGCTTATTGTAGTATTATAAAAAGAATATTTTTTTTCTCTTTAGCTTAGTTGTCGCCTTGGTAGCAGAGCTATAGTGGCCTACGGTCCTGCTGGACTCAAGTTCAAATCCCGGCTGGGGCAGGGAACAGTTTAAGGATTTGAATTTCATGAAATCAGACTTTACTGATCTACCAGAAGACCAGCCGACGTGTCGCACAAATACTCCCGCTAATACCAATACACCAGTCCTGTATGGGACAGCCCTAGCATGTATTCAATATGGACGGTGGGTGTTTGTGCCGAAGTGGTGACATGTAGATAGGTGCACGGTATGTAAGAGGACTACTGGGCCTTGAGAGCAGGCTGTGAAGCCTATGCCCAGAGTCGGACACACACACACACACACACACACACACACACACACACACACAAAAGCCAGCTATGAAGCTGTCATTCCGTGAGCACCAGGGTTCGGGACTTGGTGCAAGTAGCTGGCAATCCCTCAACTCAGCTGGTCATCCACCCTATGTGAGTTCGTGGGTCAAATGAATCCCCAGAGTAACACCTGAGGGAGGTTACTACAGTAACTTGGATGATGCATTACTCGTCATCCAAAGAAAGTGGAAGAATAACCAACCACAACCTCAAAGGCCTAAGTTGCTGTAATGAATACAGTAGATAAGCACCACATATGTCCTGCACCCGCCTTTACCTCCTTCACATAAAGGAAGTTTGACAGTTTTCCTTCCTTGTCTAATAGACACATGTTCACTGCCTATTTGTATGCTGCTTGAAACAGGGTCTACACTGCAGTGATCAAAACATAGTTTAATTCGTAATTATACTGCAGCTAGTACCTCTGAGATAGAATTGTAGCATTTATTGGTCTAACTCGAACTTAGTCATCCATTTATGTAATTTAAAAACACAGTAAGTTACAGCTGTGTACCATTCGCGAAGCATCAAGATATTCATGTAATCAGGGATTGTTCCACATTATGGCCACAAACATAACGGTGGCCAAATATAGTACTTGACCATCAATGTGCCACTTACTCACTCACTCATTCACTCACTAAGCTACTGTACTTAAAGAAAGGGGTCCAGTCCTTATGGAAGGAGAAATACTAATTATTTATTTTACCCACAAGTCAGGTTTCAGGCAAGATTTAAGTCCCGAGAGCTGGTACCCATGGGAGAGTTGTTCCCTGGGTGTCCTGTTCAAAACGTTTAAGCACGGCCAGTTTTCACCTATGTAGGGGGCTTTTGCTCGTTAGTAGAGTTTCACTCGTGCAGGTTATAAGAATGATGGGACCTCCTATGGTCGCGCCCCCAACAGGGCAAGGTCTCCGGTGGTGTCAGACTAAGTTGTTATGCACTGCCAAAGTTTCTATGCAAACAATGTGAAATTCTGTATATAGACAGATATTCACGCCGGCCATGATTTGGGAAGAGTGGAAACACCTATAGTCGACCCTCACGGAGCCAAGTCATTATGCACAGCAAGAGTGTTAGGTGGAGGTTTGAGTCTGGTGAATGCTGATGGAAGAGAGTAGAATCTGAATCAGCTGCTGTTTGCAGATGATACTGCACTGGTAGCTGATTCAGAGGAGAGACTGAGACAGCTGGCAGAGAAGTTTAGAAGGGTGTGTGAAAGGAGAAAATTGACAATATGAGTAAAGTGATGAAGTGTACGAGGTTGATAGATGGTAGGAGGATGAATATAGTTTTGAACGGTTAGTTGCTCGAGGAGGTAGAGCGTTTTAAGTATTAAGGGTCACATGTTGCTGTGGATGGAAGATTAGATGCAGAAGTGAAGTTTAGAATGAATGAAGTAGGAAATGTGCTGGGAGGAATGAAAAAAGTGCTTAGATATCGTTCGCTTAGAATGGATGTAAAGAGAAGGTTGTATGAGGGTGTTATGGTACCAACTGCAATATATGGGGCTGAAACCTGGAATATGGGTGTAGTAGAGAGGAAAAGTTTGAATGAAATGGAGATGAGGTGTCTGAGGAGTGTGTGTGGAGTGACGCGTATGGATCGAGTGAAAAATGATGAACTGCGAAGGAGAAATGGAGTTGTTCGGGAGATGGCTGATCAAGTTGAGCAGAAGGTGTTGCGACGGTTTGGGCATATGGAGAGAATGGATGATGAGCGATTGATAAAAAAGATAACCGGATCGGATGTGAGAGGCATAAGGCTGAGAGGAAGACCGCGAATAGGATGGATGGACAGTGTGAAGAGAGCGTTGGATGCGAGAGGGATGACTGTTGAGCAAGGAAGAGTGGCTGAACGTGATAGGAATGACTGGAGAGAAATTGTGAATTAATAAATGATGCTGCAGCTCTGAGGGGATAATCTCCCGCATTTGGTCTGATCAGCTGCTCAGGTCAGGTGTGGGTAAGGGGATGATTCCATTATGATGTGGCAAAGGTAAATCAGCTCTGCTGTCGGGCCCTGCTGCGGATGTCGCTGATTGCACTGCGCAGTTGACCTTCGTGTGTTGTGGTGCGGTGAGGATTTGTCCCTTCTCCCTTTGGGACTAAGATGCAAATAAATGTTTCTTTTTGTGGATAAGTAAACTGGGAGTGTGTCGTCCTATCTCGTCTACCTCCCATTCTTTGGGGGAAGCGGCCTAGGTATATAAATAGAGATGGATAATTTTAACCTAGGAACAAAAATTGTTTCACATTTATTGATGTTTATTGCGTCCACATTTTAGGTATGGTGCAACCCACGATGACCACCTCTCATAGGCGGAAGGAGGGGCTACCCCATGCAATAGTTTATTTACCTAAGAACATGAAATTTTGCACAGTTGTGGACCTATGACACCCCAAAAGACATTCCCCGGAGGGGAGGGGGTCCTGACCAAAACATTATGCACAGTCATGTTTTTTTCCTAAGATCATAAAATTTGGCATACAATGAGAAGTTCACCCTAGCCACCTTTCGGTAAGATGAGACCCCCAATGTCTAGCACTCACGGGGGGTAGGGGAGGAAGTCCACAGTTTAGACATTTCCATAGTTTGTATGCAGGCTCACGGATTATTCTACAGAAGCAGACCTTTGCCCGGACCAGCATTCATAGGGGTGGAAGCACTGGGGTTTACCCCTATGCTCTCCTGTAAATAATTCCTTCTTTTCCCTTACAATATTCCAGGAGTGGGTGCGGCATTTAGTGTTGTCGATTCTTTTGTTTTCTAGGAAATCAAGTCTTAGAAGGCCCTTTCATATTCCTAGAAAACAAAAGAATCGACAACATTGAATGCCGCACCCATTCCTGGAATATTGTAAGGGGAAAGAAGGAATTATTTACAGGAGAGCATAGGGGTAAACCCCAGTGGTTCCACCCCTATGAATGCTGGTCCGGGCAAAGGTCTGCTTCTGTATAATAATCCGTGAGCCTTCATAAAAACTATAGAAATGTCCCAACTGTGGACTTCCTCCCCCCCCCCCCGTGAGTGCTAGACACTGGGGGTCTCATCCTACCGAAAAGTGGCTAGAGTGAACGTCTCATGTTCAGTTCCCTCTACATATTTCTTATTTAAGGAAGTGTCCCAAACATATTTTTCCCGCAACACCTCATGCAGTAGACCTTAAACCTACCCTTAATTGTCACGTGGGTGAAATAACATGGAATCCTGACTTACAGAGACATCGTAGTGAAAGTTACTTCATAGTACTAAACAGATTTTATATTCATGGAACTCTAAATCCTAGTTAAGTCCTAACATCTTTGGTTAGTGTTTGATTTCATAGGCATGATAGTATCCTTTCTTCTGATTCTCTCAAGTGATGAAGTGTTGTTACAGTTCTGGAACGGTAAATAGACATTTAGTTTTGCTTAACTGGCTGCCGGATCGTTATTTAAATCCAATTTTACATTATTAGCAACAATGAATATTATCCGTAGGCCTACAGTAATTATGAAGTCAAATCATTTTGTGGGAAAGTGATGTACTAATATACTGCGCAAACATCTGTAACAACCACTTTTGCCTTTGAAAAAAGAAAGGGAAAATTGGAGAAAATTTCCAAGTAGAGACTGCTGTCAGTTGGCTCTCTCAGCTCTGATAAAAGTAAAGTAAATATGAAGATTAGAAGAGGAGAGGTGTTGTTCACCAAAACGGAATTTGGAAGAATATTGTCGAAATTTTTAATAAGTGATTCAGATGTTGTTCCAAAATGTCAGTTGCCCGTTATCCGAACTGACGGCAGAGATGGAAAGTTGTTGTCGTCCGTTTTCATAGGAAATTCGGATCTTAACGTTAAAACGCCATTCTTAATAAAAATAAAAAATGCACCGTGTAATATGAGGGACGAGTGACCTGGATAGATGAAATTGAATTGTCTGTAACTAAAACACTGAAGGTTAAGAAAGTTAAGAAGAAATATGAATTTGTCTCCTAATGGCTAATGAAATGGAGCACCAGCTCCTCTTGTTAGAAACTTGCTATCAGCTTCAACAGCATTGTCGTGTTCTCCTGGGGCTGCAGTCTCATTCCTCTAAATGGATATGTTAAAAACAATAGAAGAGAAAATAAAAACCTATGGAAATCTCAGCTAGTGTCTCCCCCCCTCTCCCCCTTTTTTTCTCGAAGAGCGGACACAGAGCTGTTTTTTTCTTTTGCGAGAGAAGGATCATTATCGCTGGGTCACTATTTAGCCATAATCAGTGGATGAGACAGAAGACTGGAAAAGTAAAATAATTTTAAGAAGGCACAGTTTAACGTTACGAACTACATCAATGCCATTAAGACAGGCAATGCATTTTTCAAGTCTCAGTCATCCGCTAGGATATGACGAGTAAGAGTTACAGACATATTACAGACATCTTACTAATGTTACAGACATATTACTAATTATATTGCAGAATGAACAGGAAGAAAACAAAATGTCCAAGATAATGGCAGCCCGAGAATTGAACAAGAGTTCTTATAATTGCGAATTAGTCATGCTGACACATGTAACATATGAAGATCTGCTCATAGAATGAGTACGCAACTAACAAAGCAAACATCCAAAACATATCCCTTCAATCATGACAGACAACTATAATTTTATACATTTTTTCCTTTTTTCGTTTCAGGATGTGAACACACTGGTTAGTCACAGTGAACTTTTGCCTACTGGTTGAGTTTAGAACTAAAAACCAATATCAATATATTCCTGAAGACAGACTAGTCTGCAAGGTCTATCTCCCTTAGCGATGAAATAAAATGGAATAAGATAGTAAAATGCGAGATTGCTGAATTCTTGTGGAAACTGTCTTGAATAATACGCTTTGAGAGACTAATGTACCTCTTTCCATGGGAAATAATGTGAGGGTCTGTGCAAGTTGATTTTTCAATGTAGTATTAGATAAAGGGAAAACCAAGTTTATACTGTCATTAGTTGAGGGGTGAGAAATATATTAGGTAAACCGTTTGCATACACATCTGAAAACTAGCTGCAGGAAATTGCTTCGTAGGGAAAATTCATTGTGGTTCCAGTTCACTAAGAGAAGACTACTCATTTGTTGTGTATCGTTCCTGTTATTTAAACTAAGATGACGAAGGTGTATTCAAGCATCATTCATGAAACAGTTGTAAGCACGTGACATAGTCAGCCTTCATATCGCGTTACAAAGCACACTTAACTGCGAGGCAAAAAGAGCATAAAAACATTTTGCACTCATCGGGGTTATTACAGTTGAGTGGCAAAAAGTGGGAGTGTACCTCTCCTTTTACTATATCAGTTTTAATTATCTAACGTCACTTATATGAGCCTATATTCTTATGTGGACGGAAAAAACTACACAACATTTTCCTTGGCGCTCTATCTTGCATTATAAATTTTAGTTCTCAGAGTTCTTTCGTTTGTGTCGGGATTATCATAGACGAGTAGAGCAGCTTGCCAGATGAATAAATAATCCAGAGGAGTAGCTCAACAGCCTCCAAAATTGAGGAGAATGAGGTTCCTGATGTCACAGTGGCGAACAGTATTCCAGTGATACGCTTATACCCAAGCAACGATTTTTTTTTTTTTTTTTTTTTTAATGGGAATAGTACAGTTTATTGCTGAAATTGTTTCCTTTCTCTCATTTTTTCTCCTTTTTTCGTTCATCTCTGTTCTTTTCATACACCCTATTTCTCCCCACCCGTTCTGCTGCTTCCATGCCTTTACACGTTGAGAACCCACGAGTGGTTGCGTCTCCCTCTATGTGCAGGACAAGAGTAGGACAAGTCAAGTATCGCCCACCAATACCGTTTCCTGGCGATATTTTATTTTTCCTCTTCCCATAATTTACTTCACCACTCTCTTCCTCCGCTGGTCTTCTTTTCTGTTTTTCTTCCTTTTCTCCCATCTTCCTTTCATATCCCATTTTCTGCTCTCCCTTTTCCTTCACATCTTTTTCTCTCCTGTTTTTCTGACAACATTCTTTCTTTCCTCTCCTCAACACTCGTACGTGTTCGTCGTTTTATGTTCTTATATCTTTACATTCTATTCCCTTCACCCTTTAGTTGCTGACCCATGATAAAATGATCCAAATATCTTCTGTATTTGAATGTAAGATCATACTGATAGTCTTTTATATTACAAGCATAAATTACAGGTAACAATTTTTTAAATATATATTTTTGATATGTTCCCAAATTAGGAACGTTGTCATTTCCATGTTCCAGTTATTACCCCAAAAAGAATATACAAACAATCTTTTCCTATTTCATTTAATTTGTATATACAGGACTGGATCTTAATTATGCTGTCGCGATTACATTAAACCCAATTTTATTTCGTTAAACTCTGTACATTGAGCACTGAACGCTTCTGAAATACCAAAATTATAACTCACCACATTCCCATTTTCACATACGACTATTTTATCATGCATTTTACTTTGGGCTGAAGGACAAACTGCACCTTTTATGTAGGCTCTTTTCGCATTTCGTGCACTTAAGCCGTGTGTTCTTCATGCATAGAGTGCATCTACCTTGAGAACATGTCACCAGAAAGTGATTGACTTCATCATATCTCACTGCTTTGGCTAGTGGTGCCGATGGCCCTCCAAATCTCTTCCTGATCTCTTCAATCTTTATTATAACTCGTGCAATTTTTCTCCTGTACTGTACGTGTATTGTAGCTACTGATAGATCAATATGGTGGTGGAACCTTAAGGCAACTACAACTGCTATGTTTAGTATGTTTGAAAAAATGTTCCACCATCACTTCTCTGAAAATAGTCTTGGTCTGTAGGGTGCCAACATTCTGTCACAGACATCAACGTCTTTCATTCCTTTATTGTACATCTTGATGAGATACGGCTGAGAGACTAGCTCCTGGTTATCTTTTTTCACACGCTTTTCTGCTGCCTGGAGTGGATTCACACCATAACTGTTAGTAGCAACAATCACAGCAGAATTGCCATTCCACTTCGCACACACTACAGTACCATATGACTTCAGTCAAAACATTCTGTCTCACGTTTTTCAACTTCATTTTTTGTTGGGAGCTGACAGCAATCTGTTGTGTTCTCACGCATGGTTGCGCAAGCTCGAATATCCTTTTGAGCTAATTCTGTTAGCAGTTTGTGGCATGTGAAACAATGAACATAAAAGACATGTTGATATACCCTCTCAATTGACTGCAACATTTTATTGACAACACAGGATCCCAGCAGTGACTTACTGTCATCCTCTTTATCACAGTAGATGGAAAAGTTGTATGGATAGCCATTTACACTACACACCATTCAAATTTTGTATCCAAAATTGTGTTGTTTCAATTGTCAGCAGACACTCGGGATCTACGTCTGAGACGAGTAAATATGTTGAAATACTCAAGGCAGGGCCAGTGAGCTTATATATCCTGGGGAAGCCCAGTTGCATCAAGCATTAACTTGTTTCAGCCTGTAAGGTAGCGATGTAGTACTAGATTTAAAACCTGTTAATTCATGTATGAATATGGGTAAATTTTGTAGGGCAACATACCAATTTTCCCATTCTGAGAACATCAACAATATTCTCTATCTTCACAAAGTTATGCTCTTTTAGTCTATTGATGATTTCAAGTGGAACAATAGTTTCTAAGGAAATACTCGGTATATGTTTGGCAGGTAGAGACTACAGGCTTTACAAGAAAAAACGTGAAGAACAAAAATACCTAGAGGGTCAAAAATCGTGAACAGTAGAAGAGCAAAAACAGGTATTAGAGCTAATAAAACTTATTACAATATATATGATGAACTAACCACCAATGAAGCTATTTTTGCACCGTTAATAGGCTGATTTTTTAATTGATATTCATTTTAATGTTCCAAACTGGGAACCTTGACGCTTTAAAGGTTAAATCCTTCTCATTGTTTTATCTTCCATTTTCCTTTTATTCCCTTGATGTTAACATCTTCATCTTAACTCTTCCCTTTTGCCTTCAGATCCCTTGATATCATCATCTCCTTTTCTCTTCCCTTGCATTTACACTTACCATTTTGTTACGTCTTGTCTATTACTGATAGGTTCTCTTGTCACATCTCTGATTTTCTTATTACCCTCCCACCACTATTATTTCCTCTTATAACTACTTCCTACCTCCATATCCTTCTCTTCTCATATCTTTTTCCCTCTCCATTGTCAATGTCAATTTTTTTTTTTTCATGCTTGTACAAATAAACCATAGGGGTATTTGCCTTCTTAGTGTGACTGGTAAAATATATGGTAGAATACTCATTGATAGGGTTAGGCATATGACAGAGGAGCTAGTTGGAGAAGAACAAGGGGGATTTAGGAAGGGAAAAGGGTGTGTAGATCAGATATTTGTTCTAAGATGTTTAGTGGAGAAGTATCTAGAGAAGGGAAGGAAAGTGTACGCTGCCTTCATGGACTTGGAGAAAGCTTATGACAGAATAGATAGGAAAGGTATGTGGAAGGTATTAAGAATATATGGAGTGGAGGGGAAATTGTTGAGTGCTGTGAAAAGTATGTAAGAGGGAGCTAGGGCTACGGTGCGAGTGGATGGTGAGCTGAGTGAGTTCTTTGATCTCAATGTGGGACTGAAACAGGGGTGTGTAATGTCTCCATGGCTGTTTAATATATATATGGATGGGGTTGTAAAGGAGGTACAAGGTAGGGCAGTGGATGTTGGGGTGGCCCTAATGAATGAGGGTGAGATTTGGAAGCTTCCGGTGTTGCTGTTTGCTGATGATACAGTATTGTTGAGTGAAGATGAATGGGAGTTGCAAGGTTTGGAGAATGAATTTGAGACAGTGTGTAGGAGGAGGAAGCTGAAAGTTAATGTAAACAAAAGTAAAGTTATGGTGTTTGAGAGGAATGAAGTCACAGAGTGTGCAGTGAGGTTGGATGGTGAGGATATGGAAAATGTGAGTGCATTCAAGTACTTGGGTAGTGTGATGAGTAAGGATGGAACTTTGGGGGATGAAGTACGTGAAAGGGTACAGCAGGGAAGGAAGGTTGTTGGCACACTGAAAGCAGTGATGAGAAATAGGGAGGTGAGTATGGAAGTTAAGAAGTCACTGCATGATGGTATTGTGATCCCTACCCTGACGTATGGAAGCGAGGCGTGGACCTTGCAAGAGGGGAACAAGTCAAGAGTGAGAGCAGTGGAAATGAGTTACTTGAGAGGAGCATGTGGAGTGACGTGGAGGGACAGGTTGACGAATGAAGAAGTGAAGGAACGTTGTGGGGTAGATGTGGATGTGGTTGAAAAGATTAGGAGAAATACACTGAGGTGGTTTGGACATGTGGAGAGGATGGAGAATGAAAGACTGACTAAGAGGGTGTATGTAGGCGAGGTGGAGGGAGGGAGAGGGAGGGGTAGACCGAGGATGAGGTGGAGGGATGGAGTTGAGAGGTATATGAGGGAGGGGGGGTGAGTTGGGGGGAGGGGAGTCAAATGGTGGGTGACAGAGTGACTTGGAGGCGTTTTGTCTGCGGCCATCCTTTGCGGGATTAGGGCGTCGGGCTATAGATAGATAGATAGACAAGTAAATGATACTAAGAGCTTTTCTACGGCATTGCATTTAACCCATTTTTATAATTATATATGTGGATTCTCTAGTAAGTTGTTGGGAGAAATGGAGTTCCCCCGAGCTAAGCCCTGTATTGGACTATATAGCCCCGCTAGGGTTACAGGAGGGAGCTACCCCTCCCGGCACGGTAGCCCGGGCGAGGCTCGAACTTGCAATCCCCCGATCACAAGTCCAGCGCGCTACCACTGTGCTACCGCGCCCCCCTAGTAAGTTGTTGAATGTATGTAGATTATTATGCTGTCAATATTTAATTGCATATGTTGAGCAAAAACGTAATGACTGACTAATAGACAAAAACAAGGGCGCTAAGAATATTTACGCTATCTTAAACACATGCATATGAAAGATACGGGAAATGGCCTGGGAGGAAGGTTGGGTCCCGGAGGATTGTAAGTCAGGTATAACTATTCCCCTGTAAATAGGAAAAAAGGGAAAAGAAATGTGTGGTAATCGTAGGGGCATTTCCCTTCCCAGTGCGGTAGGATAAGTATATAAAGTATATGATAGGACACTTATTGACACAGGAAAATAACAGAGAAATTCGTTGGAGAAGAACAGGAAGTTTTAGGAAGGGAAGAGGTTGTGTTGATCAGATTTTCATCCATAGGCCATTACTGGAAAAGTTTCCAGAGAAGGGACAGAAGTTGTATGCGGCCTTCATAGTTTTGGAGAAAGCATACGACAGAGTGGATAGACAAGGAATGTGGAAAATACTGAGACTATATGGAGTAGATGGGAAGTTGCTGAATGCCTTGAAGAGTATGCATAAGGGAGCTAAGGCTGCAGTGTGTGAGCAAGGTGAACCGAGTGCATTTTTCTATTTGAATGTTGGATTCAAACAGGGATGAATCATGTCTCCATGGTTGTTCAATCTGTATATGGATGGGATTGTAAAAGAGATACATGGTAGGGCAGTGGATGTTGAAGCGGCCCTAATGAGAGAGGGCAGCATTTGGGAACTACCTGTACTGTTGTTTGCAGATGATATTCTACTGTTAAGTGAAGACGAAGGGGAACTGCAAGGCTCGGTGAAGGAGTTTGGGAGTGTGTAAGAAACGGAATCTAAAGGGGAATGTATTGAAGAGTAATGTTTGGTCATCGAAAGAAATTATGTCACCGAACGTAGTCAGGATGGATGATGAGGAAAGGGAAAATGCGAGTTCATTTAAATGCTTGGGTAATGTGATGGAAGCTTGGAGGATGAAGTGCTTGAAAGACTACAACAGAATAGAAATGTTGCTGGTTCTTTGGAAGCAGCGATAAGAAATAGGGAAGTGAGCATGGTAGTAAAAAATTCGATGCATGATAGTATTGTATACCAACTCTAACATTTGAGACCAAAGCCTGGGCATTGTTGGAAGGACATAAGTGAAGAGTGAGAGCAGTGGAAATGAGATATATGAAAGGAACATATCTGAAAGGAGCATGGAGGGAGAGACTGACAAATGAGAAAGTGAAAGAGCGTTGTGGTGGGGATGTGGATATGATGGAAAGTGTTAAGAGAAATACACTGAGGTGGTTTTAGCCATGTGGAGAGATGGACTGCGAGAGACGAACGAGGAGAGTGTATGTGAATAAGATGGAGGGGAGGAGAGGGAGGGGGAGACCGAGGATGAGATGGAAGGATGGAATAGAGAGGTATATGGGAGAGGGGGGGATGTGAGGTGGGGGGAGGGCAGAGAAATGGCAGGGGACAGGGCTACATGGAGGCTATATATTTGTGATCATCCCTTATGGGATTAATGCATCAGGCAACAAATAGATTTTAAACACTTTCACACGAATTTTGTTCATTTCTGATGCCAATACATGGAAAAGTAACAGAAAAAGCTACATGTACTCTATCTCACTCCACACACACACCCACACACCCACACACACACACACACACACAGTAGGTGTAATGTTATGACAGTACTACAGAATGTAATTATGGTATGTAACTATATAACTATAAGTAACAATATGTATAACAGGTAATGTATAAAGTTTTCCAGGAAGAGACATACACATCCCCTAGCCTAGACTGATCAAGAATGCCAAACACCTCTGATCAAGTCCCCGAAACCCCACACACACACACACACACACACACACACACACACACACACACACACACACACACACACACACACACACACACACACACACACACACACACACACACACACACACACACACACACACACACACACACACACACACACACACACACACACACACACACACACACACACACACACACACACACACACACACACACACACACACACACACACACACACACACACACACACACACACACACACACACACACACACACACACACACACACACACACACACACACACACACACACACACACACACACACACACACACACACACACACACACACACACACACACACACACACACACACACACACACACACACACACACACACACACACACACACACACACACACACACACACACACACACACACACACACACACACACACACACACACACACACACACACACACACACACACACACACACACACACACACACACACACACACACACACACACACACACACACACACACACACACACACACACACACACACACACACACACACACACACACACACACACACACACACACACACACACACACACACACACACACACACACACACACACACACACACACACACACACACACACACACACACACACACACACACACACACACACACACACACACACACACACACACACACACACACACACACACACACACACACA